>NC_085108.1:0-601001 GCF_030269925.1 Bombyx mori | reverse complement strand
GCAATAATGGTGGTTTAATATCTGTGAAAGTGCACAAATGTGGGAAAATGAAACAAAGCCATTGGACGTAACTTCTCGGGATTCTCAAAAAAGTCCACTGAAAAAATCTTAGTAAATGACCACCATTTTACTGAGATTATATTTCATCCCATATCATCTCATCTCATTTCATTTAATTTCATCCCAGTTGATTAATGTCTCAAATTAATCATCTTCATTTCATTTCACTCCTTAATATCATTTTTCATAAAAATATGAATGTAAATTAAAATAAGATATGACTTAAAGGTCTCAGTTACCAGGTCATAAAATCCCTTAAACAAAAACTTGTAAATAAATAGATCAAATTACTTATTGAAAATTGTGGATTTTTAATTTTGAATGAAACGAAGGCTCAGTAAGATAGTAGTCGTGTACTAAGACTTTTTAGTGATCCTTTTGGAAGACCGTATTAGTGGTGGTAGGACCTCTTGTGAGTCCGCACGGGTAGATACCACCGCTCTGCCTGTTTCTGCCGTGAAGCTGTAATGTTTTTCGGTTTGAAGGGTGGTACAGCCTTTGTAACTATACTGAGACCTTAGAACTTATATCTCTAGGTGGGTGGCGCATTTACGTTGTCTATGGGCTCCAGTAACCATTTAATACCAGGTGGGCTGTGAGCTCGTCCACCCATCTAAGCAATAAAAAAATGCATAGCAGAGGTGATGGTAAAATGTTAGGTTATTATTATATTTATACGTTAGGTTCATAATATATTTGGAAAATAAATGTCATTATTGACGCCGCGTAGGAGCTACGCGATTCAACCCGGAACTTGTCGTCCGCGAGCCAAGCCAAAATATCCAAGCTAGAAGCACACGTCAGCGCGCAGAACAAACAATTAGACAGACAAACAAGACTCATTAGTAACCTGAGGAGGCAGATCAGTCTGATGTCCACAAGTGGGGCTCTGAAAGTTTTGGAACAAGAATATTGCAAGCTTTTGGATGAGATTTGAGGTCAGTATAGATTAGTACAGCCCGGTTCCTCCACTCTGCGTGCTTCTGAGACTTGGACCTGGTGTCTCAAGGCAGTGTGCCGTCGGTGAGACTTGACTGCCTATTTCTGCCGTGAAGCAGTAATGCGTTTCGGTTTGAAGGATGGGGCAGCCGTTGTAACTATACTTGAGACCTTAGAACTTATGTCTCAAGGTGTGTGGCGCATTTACGCTATAGATGTCTATGGGCTGTTGCAGAACTCAAGGTCACCGAGATCGGGCCGATGTGATCATGAGCACTACCAGTTAATCCATACCGCGAGCCTTTGCGTCTATCAACTGTGCCTTTCACGATTCTTGCCGCATACCAGCTGTCCCCTCCACGGTGTTTGACTATGTCCTTACCATTGTTATTGTCCTTGAGCGACGACCACCACTCGGCATCAGCGATAGATCAAACTATGAATTTGACGTGTTGATATATTGACCCTCACTGGTGTAGCGGCGGGGTAGTCTGGTCATCTTCCTCCACCGTGTAATGAGCAAGCAAAAAATTCCCTTTCACGTTTTTTTTTTTTTTTTTTTTTTTTTTTATTGCTTAGATGGATGGACGAGCTCACAGCCCACCTGGTGTTAAGTGGTTACTGGAGCCCATAGACATCTACAACGTAAATGCGCCACCCACCTCGAGATATAAGTTTCGAGTAATAAAAATATTCACGTGTAAATAATTCAATGTTTCCACTGCCAATCATCGGAACTCTGCCCTCGTTATCGCAATTCTAACTGTTACAACAAATAAGTTTGACACATATATACGGAAGTGTGTATGTTAGTTTGTTCATCAGTGAGTTAACCCAGGGACAGGATTTTGGGAACATTGCTTAGATGGGTGGACGAGATCACAGCCCACTTGATGTTAAGTGGTTACTGGAGCCCATAGACAACTACAACGTAAAAGCGCCACCCATCTTGAGATATAAGTTCTAAGGTCTCAGTATAGTTACAACGGCTGCCCCGCCCTTCAAATCGAAACGCATTACTGCTTCACGGCAGAAATAGGCAGGGTGATGGTACCTACCCGTGCGGACTCACAAGAAGTCCTACCACCAGTATTTACGCAAATTATAATTTTGCGGGTTTGATTTTTATTACACGATGTTATTCCTTCACCGTGGAAGTCAATCGTGAACATTTGTTAAGTACGTGTTTCATTAGAAAAATTCGAACACCGGTGCATCGCTACATACGAATGCACCGGACGTCTTATCCTTTAGGCCACGACGACTTTATGCTTAAATGGAATTCATAATTCAGAGAAGGATAATGGGAGGAGACGGTCACGACCCTCAGACATGAGAAATGCGCCTCAAGGAGCAGAGGATGAACGACCTCACGGCCCGCCTAGTATTAAGCCGTTACTTTAGTAGTTTAAGTTAAGCTCATAGACTTTAAAATCCGTCACCCGCTTCCAAACACGACATGAGATCTAACTCAGGAGTTATCGTAGCGACCCGTGCGGACTCACAAGACACCTTACCAACTTTGGACAGAGTCTTTAAATGTCGATAAAATCGCAGACTTGACTCATTCGTTTTGTATCAGTAATTGAACACGAGCGAAGCCACATGTCATCTCTAGTAATTAACACGAAACTATTCTAAAATTGTGAAGTTCTTAGAATAGTAATTATTATTGCGCCATAGTTAAGTTGTTCACAGATTTAGTAATATGACAATAATTCATTTGTTTTTCTGATCAACGTCGGTCAGCCGACAAGCTCATGAGGTCGCCACCTACCTTGAGACAAGTTCTAAGTCTCAGTTTTACAGTACAACAGCTGCCGCACCTTTCGAACGTGGTGGTACCCATCCGTGCGGACTCACAAGAGGTCCTACCACCAGTAATCACGCAAATTATAATTTTGCGGGTTTGTTTTTATTACACGACTAGCGGCCCACTCCGGCTCCGCTCGCGTCTTTAACAAAAATTTAAACGATATTTGACGTTATTTAATTTTTTTTAATAAAATTAATCGTTATGCCTTTTTTACTGTTACACCATCTTTATTTCTAACGCCACAACTGCGTTCCTCAATGCGTTTCCAGACATAATTTTGGCAGACACCATCCGACTCTGGAATCAACTTCCCTCGTTGCTTGCATTGTCCTCTAAGTTAGGTTAGAATGGAGTCGGTTCCTTGGCAATGCACATGGCATTGATAATTTCCACAGGAAATGGTCACTTCATACCATGGGCGACATAAAATTGTGGTAATGTGTAAAACAAGTTTGTAAATTCTGAGAAACGTCTTTTGTTATTATGAGGTCGTATTAGTAAGGCGATAGCCTTTTGCACTTGTGTTTATCGTGATTTAACTAGTGATGTACTGGAATATTATCGATGATAAAATGGTTTAATATTTTTTCCGGATTTAGACAAAGAGCGTTTTCATAGCTTAGATGGGCCGGTGAGCTAAATATCTCGTTTTCTAAGGCACCTTCTTCAAAGCCCTGAATGTAAATAGAGCTACAGATAAATAGAGTTGCAGCACGAACCAACATTTCCCATGGAACGAGTCCATGGCGATAATTCCCATTCTTTCCGTTACGTCTTTCAAAGCTAGACTAATCTGAATTGTTTTTAGGGTTATATTTTCATATTTCAAAAATGTTTTTGTCAATGTCTGAAGACTGCTAAGAAGCTAATTCCATAATATTTTTAATTAATAGAGTGATTATTAATAAAAAATACACACACCAAACAATTACGCTATTGTCATCAATCACCGTAAAAAATAACTTCGAATGGAATAATAACGGACACTATAAAGCACTGGAATTAAAATATCGGCCATCTTTTCACATGGTGAATGAAGGGCATGATCGTCACACTATATTAAAATTTAAGATATAGGAAATAAAAATGGCGGAATTTAAAAGGGAAAACATTTACCCATATAAATATATGGATAGAAGGTATTAATGACGCTGGATGTCCGGGGTCTCTTACCTATATCTGACAGCAAAAAGAAAAAATTAAGCGGACCAAAGTAGCTAGTAAAAGGACAAGTTTACCTAAGTCATTTTTACATCCGGTTGATGGAAGGCCGGCTATCCTCAACCCACGCTGGTTCTAACCCAACGGGGTATTCCGTAGGATAGACCATTCTAACCGGCGCCATCTAGGCGGGCTTCGGATAGCCTGCTGACCGAGAGGGCTGGTCGTGGCGCCGACGACCGCCAGTCCGGCGTCCCGAGGGGGAGGGTGATGGGAAAGATGTGCTCCGCACTAAACGATTCACTTTCCCCCCTTTGCCTTTTCATGAGCTCTGTCTCATGCAAGGTTTGGACGTTGGTTGTTCAGCGACAGGAGGTTTTAGTAGGTTCGACTCCGACATGCTCCGCCCTCCATCCCCAGTGAAGGGCGGAAGTCCGGCGATTTTTACCTGACCAAACAAAATAATGTCATTTTTAGCCTCTATTCTGCTACAACACTACCGCTAGTCCGACCGTCCAGACTGAATATCCAAAATGCAATAACAAACGCATCGTATCCGTCTGTGTACCATCCCCGGGGCTCAGTTGCAAGCTCAACTAATTACCAGACCAACGAAGCGACCAGCGAATCAACAAACGGCCGTCTGGTGTAGTGGCAAGGGACACGGTCACTACACCAGGGGGTCGCGGGTTCGAATCCCGCCAAGGGAAGATATTTATATGATAAAAATAAAAGCTGTGTGTACAAAATATATTAAATAAAATAAATAAATAAAAAATGTATTTTCCAGGGTTATGGATGTATATTAAATATATGTATGTGTATAATAAAAATCTTACATTTATTTCCGTTATCTGATACCTGTAACACAAGTTCTTTACGAACTTACCACGGGACCAGTTAACGTGGCGTGATTGTTAGTAAATATTTATTTTAACTAGGAGCATCGATAAAGTCAAATCTGTCCCAACCCTACTAGCCCGCGCAATACCTCGCGCTACCATTGTAACTCGAATTTCCTCCGAAAGCGCACGTCTTCTATCGCAATGAAATCTCTCGTGCTCCTCTGTCTGTCCTTGTGCGTCTGTGTTCAATCCTATCATTTTCTTGTCGGCGATATATCCAGTTCCTTGGTACATCACAAGCTGGTCCAATACAACGCGATACCTTTCATGAAGCGTGTGAAGAACTACTTCTACAGCAGTGCCGATAATAAAATTATTACAGTGAGTTATTATTATTATTATTATTTTTTATTGCTTAGATGGGTGGACGAGCTCACAGCCCACCTGGTGTTAAGTGGTTACTGAAGCCCATAGACATCCACAACGTAAATGCGCCACCCGGCTTGAGATATAAGTTCTAAGGTCTCAATCAGATTACAACAATCAGTTACTGTAAGGAAGTCCTTGGGTTTCTCTCAGTGTGCTTAGTGCGAGTTTCTTAACGTTTTCGATAGCGTAAAAGTTAACCCAATTTTGTATTTTACTGATGGTACGACCTCTTGAGAGTCCGCGCGAGTAGGTACCACCGCCCTGCCTATTTCTGCCGTGAAGCAGTAATGCGTTTCGGTCTGAAGGGTGGGGCAGCCGTTGTAACTATACTTGAGACCTTAGAACTTATACCTCATGGTGGATGGCGCATTTACGTTGTAGATGTCTATGAGCTCCAGTAACAACTTAACGCCAGGTGGGCTGTGAGCTCGTTCGTCTAAGTAATAAAAAATAAAAATAAAATGCAGTTGGAACAGCGCCTCTAGCGGCACTAAGCACACATGGGCGACATGCGTTCGTATAGGTTGTGGAGTCACCGCGTGAGCACGCGAGAAGCGCACTCGTTCTCTGAGTATATGTGTTTTTTTTGGATGGAATGGATGGAAAACTGTGGATGGACGCAGAGGTTCTAAGCCGGTGTTTCCCCACATGGGGACCACGGGGCTATTCATAATTCAGGGGGCCAATGCACTAAATTAATATAGAAAACCTATATAAAAATTATTTTGAATTCGAACTTCAGTTTTTTTATTATATGTTTTGAAATATTACTTACTGTATTTTGATAACAGTTTTATAGTGATTTCTTCCTAAAACCTATCATTTATGTTTCTTAAGTGAACAAATCAATTTTTTTATGTAGGGGGGGCATAAAAATTTTAGAAATGTTACAATGGGGCATGGAACAAAAAAGGTTGGGAAACACTGTTCTAAGTAGTTGGATGAACTCTACTCCGAGAGAGGGTGGTATTGAAAACAACATAAAGGATCATCTCAAACCATTTATATATCGTGGGGTGAATTATATAAGCGCTATATTCGCTGGGCATTTAAAATTAAAGTTATTATTTATTGTTATTATTATTATTAGGAAGTCCAACACTCATATAAATATTAGCCTATCCATTAAGTACATGTATTTTCTACATGGATACCAAGTTTCAAGTCAATCGGATGCACGGTTCAGTAGTTATAGCGGAACATCCGTAAAAACCACTGTAGATTTATATATTAGTATAGATATAGATAATTTGGAAAGAATCTTCTTTTTCTCCACCTTATCCCACTAGGTGGGGTCGGCACAGCTAATTTTTCTCTTCCATTCTCTTCTATCAGCCGTCATCTCAACACTCACTCCTCTCTCTCTCATATCGTCATTCACACACTCCATCCATGTCTCCTTCGGTCGACCTCTTCCCCCTCTACCTTGCACTACCATTTCCATACATCTCCTAGTCACATGCATCTTCTCTCTACGCATCACATGTCCATACCACGCTAACCGTCCGCTCCTTAATTTGTTGTTTACCGGGGCCACCTTCACACTTCCTCTGATATACTCATTCTTTATCTTATCCATTCTTGTCACTAATTTGGAAAGAATATCAGAACAAAATAACTTCTTTATCTATTTGAATGGAATATACTCAATTGAAATTTAATTAAAAACATCGAACTGTTGATACTAATACGAAATAAACCGGACATTTAATTACAAAGATAAATGTGATATAAATGATAAACCAAATAACCTTTTAACCTTTCGATATATTGATGCTCGTGTATCAGCATCATTCATGATTCTCTCCCATTATCAAGGCCTCAAGGCCCCAAGCCATCAGCCGCCCCTTTCTCAGCATCCAACATATAGACTACATAATGAAATTACTTTATTGCCAACTTTTGTCTGAATAGATTTAGAAATTTAGAAAAAAAAATTAGTTTTATGCGGTATAGATTGCATCATGCAGTGCAGTCCTCCCGCCACACGTTGTAATAAGTTTTTTGACACAATTGGGGCCGCCCCTAAATCTGGCCGCCCCAGGCCCGGGCCTACTGGGCTTTGGGATAAATCCGCCACTGCCCAATTACCCCTCTGCTGGGGTGTAGGGCTCGAATCAGATCCTTCCATTTACATTCGGTCTTAAGGACCGATGACAATTCAATATTAAAAAAAATATTGAAAAAATTTAAATTCAAATAAAAAATAAATAATAAATAGTTTAAAAAAACTAACAAAATACGCTTTTATAGAAAATCCAACTAAAAAATAGAAAATAAACTTTATTATTATTTATTTATTTTGTTTCACGGCCCGTTTACCTTAACATTTATCGTTCAGGGTATCCAAGCGTTGGACTCGCTCAACAGTAAGGCGACCGTGAACATTACTGCGGGCGGTGTCGGCTATCCGTACGTGAATATGCGCATGAAGAGTGAACGTGGATCCGGCCTGAGTTACGACATCGGAATATACGTCAACCAGAACTATTTAAGAATAAATTGATTTGAAACAGTCACTGTTTTATTTATTACTCTTCGTCTGACTAGCTCACGGGCGAGACTAGGCTTTTTTTATTGCTTAGATGGGTGGATGAGCACAGCCCACCTGGTGTTGAGTGGTTACTGGAGCTCATAGACATTTACAACGTAAATGCGCCACCCATCTTGAGATATAAGTTCTAAGATCTCAGTATAGTTACAAAAGCTGTCCCACCCTTCAAACCGAAAAACATTACTGCTTCACGGCCGAAATAGGCAGAGCGGTGGTATCTACCCGTGCGGACTCACAAGAGGTCCTACCACCAGTATTTACGCAAATTATAATTTTGCGGGTTTGATTTTTATTACACGATGTTATTCCTTCACCGTGGAAGTCAATCGTGAACATTTGTTGAGTACGTATTTCATTAGAAAAATTGGTACCCGCCTGCGGGATTTGAATACCGGTGCATCGCTACAGACGTCTTATCCTTTAGGCCACGACGACTTCAAAATTGATGACAGGATGACATTTTCAATCGAAAAAAAGAAGAGTTTAGTTTTACATCATTCATTCATACTCTGTAAATGATTTCTTAATATTTTATATAAAACGCAATTAAATATCTTATTATTGTTCAATCATTTTAGATTGTTCCATATAATTTTCTATATTACTTTTGCCTAATATCCTGGATGGATAATAAGATCATGACGATGCATCACAACAACTTGCTCTCAAAGCGTTTAAAGTACATAAAATAAGGCACGTCAAGATATTCAAACCCATTGGATAAGCTGAAAAAAAAAAGGCCTAGGGGTAGAGGTCCCAAACGATGGTCGGACCAAATAGCGGAGGAACTGGGGATACCTATCAGCGACGCGCTCCACCGGGCTGCAGGGCGGGATCGATGGAGACAGTTGGTTGACGAAATCGGACGGAGTCATGATCCTCAGCAGTGAGGAACCGATCGAAGAGAGAGAGAGGATAAGCTGATATTCTATCATCCAAACCGAAGTGCAAATTGCATCACAATAGTAATGGTCTAGGCGGTGCCAATAAATAGCATGTCCTACCACCTCTGAAAACATTTGCATGTAAAAAATTCTAAATTAGTTTTTAAAGTAATCTTTATACATAAATATTTCTTCTGTGCGTGTGTTTGTCACTGAACTCTTAAACCATACTGGTGGTAGGACCTCTTGAGAGTCCGCGCGGGTAGGTACCAACACCCTGCTTATTTCTGCCGTGAAGCAGTAATGCGTTTCGGTTTGAAGGGTGGGGCAGCCGTTGTAACTATACTGAGACCTTAGAACTTATGTCTCAAGGTGGGTGGCGCATTTACGTTGTGGATGTCTATGGGCTCCAGTAACCACTTAACAGCTGTCAGCTCGCCCACCCATCTAAGCAATAAATAAAAAGTAATCTTTATATATATATAGTAAAATATTTCTTCTGTGCGTGTGTTGATTTGAATGATTTTTTTGTATGCGTTTGGGTGGCGCCCTGGATGGTTTAGGTTCACAAACCAGCCCGGCAGATGGCGCTGCAGTCGGTATCTAGGTTATTTATCTATACTACAACTAAACCGCTGGATCGACTTGAATGAATTTTTGCACGACAACGTATGTCGGGTCCGTTAGTCTAAAAATATTTTTTGTTCATAGACAAGTCATAAAACTTCCTTAGAAACAATATTAACATTGACGTAACTTAAACAAGAGAAGTCTAAGACGTTTCGCCTCTCAAATGTGTATTTCTATTGAGTTTACTTTAGTTTATATTAATATGATTGTGAGTTTAGCGTTTGGCTAATGTTATTAATCAATTTTTTATGGTAAGCAAACATATTTTTTTTCTTGAGAAAACACCGGATCATCAATGTTATTCTTTGAGAAGGTTTGTGTGCACTGCATTTGAACTATGGTATGGCATTGGTATTGGCATCACAGTAGCCTATACGCAGCATTTCCTGTCTGGTACATGTTTCTCCTGCGAAATAACGCTTGTTATTGACAATGGCGGTCGACTCCAGTAAGCTACTGACGGAGTTAAACTCAAACATTGTCCATGTCAATTTCTGGTACTTCAGACATTGTAGTATGTCTTTCACAAATTCTGTAAATATATCGGTACACGTTTGATTCGTCTGCAGCAATGATTCTGAGGCTTTTTTTTAGTTGATTCTAGTCTTTAGGAACTCCTAAATACAAATCATTTTGTCCGCTTCATTTAATACAAGAGGATATTTATTTGTTGCCAATTCGTTAAACATGTGATAATTTATTAAAAAAATAACAACAAAATTCATATCGACATTGATAAACTTTATTAATAAATACCATTGAGTTAATGAAAAAACAATTTTTGCACAAAGGTCCTTCCTGACAATTACTAACCTTACTTTTATATTTCAGTTTACTATATCTAATGGTGCCCACCGAATGTTACACTATATCTAAAAGCAATATAAACAATAATAGATTGGATGATGGGATTGGCAATTTCAATCTCTTCGACGACGCAACACATCAATTGGCAGTACGTGACCGTAAAACTTCGTTTAAACACAAAAAAATAAAACACGAAACGCAAAATGAAGCTTTATCAAGGAAAACTACAAGAAACAGTGAAATTGTTTATGATAACACTGAACTAAGACCTAATTTGAATCGCAACGCAAAAACTAAAAGAAACCTAGGTGTATTTTGGAGAAAACTAAAACCAAAAAATCACAAATCCAAAATTAAAACTACAGTTAAAACTTCAATAAAAAACTTTACAAATAATTATAATATTAGCAGACTAACATCTAGTGTTGCTCAAAACCAAATGCTCAAATTTACTAAGAAAAAAAGAGATATTCACACTAGATTAACAACATGGAGACATCACAGTAAAAATCATACAGCAACACATAAACACGCTAACAAAACTCAAAAGACTACAACCAGAAAACAAACTTCGAGAGTAGATGAAAATCTTCATAACGTACTTGCAAATTTAACAACAAAGCTGTATAAACTAAAAGAGAAATACGGAATCTACAACGAAGAAATTGGAATACCAGCAACAGATGCATCAACGACTAAATTGATGCAGTTGAGTGATGATGAAAATTTTGGAACAGCAGAAATCGAGGCCTTGCTGGACGATATGAGGAGTAAAGCTATTTCAACGATGGCGGAACAAAATCCGGGCGTTACCGATTTAATAACCAGCTCTGTTACTGAGGCTACCTTTAAATCTGATCCTCTGTTGAAAAATCTAGAAATTATTCCCGGTCTTGCCTTAAGCACTTTAGTTTTCGCCAACAAAGGAGCTAATCTCAATGAAACGGTGGGAATTGGTTCAACTGAATCACATGACGTCAGAGCTAGATCAGTAAAAGATGAGGCTCTCTCGACCGCACAGAAGATAGAAGATAAGATACAGAAAGGATTTAAAGGTTTTTGCAAGAAATTGAAGAAGAAAGTTACACGTGATTTTCGTAAAAATGATTTACAATCAACGTTAAGGAATCCAAAAAAACATCACACTCCTAAGCTCGTACCAACATCGTCAGTATCCCATACTGTTCCAACGACTACGCCTAAAACTCATACATACAGCGCTCCAAGTCCTATCCTACAGCCTAGTAAGTTTGCACGGAAAAATCGTGAAATGAAATACAATGACTACAACAAATATGTTAATAATTATAAAGCTGGTACCCCACCAGCGATGGATGATGCCTCTATGCTGCCTGTTTACGAGAGAATGCTTGAGAAAAGCCAAGAAAACAACATAATGAATATACTCGCGACAAAAGACAACATTGATAGAATTAAACGAACTAAAAACGATATAGAAGTCACGAAAAGTAATAAAAATGCTAACGTTGAATTATATGAATATGGCGAACAGATGCCTGATGATTTATATTATAATATGGATAAAGCAGAGACAACGAGCACGGATAACGATGCTCCTATGAACTACGATGATGTGACATCTCCGAATTACGATATGAACAATGTCGATAACGATGTTGGTACTTCGACAGCTCAGCCGGTACCAGAGGACACGAGCTACGAAGGACTGTCCGACAAAATATCGTACAAAGCATACGTTAACGGTTACAAGCATTATCTGAACTTTCAAAGGGAGCAGGGCAATCAAAACTTTTCAGACATGATCAAATACCAAGCGCATAGGCATCACAATGTGGACGATATAGGAAAATACATTTTGAACAAAATACCGGAATTGCCACGCGTCAAGAGATTCTTTGATGATACCGATATTGAAGACCAAGATTCTTCGACGAAAAGCGACGAATCGTGGTTCAGAAAGCATTTTTACATATTCATCGACAATAATCCCCCGAAAAAATATCACACCTCCGAAACTGTCTCATTGAAATCGCCCACGACTGAAAAACTGGTTACCTGTCAACGTAAAAACTTGTCTGAATTGGAACTTAAAGATAGAGTGAAGCTAGATCTAGATAAAGATAAGGACGATACTGAAGATTTTAATTTGGATGAGCTTGAGAAATCTTTGGAGAGTGATTCGATCGCGAAGTCAACGGCAGGTAACTTTATGATATTTGTATCATTAATTAAAACAATTTAAATACAATAAGTGGTGTACGTATTGATACAGGAATGTTTTAAATCTATGGACTTCACGATAACTCTTTTTATACTGTTTAATATTTGTTTATAAATTAACAGAATTTTATCACTCGTTCAAACGTTGTTAAACTACGTTGACTAGATACTCTGACCTTATATCTCGAGAAGTTCTTATTAGGTCAAGATAGGCCTATGTTCTAATTGGGTGATATCCTAAAATAACAGTAGGTCGTGGAGTTCAAATACCACACAATTATTATGAAACTGTAGCTCTGTATTTACTCTATATTGTAAATCCGAATACGCATCAATATTATGTACCTTGCACTTTTCAAATATTTAATTTTACCGTACTCGCATCACGTATGACGGGTCACAATGAACGTGCCATGCACGCACGCACATGCGTTCAAAAATTTTCCTGTGTAATTCAATATTATTTGTTGATATAAAATGCGTGAAATCGATCTATTAGAAAAATTTTAAACTAATTACTCTTCTAATATGGAGTAAATACAGTACGGCTGCTTAATGATATAAAGTTGTTCATAATTAATCGTAATACAAAATTAATCTAACCTAAAATTCTTGCTGAAGAAAAAAGCACAACAAAAGAAGCCGCCACCGAAGACCATCTTAATAAAGACAACACTGATGAAATAACGTCACAGAAATTTCTGGACAAGTTATTCAGATTGAATAGAAAGACGACCAGAGATGATTTAATAGATTACGATAAAGATTCAGATATTCGTGTAAATAGCTTCGACGAGACATACGATGATGACTATAACACAGAATTTATATTCGCCGATGCTAATGATAGGATCAAGCGCGACGAGAAGAAATCAACTATATTCGAGATTACAAATCGAATTTTTAAGACAAATAACAATAAACTTGACACTAAGGATCTGAACGGCGCGAAAATCTATACAACTGTGCCCACAACGTGTTCGAAAGACGATAACACAACGGCGAATTTAATTAAAGATATTTTACACATATTTCAAAATAATAAAAAGGATGACAATAAAAACAATAGGCACCGAAGGTTCAGTCCGTTGAAGCGTTTGAAAAACATTTTTCGTGTTAAAACCGATGAGAAATACACGAATGTAAATTACAATATTCATGATTATGAACTTATGACAACTGATCCGGACGTCACTCCCATGAAGTACCACACACCGGCAAGCGTTGAAGATATTATAGAGCAAATACCTAATATAACTGCTGATGAGTCTTTTAGCACGAAGATTAATGAGCACGCAGAGATGGAGCAAGCAGCAGATACAAAGGGAACTCAAGCTCTCCCAGAATTCAATGGAATTAAGAAAGACGCATATTTTCGAATAGGTAAGTAAGGTCAGGCTTAAATACTTTTTTAATAGTTATTTTATTGCTTAGATGGGTGGACGAGCTCACAGCCCACCTGGTGTTAAGCGGTTACTGGAGCCCATAGGCATTTACAACGTAAATGTGCCACCTACCTTGAGATATAAGTTCTAAGGTCTCAAGTATAGTTACAATGGCTGCCCCACCCTTCAAACCGAAGCGCATTACTGCTTCACGGCAGAAATGGGCAGGGTGGTGGTTTCCTGCCTATTTACTGGTAGCCATAGGAGCTATTGCAGCTTCTCGCGGACGATTAGGTGAGCTCACGGGCTCAACCTGAGAGAATTTGCTGACACTAGCCTTAGCAAGAGTAGTGCTTCGTTGAATCTACCACTGGATCTGAATCGCGACCTACTGAGACGATTCGACGAGAAACTCAGTGGGCTGATCAAATTATTAAAATACAGTGCTATTATGTGCCATAAGTAGTAGAATCGCATCATCTTATACTTATGTATTACTGCATCTATATAAGGATTCTTTGTAAGCAGCGACTTAGATGTAACCTCAATCGTTTATACAGACAAAAAATCCCTTATTGTCAACTTTTGTTATGGTCAAGTAAGTATGTAAACCGATTTTTCATTCCATTTTTTTCTTGCTGAACAGATTTTGCTAATTCTTTTTGTAAGCCGGCGCTTCTCGTGTGGTCCCATTAAAAATCATATTAATATCTAACCAGTAGTGTTTGAGTCACTGGTCGTCTGGACGTCTTATGAGTGCGCACGGGTAGGTGCCACCACCCTGCCCATTTCTGCCGTGAAGCAGTAATGCTTTTCGGTTTGAAGGATGGGGCAAACATTGTACTGTTAAAACTGAGACCTTAGAACTCATGTCTCAAGGTGGGTGGCGGCATTTACGTTGTAGATTTCTATGGGCTTCGTGTAACCAGTCAACACCAAGTGGACTCGTCCAACTATAGAGCAATAAAATAATTAAAAAAACTTCCCTAGAAGTGATGAAATCCTCATTTCACTTTGTCGGTTTTCGTTTGCGTACTGTGACAGATGACTTTCACGTGAGCACCACGAACAAATTGAAAACGAAGCCCAGAAAAGTGTACGAGGACAGTCTGATGAATGTAAATGTCAAAACTGTGACCGCTCCCCGTGAATGGCTACAAGCGGATCAAGGAAACGAAGCATACACCAAACAAAAGGAATACAACGTGCAAGGTAGGTAGGAGGACGTGATTATTTGATTGTGGAGAATATTAAGCGGTAGGCAGCGGCTTGGTTGGCATTGCTGAAGTCTATGGGCGACGGTAACCACTCACCATCAGGTGGGCCGTATGCTCGTCTGCCTACAAGGGCAATAAAACAAAAACTAAGGCAGAGTTTGAATGGTTTAACTCAGGGGTCGGCAACCTGCGGCTCGCGAGCCACAAGTGGGTCTTTGGATATGAAACTGCGCCTCTTTAGGAACGCAAATATTACTTAATTTAAAATTTTTTCTGAATCGACTAACGAGGATTGGGCACCGTTTCTATCTCTCAACCCATTGTTGTAAATAAATGTTTGATTTTTTCATTTTTTAGTTAAATAATAAGTGATTATCGAATAATACCATAATAATTTAAATCTATTATATATTATCTAAAATATACATTTAGTCAATAAAAAAACAGTACAAACACTACCATGTATTTTATTTGACACGCACACCCATGTATACTCTTTTGTTTATTGTTAAAGTCTGTGGTAAAATTGAGAATAGATTAATATTGTTTGTCTTTATTATTATTTGTCTATAGTGTAGTCTTGGCGAAACCTTGGCGACCTACTAGTAAAGATAACGTATTTTCAATCCACTCGGTAACGTCAGCAACTGTCAAAAATGACATTTAACGTGGTTTTGTATCACTTCCTAATTGACGCCCAGACTGTGGACTTGCTTTGACTTGCGCCACAAATTGAACACATGACCAAATGTAGAAATTTGATTGCAGTACCCGATCGAGATATTGTATTTAAACAGTCGCAACTAGACAAGATTCCTCTAGCAGTAATAGACAAGGGTGTAGACGAATCTAATCGAGTTGCAGAAAAACCACAAGTTTACGAACCGATCGACGGAGATTACAACGAGAACCGTCCCAATGGCACGTTGAATTTGGAATATAGTTTGTTCAGATTTAAAAATGCAGCTAGAGATTTTAATAGGAGTCAAAAATCTACGCCTTTCCCACTAGATGAGGTGAAACCACAGGAAATGGATAAAAAGTTTACGCCGCCCGACTATTTTGGGGATCTGCTAATCTGGCATAATGATATACTAAATTCTGATGAGGTACCGACGCCTTGGAAGGACGCTGTATTCAATTTCGAACATTCCGAATACAAAATACCTAAAGTTGATTATTTGAAAGAAGGCAAAGACTATTTAAAGTCGCTTGAAAGTAAAGACAATAGTGCTAAAGAAGAAAATGCCAAATTTAAAACAAAAATCAATGAAATTTCCAATAAGGCGGCCAGGAAAGTTAAGAATACTGAACTTTCTCAGAAATTTGATCAAGTCAAGAATGATTTCGATGGAAAACAAAATAGTTTTAACGATTTTGTGAATAATAGGGGCCTTACAAAAGCTCAAGTTTTGATTAAAACTAGTGAGAGGGTAGGAAATAGAAGAACAAATAGTGCAAGTATGAGTATTTTTTTATTCCTAATACCTATTTAATAAGCTAAGTACATCAAATTCTCAGTGCTCTGTATACATATAACATTGATACCGGATTATTCAATCGATTTCTGTAGGATAGTCGTCAAAGCACCGTGGTATACAGGGAATGTTGATCTTCACGACGACCTAAATATAGATCCGATACCTAAGTACTGTAAGGTTGCATCAGAACGTTACTTTAAAAAAACGGCGCGACACGATAGCCCTTTTATCGTGGCCACCGCTAACTATATCTTCGACCCAGGCGACGGGGCAACGCAAAGCCGCCGTCGCCCTAAACATGTTTTGTTGGATCCCCCAGATCCACTCTCTCTCTGCTTTTAGGCTCTTCAAGCACCGATCACCGTCCTCGTCGAACTCGTCGACTCCGACGAAGAGTTTGACGTGCGAACTAGCCCATAGACTGAACTAGCCCACTGAGCTTCTCGCCGGATCTTCTCGGCGGATCGCGTTTCTGATCCGGTAGTGAATTCAGCGAAGCACTGTGTTGGCTAGGGCTAGTGTCAGCAATTCTCTCACGCTGAGCCCGTGAGCTTACCCATCTGCGTGAAGTTTGAATAGCCCCTTAGGGTACCAATGATTAGGTAGAGACACATACATAAGGTAACATTTATTTGTCGTAAGGCCAATTAAAAACAAATTGACAAACTGATGAGTGTCGTCATTTACAGAGAGCGTCCCGAGCAGGGACTCCGCTATCCTGGTGGACACAACCCTCCTCTCATACGATGATGACGTTGGCTTCCTGACCAACAGCTTGAGGCAGACCGGTGAGTTTGAGGGCATGTTTCCTCTTAAATTTGTACCACATTTTGTATTGGACTTGTTCCACCAACCAGGTGACAGATTTGTTTTTGTTTCTATGACTGCTTGACGACAGAGATAGGCAGGATGTCGGGGCCGAACCATGCGGGCTTAAAACATGCTTTACCCATCAAAAATTTATAAATTATCGCGGGCTTGTGCACTTGCCTGCGGGATTCGAACGCCGGCAAAGACGCATCTCTCGATACGAGTACACCGGGCGTCTTGTCCGTTAAGCTGCGATGACTTAAGTTTAAAAAATAATTCAATGATTAAAATTTATCATCATCATTCTCCTGCCCTTCTCCCAGTCACGGGAGGTCGGTGCAACATGTTTTCTCCTTCCATATATACTCCTCTATCATATACTGTTTCTTCGCTCACTCCCCTCTTACCCATATCGTCTTTCACGCAATCCATCCATTTTTTTAGCTCTACCTCTTCCTCTAAAGCCTTCCACAATCACAGTCAAAACTCTCTTACCAACCTCATTGTCATTTCGTCTCATTCCATGTCCATACCATCCCAAACGAGCACTTCTCAACTTCTCTGTCTCAGGTGCCACTTTAGACTTCCTCTAACATATTCATTCCGTATTCTATCCATTCTTATTACTCCACACATCTATCGCAACATTCGCATCTCTGCTGCATGCAGTCGCCTTTCAATAAGCAAAATAACCCAATTAAAATCAAGTATGCCGCGTCTAATCCGTGGATGTCATGAGGACATGTTAACTACGGCGTGTTAACTATTATATATAATTAGGGACTATGCTACTTAGCTGCTCTTAGAGTTCATTGGAATTGCTTCAGCGCATGGGGCTGCGACCGTAGCTGGTATTCTCAACCCATCCTGACAATGTATCCAAGGGTTCAAAATTAGCAAAAAATGTGCTTTGCCACTGTCCCCTTCAAATACAATTTATCACATATTTACTGCCTACCGGTAGGCAGCAGCTTGGCTCTGCCCCTGGCCTTGCTGAGGTCCATGGGCGACTGTAACCACTCTCCATCAGGTAGGCCGTATGCTCGTCTGCCTACAAGGGTAATAAAAAAAACTTACGCTAAAAGTCGTACTGCGCAGACTGTCAGACCAAATTCACAATACATACCGTAACGACGTAGTGGTATACTGCGTCTGGTCTGTGTCTCCGGTCTTCCAGATTCTCCAGGTCTCACAGACCTTACGCTCGTGGGTGATGGAGATAATAACAAATGTTATTGAATTGCAGCCAAGAATTCACCAAGAAGCAGAATATATTCGAAGAAACCGGACGCTACATCGGTAGGTCGTTTTAATTTTTATAAATGATAAGAATACCGGGTCTACGGAATTGACTCTCTATACGAAGACAAATTTGACTGGTTTTGATTGCTGGTAAATAAAATAATTGCCGTCGCCAAATATATTGTGCCGCGCAATGTATCACAAATAAAGCCGAACTGTACTAAGTATGGGCTCAACGGACGCTCTAGAACACCAGACCGTCCACTAGCATGGGGGTAAACAAAAAAAAATCGAAATATGTTTGTGCTTAAATGTATGTTATTTTCGATTTGTGTAAAGATTATTCTCCTTTCGACTTCATGATCGGTTGCCTTATACCTTTTCACAATTCTCTGGCTACCTTGCAATAAATATATTCTACCAACTAAGCACGGGTACTGCAGTATATGAAGTCATATTGGCCCGTGCAAAACATAAAAACAATGGTTTGTTATTTTATGCAATAGAATTGAGATTACGACATCAGGTCTCTAAATAGGTCGTAACATTCACGTTTCAATGTCTATGGTATTCCATTTATCACCAGGTGAACTATCCGTTCGTTCACCTATCTACGCAATAAATAAATAAAATTGAAACATGCAAAAGGATTTGTTATTTTCTCTTGAAACTAAGTATAAATGTCAACAAAAATGTTTTTATTTATTTATTGCTTATATGTGTGGATAAAATCACAGTCCACCTGGTATTAAGTGATTACGGGAGCCCATAGACATCTTCAACGTAAATGCTGCCACCCACCTCGAGACATGTCTTCTAGAGTCTCAGTTTTTACAGTACAACGGCTGCTCCAGCATTCAAACCGAAACGCATTACTGCTTCACGGCAGAACTAGGCAGAGTGGTGGTACTTACTCGTGCGGAGTCATAAGCCGTCTTAAAACCAGTAAAAGTGTCGTTTATTTTAAGCAAAGGGTAACATAAGACTGATATGACCTCATAAGGTATCGGAATAACTTGGCAAAACTTACTTCTGGGTGTAATGATCGTACGCATGTTTTACTAGCAAATAAATCTCGCATTGCCGTTTTAAGGTCATCACCAAGACGAACCGACAACCAGTTCAGTATTTTACAACACCTCTTCCGATGACGATGAATGACTTCGAGAAATTCCTGAAGGACAACAGTCTGGATGTGGAATCTGTAACGTCTCCCATAACGGACCTGCCCACTGACGACGCTGAAACACAGAAGGCCAAGAGAATGAAAGCAATCAATCAAGAAATCAACGACGACAATAATATAAAGATGGATCCAGAAAATGTCTTCAATTATTTAGATTATTTAGAAAGTGGTTTATTTGATGACGGCGATGCAGAATTGTATAGGGACAAAAGGCAAACTAGTGTAGATGAGGATTTTGATAACGGAAACGATAGGTCAAAAGGGACCACAGCAACTGATGATTTGTCAAAGAAGGATTTCGATATAACGATAATTAATGTTGACGACAAAAAAGCCGCTCAACATGACGCGGCCGATTCGCAAGTGCTCGACAAAGCAGAATCGACTACGGAACAGATTAACGCAAAGACGGGAATGTCGAATTTGAACAAAATCGAGAAAGCAGCTAAAGAGTTTGACTTCTTTAAGAAACTACACAACAATCAAATGTACAATCGTTTGTTTCCTAAAAACAATAAAATCGAGAATACCGCTGGAGTTCTAGAAGCCACTACTAAAACAATTATGGCTTCTGAAGAACTATTTCAGAAGCTGCCCATTAAACTGGGCAATGACCCGAAAAGAGTACGGATTAGTAGCCACAGCTATAAATACGATATCATCTATCATCGGCCGAAGAAGAACCAGAAGGGGAAAGGAGAAATAAGTGCAGGTTCATATGACAACTCGAGATTTAGTACATGGTAGTTAGTTAGTATTAAGTTAGTAATTGCGCACACAACTATTTCTATGGTATGTATAGTTTATTCTCCTACTGTACAAATTTAGAAATAAACGGCACATATTTGCAAATGATTGGAATTTATCACGAGAGTCCACAAAGCCAATAGAACTGAAGACGTTAATTGTAGTGTCTCACAGATCAACTGTCGACTTTTATTTAAAATCAAAATGCAACTTGTGTGCCAAGATGCATACTTATTTATCCCTCTTTAAGCTTTGTTTTTTTTGGCCGTGAAAAGTTTTTCTCGTATCTACTATCCCTTCACAACTCATATGCCCTGGGACAGACGTGGCCATCATTATTAACAGAAAAGTAAATTTTAATGAATACCTGTCTTATCTTCTTCAAATCCCCTTAACAGTGTTCCGCGAGCCCTATGATATATCCTTGTTCAAACAAGGCTTGCGGTGAGTACTCAGCCATTTCGCTGCATCCTTGGTTTGGCTGAGTTCCATGAGTGACAGTAATTTTATTAATAACCATCAGACGTGCCATATTCTCGCCTGTTTACAAAAGCCGGAACTGTCTGATGAACTCATCTTTGTTTATTACTTCACCATTAAATTTTATTGCTTTTTGTTTATTTCACGTTTACACTAAACACAATATTGCAAATTACCCGAGCACAACAATGGCGGAGAATTTTAGGTGCGTGAGAGCAGACGTAGACACTAACGCGCATGCGCACTTGTCAGTACCCAGGGACGAAAACCGAACTTTCGGCGTAGGTAGGAGAAAAAATATAAATATTCCCGTACATAATTCCACTCCGTGAGACACAGGACTCTAGTAAATAATAACGTATTGATACATGGTACTATTGATTTCAGTCAATCCTATCTCGGAAGTAACCTACTGCACCGAGATTGAGGAAGAGGAACAAAATAGCGATGACAACAGTGAGTAAGTCGCCATTTTTTTTTCTACAACATTGATCAAAGTAGCGACTCCCCAATGTTTTCGCTCGCGTTAAACTTTTAATTGTAAAATAAGGCAATGGGTTTGATTTATTCTATGTAAAAATAATGCTGATTCGTTTCTATTGTCTATAAAAAACAGGATAGACTGTTACAAACTTGCGATCATAATATTGTGTAGAACGAATATCTCAGAAATTAATGTCAATTTGTTTCGTTCACATGGTAATGTAGAATTTAATACTAATTCATTAAAAGTTTTCAGTCTTCCTAAAAGGAGTCGCGTGAGGGGAAATACCGAAGGATTTACTAACGATGGTACGTACCTTACCTAGGTCTAGTGCCTGTGACGAGTCTTTGTGGACTAGTTTTAGTCTTCCATGTCTTTTGCCAATCGACTGTTTTTAGTTCTAAACTTCAGGACCTTAGTACGTTTCCTAAGAATTTCTCGGTTATCTCCAAGGTTGGCGATACGTCCAAAAGTACTTAATCAACATTATTGAACATTTCAAACTAGTTCCAAAATCCAGGTCACTCTGAAATCTCAGTTTCAAAACTCTGTAGCCAGGTGCGGAAGGACTAGAGCTTTTTGTGTTTCATGTCTTTAAGGGTGCTCTAAGAAATATTCTGAGATCCCTTCATTCTATTTTTACAAATCGCACCTCATATCGGCACAGTGTTTCAAACGAGTTTTGAAAATAACTCTCAGCCTTAGGTAGAGATTTGGCTGTGTTTGTTACGCTTGCTGATGTCCATAGCAACGTTGACCACTCATCAATAAATGAGTTATATAATCCAAGGCAATAAAAGACATACACGGGGCGACATGAAGTGTGTTTAAAACCTTTGCTTTTACCCATTTTATTTCAGTCATTGAAACAAGTGTTATGCCAATAGAAGAGTTTGACGTAAAGCTTGCTGATAGACACAAACGCGATGCGAAAAATCAGACATTCACAGCTAGAGATGTAGCGGCCATAGAGGTGATCATCGATCTGATAAAGAACACTGAAGACAAACACACCACGCAACCAGACCTGGACGATGTCGCTTCGAAATATCCTGTCAATTTGAGTAATTCCATTCAAGTACACATTGGAGTTCCGGGAGCTTTTATTAGTGACAAAAAGAGGTCGTTAGAACCGAATAAAGTCAGGAAGGTCTTTTCGGCCAGAATGCTGACCCCGGTCGACGTTGTGTATCAAGTTAATTCGTTTGATACGAACGATGTGACTTCTAAAACAGTTGAAGAGCACCCGAGTTTATTGCCAGGCGTTTATCTGCTAGTTGATAGTTCTTATCCAGAAAGTTTCGCTCTGAAACCGGTCGCAGCTAGCTCGGATAAAAACGTTAAACGTCCGAATGTCACGGTCGAAACTGCCACCAGCGCACCGCCCAACGCCATATCAAAGGTGACTTTGAGTAAAGATTTAATTTCCGCAATCAATAAGCAACTGATGCAGCTGTACAATAATCTAACAACGGCCACAAAAGACAAAAATGCTACAAAACATCGTAAGAAACGAAGTATTAATTGGAAAGCAATCAAAAAGTATTTTGGATACGACCGAGTGTGCAATTGTAAATGTAAAGCCAACAAAACTATGTGCAGGGCGTGCGCGGCTAGCGACGCCGTCATAAAAGAGCTACTGTTTGAATTTGACAACCTGGGCAGGTACATGCGCGAGCATTGCACTGAAATCCAAACGTATTTCTGGATGAATCCAAGCGGCGGAAAAAAATTGAAAGATTCCGTTCACAATATTGATAAGGACTTGCATGATTATTACAAGAGGGTCAAAGGTAAGTGCCAAGGGCGCACATGTGATGCAATGGGCATTATAGACAAGAGAGACCTGGTGAGAAGTGATACTTTGAAAAGTAAAGACCCAGGGGTGATCTTTGTTAAGAAATTAGAACAATTAGCGAGAGATGTGAATGTGGCCTGTAAAACTGCGACGTGTTACAATGAGAAGCTTATCAAGGGAAGCAAACGACTCTTCGATGCGGTCGCCAATTGTATATCTAGTAAGTCCTTCGAGAAGAGGTCTGATTGTAAAAATGAAAGTTATTCCGTTGAAAATATAAGCGTTAATATAATTTGTAACGATGCTAAAACGAGTGTTGATGATTCTAATGACTTCACTTCGAATAGCCTCGATACGATAACAGAAAATTATAACTCCGTTAATTGGAATATAAAGAAAAGAAATGGAAAAAAACATAAGGGAATCAAAGGTTTATTTAAAACAAAACACAAATTAGGTGCATCGAACGACGAAATGACAAAACAAATTGATATTGGGAAGAGAGAAATCAATCAAATCGATTCTCCATTAATATCGGACGCCGGTGGTAATTTCTGGAATGATTACATCAATAGGATCACTAGAGATGATAAGTCAGCTGACGAGAATTATATTCCTACTATTGGTGTTGGTATCACTGTAGTACAAGATGATATAGAGGAAAATAAAAATTACCTATCCAACGTTGATGGCAGTTCAACACACAAAGATGACGGCAACAATGAAAATGTTTTTCCTAGTGTTGGCAGTACAGTTATACAAGCTAGAGCTGTCACGGCAGAAGCTGGCAACGGATTTACAGAGAGAACAAAAATACCTGAACTTTCTGGTGTAAATGACTCATTCGATGATGATCCCGAAACAGCTGACATAACGAGTAATATCAAGGAGCTATTGAAACTTTTCGATACGTTAATAAGCGTTGGAAAAGACACAGAAATATCTGAATATGCAAACGAAATTACAACTCCATCATTTAGCACGGCTAGCTTCAAACTGAATACTACACCAATTGTAGCCCAAAAAATTACACACCCTATAACCGCTAAACAAACATTACAGTATACAGAAAAACCTAGCACAGAAAAAAAGCAAATACATACGTTAACAAGTCAAATACCAGTCGAAGATAGATCAGATATAACCGACCCCAGATCTACACTTACAACAACTACACACGTTGCACAGACAACTGCTTCAAAAGCGCCACTGGATAATATGAAAACAAGAAAGGATTATATTAAAAACATTACCGAAAATAGTACTGAGTCCAGTGACGATACTTTGATAGTAATAAACGAAGTAAAACGTGATAAATGCAAGAATCTATTGCTTGCGATCATAGACTTTGAGATTAACAAATTGAATCGCGAATGGATTGAGTGCGCCAACGGTGAATTATACAAACGGAGACGATGCAGTGAGGAAGATGATAAGAAAATTGGAATTGAGAACATACGGTGAGTTTTATTTTATTTTAGGGAGCGCTCTGAGGACTGGTGGTAGGACCTCTTGTGAGTCCGCGCAGGTAGGTACCACCACCCTGCCTATTTCTGCCGTGAAGCAGTAATGCGTTTCGGTTTGAAGGGCGGGACAGCCGTTGTAACTATACTGAGACCTTAGAACTGATATCTCAAGGTGGGTGTCGCATTTACGTCGTATATGTCTATGGGCTTCGGTAACCACTTAACACCAGGTGGGCTGCAAGCTCGTCCATCCACTTAGCAATTAAAAAAAAATTGTTCAAGATGATATCGTCATCTCGTTTTTACCATCGCACCGCCCGCCACCGGAGTAGAGTGCATCCATACTACCTGGAGCCACTGCGGTCATCTACAGTGCGTTTCCAGAGGTCTTTTTTGCCACGTACCATCCGGCTATGGAACGAGCTCCCCTCCACAGTGTTTTCCGAGCGCTATGACATGTCCTTCTTCGAACGAGGCTTGTGGAGAGTATTAAGTGGTAGGCAGCGGCTTGGCTCTGCCCCTGGCATTGCTGAAGTCCATGGGCGACGGTAACCACTCACCATCAGGTGGGCCGTACGCTCGTCTGCCTACAAGGGCAATAAAAAATAATTTAAAAAAATTATTAGTAAATAAAAAAAACCTCCTAGCGTAATCTTCTGTTTATTCGGACGCTAATTTTTTTCCGTAACTATGTACCTACATAATTATTCCACAATCATATTATTATTAAGATGATATCGTATTTTCTTCGGTTTTCGAGAACTTAGACAAAATGAAAACTGCCAAACCTCAAGATTCTATTAGTTCGTTCTGTGTGAAATGAAACGTAAAACTTGAGATATGTTTTTAAATACAAGATAATTGCCATGGAGTTAATAAGTACCTACAACACTCTATGATAATTGCCATGGAGTTAATAAGTACCTACAACATAATTGCACAATCATCTTAGGTCAACGCCTATTATAACATTGGTCATCGGTGACCACAAAAACTGTTAATAATTTTATAACCGGAGATTAAAACATAAATTTAGCTTTAATTGTATTATTGTGTTCGCGAACGTTCTCTACAATGCAGGGATAGAATCGTCGAATTAAATTAATGTATAATAATAATAATAATAAATATTTACTAACAATTACGTTACGTTAACTGGTCCCATGATAAGTTCGTAAAGAACTTGTGTTACAGGTACCAGATAACGGATATAAATGTAAGATTTTTATTATACACATCCATAATCCTGGAAAAGACCTTTATATTTATCAACAAATATCTTCCCTTGGCGGGATTCGAACCCGCGACCCCCTTGTGTAGTGACCATGTCACTTACCACTACACCAGACGGCCGTTAAATGCGTATTAACTGGTAGTGTTGCAAGCAGAGCCGGATTAACCATATAGCAAGAGTAGCAATTGCTACGGGCTCCGCGCGAACGGGGGCCCCGCATATTTAAACCCACCCATCTCTGCCCGAGCTTAATTTTTTTAGTGACTTATTAAGAAAAAGTTGTTTGTATAAACGTGTAGAATTTCAATCAGCCTGATAATCAGCTCTACAAAAGTCTGACGTATGCAAGCACTCTTACCCGACACAGTGTGGATGTGTAGCAGAATTGAGATGGCTCGATTTAAGTTTAGATCAAGGGCTCTTTGAAATAATTTGCTACGGGCCCCGCGCTTGCTTAATCCGGAGTTGGTTGCAAGCCTAAATAGTTTACCAAAAGCATCATCTTAGTACCTACATTTAGATCTATAACTCAAAGACATTACTTGTGATTATTATCGACGTACATTCTTAATCAACAGCACAAATTTGGTAAATGCGAATGCGAACAGGAACATCACGACTGAAAAAACTTCTGAAAAATCAAAGAGTACATCTCATAATGTAAAAGTTAAAGGGATTTTCAATAAAATCGCCAATAAACTAGCGAATAAAGTGGCCCGAGGAACTAGAAAAGGTAATTAAAGATAAGATATTATCTTATATCTAGAAAAGGCAATTACATTTTAAAAACAATGTTTCCGTTTGGAAATGTTATATCTTTTTTTTAATGCCCTTGTAGGCAGTCGAGCATACGGCCCACATAACGGTGAGTGGTTACCGTCGCCCATGGACTTCAGCAATTCCAAGGGGAGAGCCAAGCCGCTGACTACCGCTAAAATAACTAACACGGACAGTTCAAGACAAATCTAAAAAAGTTTTTGCATGACACCATGATAACCGGTCCAGCTTTTCATCAGGTATGAGATCCCAGTATCCGCCTTTAGCAGTACGTACTAATATCTCCTTGTTGTATCTTCCTTGAAAAGAAATAGAAGCCAGCACTATCAAAAAAATCTAATATTTACAAAAAAAAAAACATGCCCGCTGAGTTTCTTGCCAGTTCTTCTCAGGACGGAGGCTAGTTCTTGTGAATTGGCGGTAGTTCTTTTGACGTTCAACAAGTATGTACTTTCATTTATGTTGAATACATTTTTTTTTTTATTTATCGAAGATTCATGCTTGCATACAGTTGCTCGATCATTTTAAAGTCCTAGACACGTCCTTACGGATCCTTCATACCCGATCCTGTGGACCGAATGGTAAACAGTCGACGTCGCCTTCAACACGTCATTACGGATCCTCCCGATCCATTAACGATGCTTTTAACTACCTCAAGCAAAGTAAGAGTAATAATTTTTATTTGTTTAGGAGACAGCTGATTCAGATCACATACAAAAAGTGAAACCAAGAAGAATTCAATAAACATAATTGATTATAAGCTCGGTAGCTTAATGAAATATCTCCTAATAGTTTTAAAATAATATTTATTAATGCCGGTTGTGTTTTGATATTCTGTGCACTCCCATTTAACATAACTAAAGCTGATATTTATTCGGTAATTTTAATGTTGGTCTAAAATGCTCCTAGGTTGTCTGTATGATTGTTTTTAGATGTAGATGTAATGTTTAAGAGGTGCGTTTTATTTTGTAAGTGTTATATTTAATTTTATTGTCGATTACGTGTTTGCGAATGAAATTGTTTTCATATTTGACATAAGTTTTAATAAATGTAGTTGTATTTTAAAAAAGATTATTTTATTTAGTTGTAATTATGTTTTTCGCGTATTTTAAATTGGCACGGGTAGGTACGACCGCCATGTTTATTTTTACCGCGAAACAGTTGGCGTTCCGGATTGCAATGTGACATGACAGTTAGCTTTATCATAATTCGTAATACGAACACTTGATTAGATGTTTATAAAAATGAACTAAACGGCTTTGATAATTTTAATTACATTCGTAATGAAGTAACAACACTTTTTTTGGGGCAGAGGGCCGCACTCCTTGCAGGTTAACGTACATACCGTTACTGATGGTAGGACCTCTTGTGAGTCCGCGCGGGTAGGTATCACCACCCTGCCTATTTCTGCCGTGAAGCAGTACTGCCTTTCGGTTTGAAGGGTGGGGCAGCCGTTGTAACTATACTTGAGACCTTAGAACTTATATATCAAGAAGGATGGCACATTTACGTCGTAGATGTCTATGGGCTTCAGTAACCATTTAACAACAGGTGGGCTGTGAGCTCGTCCACCCATCTAAGCAATAAAAAAAAAAGTTTCCGAAGCGAAGCGAGGGCGGGTCGCTAGTTAATGAAATAAAACGAAAAATTCTTGCAAATTGTTTACATTTCAAGACACATTCCTTTTATCAATGAATATAATCGAACATACAAACATTATTGATAGTTTAATACAGTTATCAAAAGTTGTTCTTTACAATTTACATGTAAACACACTTGACCGTTCGCATATGAACAGTTTACAGAACACAACGCATTTCGTTCAGTATATATATATATATATATTTAAAAAATTGCACCGAATCACATAAAATAATCAAGCTGTAGAATTGGTAGGTTTTATTTCTTAAAGGACATGATACAATGAAATATGTTTTAAATTTAAGAAACTATTAAAATTATTAGAGGCCTTAAAAATGATTTAGAATTAAAATGGCTACAGTTTGTTACAGCATCAAACACGATCGAGAGAGAGACTAAATAAGTAAATACACATTAAAGAACTTGTGTCCAAATCGAATTTAAAAAACAATAACAAAGTGAACGCATACATTTTACGTACTTTTAAATATATATTTTTTTATTGCTTAGATTGGTGTACGAGCTCACAGCCCACCTGGTATTAAGTGGTTACTGGAGCCCATAGACATCTACAACGTAGACGCGCCACCCACCTTGAGATACAAGTTCTAAAGTCTCAGTATAGTTACAACGGCTGCCCCACCCTTCAAACCGAAACGCATTACTGCTTCACGGCCGAAATAGGCAGGGCGATATACTTTGAAAAATCGTGTATTGATCTCCGAGCAAGTTTTCCAGATAATGATTAGCAACTGTATCGCAATGTGTAAGCAATATGTGACGTCGCAGTGTAGCAATAGATAACTCTAAAACAGGGCTGTCCAAACTATATACTTTTGCTCGGGCTAATTAAATTTACTACAAAAGTGGAAGTGACGCAGAAAAAAAATCAGTTTTAATTTTTTTTTAAAGAATTTTATAACCTGGTAACTAAGACCTTTAGGTCGTTGTTATTATGAAAAATGATAATATGGAGTGAAATGTAATGAAGATGATTAATTCGATACATTAATCAACTGGGATGAAATGCAATGAGATGAAATATAATCTCAGTAAAATGGTGGTCATTTACTGAGATTTTTTCAGTGGGCTTTATGGAGTATTCGAGAAGTTACGTCCAGCGGCTTTGTTTCATTTTCCCACATTTGTACACTTTCACAGAAACTAGACAGTTAATAAACCACCGTTATTACACATTTAATTCAGAAGAAACACTAAATATACAAAATAAAACAATACACACAACTTCACTCCTCGCGTTCCCGCCAAAATGTCCTCAATCAGTTTTCAAGTTTAAAAAAGTAGGGTAATAAATACTTTCCGGGAATTCCTCCAATAGTAAAAGATAGCTTCAGTTTCAAATGATGTCACGGGAATGAAAAGTTACAAGAAAGAAGATAAATTATACCAAATTATATTATGTTTTGACAAAGAATTCTACTATCCAAACTTATAACTAGTCAGGTCATAAGTATTGTCACACAGTAAAAACTTTTCTTTTAGAATGCTGGCCACAAAAAAGTTTATTGAATTCGAATTTCGAATTGTTCATGAAAATAAAAATGTACACTTTTAGAATTTTACTCATTTTTTAAATATGGAGTGGACGATTAAAGAAGACCGTGTTGCAGTTATTGCGTTGCATCGTTGCGGTTACGCGCCAATTCAAATTTTTAACATACTGAAAATTTTTAATATAACCAAAAGATTCGTTTATCGTACCATCAAACGATACAATGAAGACTCTAGTGTAGATGACAGGTCAAGAAGTGGTCGCCCTCGGTCTGTTAGGACTCCAGCAGTGATAAAAGCTGTGAAGGCGCGAATTCAAAGAAATCCCAAACGTAAACAGAAACTGTTGGCCCTTCAGATGGGGTTAAGCAGAACCACGGTGAAAAGGGTGTTAAATGAAGACTTAGGGCTTCGGGCATATCGAAGAAAAACAGGACATCGTTTGAATGCTCGTCTAATGGACCTGAGACTGAAGAGATGCCGCGCTTTGTTGAAGCGGTACGCGGGAAAAAAATATCGGGAAATTCTTTTTTCGGATGAAAAAATTTTTACCGTAGAAGAGAGCTACAACAAACAAAATGATAAGGTGTACGCACACAGTAGTGAAGAAGCGAGCAACCGTATTCCGCGTGTCTAACGAGGTCATTTTCCATCCTCGCTCATGGTATGGTTGGGAGTTTCTTATTGGGGCTTAACAGAGGTACATTTTTGTGAGAAAGGTGTAAAAAAGAATGCAGTTGTGTATCAAAATACAGTCCTGACGAACCTTGTGGAACCTGTTTCTCATACCATGTTCAATAACAGGCACTGGGTATTCCAACAAGATTCGGCGCCAGCTCATAGAGCGAAGAGCACACAAGACTGGCTGGCGGCGCGTGAAATCGACTTCATCCGGCAAAGACTGGCCCTCCTCCAGTCCAGATTTGAATCCGTTAGATTACAAGATATGGCAACACTTGGAGGAAAAGGCGTGCTCAAAGCCTCATCCCAATTTGGAGTCACTCAAGACATCCTTGATTAAGGCAGCCGCCGATATTGACATGGACCTCGTTCGTGCTGCGATAGACGACTGGCCGCGCAGATTGAAGGCCTGTATTCAAAATCACGGAGGTCATTTTGAATAAACTTTAGTGTCATAAGAATCTACGTTTTGTTAAGTTCATTTTGGTATATGAATGGTTACATAATGAATAAACTTGTTTCAATTATTTTACATTAAACATGTGACAGAATTTATGACCTGACTAGGTATTTATATCCAAAACTATTTTCTGATTAAAACATGCGTCGCGGGCTGTCTGGACAACCCTGCTCTTTAAGATCATTAAAATATTAGTGGATGACGATTGAATTATACAACTAAAGTTTAAATGTAAGTACAATGAAAAGTCTTATCGGTTTAAAATAATAATTTGAAAATGATTAGGGAATGTGTGTTTACCTGTGTGCTTAGTGGGAGTTTTTAACATTCTCGATAGCGTAAAAGTAAAAGTTAACTCAAGTCTGTATGCAGTTGAAACAGCGTCCCTAGCGGCAAACATAGCCAAATTTGAGTTAACTTTTACGCTATCGAGAACGTTAACTCGCACTAAGCACAGGGAGCCCGTAGACAAATGCCACATGCTGCTGCGCCTCACAAGATTGAACTCTAAAGATGTTCAGGACAGAAATAGACAGGACTCTTGTACCAAAGAGTCCGAGTTCTCGATACATTCAATCACCATTAATATTTAGGGAAGAGAAATTTGCTACATTGTACGAAAGGAATTTAGTGTTAGTAACCATAGCAAACTGAGCATTCTCCAGAATAATGAACAAAATATGCCCTTCAATACAAATCAGCCCTAAATTATACAGCACTAGCGACCCGCCCTCGCTTCGCTTCGGAAACTGTAATTTATTATTGATTTCTCCACTATTTAATGGATGTTATTATACATAATATAAACCTTCCTCTTCAATCACTCTATCTATTAAAAAAAACCGCATCAAAATCCGTTGCGTAGTTTTAAAGATTAAAGCATACATAGGGATATAGGGACAGATAAAGCGACTTTATTTTATACTATGTAGTGATACGGCACATTTTTGTTAAAATTTCTCTTTTCTCCGCATCCCATGTCTACCCAATGCTGAGTGTAATAAATTTAGTCTAGCAAGTTTACATTTTATTTGGAATCTTTCAGTTTATTTATATTACAAATAATCATATTCTGCAAAATAAATTTTACATTACCTGCACTGCAAGACATGCAGTACAACAATGTGCTCAGAATCACACATAACTCAACCAAGTGAACCTTCATATATTCACCACAAATTACGGTCCGTATTACTCCAAACAACCAGTTTTCTTCTTTTGAAACATCAGTTGCTTCTGCACCACTAATGAAACTCAAAACCTTTGCATTAATTCGACACAAATGATCTAGCTATTACAACTAAAGGCCTAGTTAACACCGAGTTCCAAACAGTAGCAAGTAATACTTGTGATTACTTTCCAAAAGCACTTTATTCACCTTTCGAGTGGCAAACCTTTTTACACTTTTTTTTATTGCCCTTGTAGGCAGACGGGCATACGGCCCACCTGATGGTGAGTGGTTACCGTCGCCCATGGACTTCAGCAATGCCGGGGGCAGAGCCAAGTCGCTGCCTACACTAGTACATTACTACCAGACGTTCACATCTTCACGGGTTCCAGTAACTGTTGTTGTGTAAATCACTTTTAATACGACTGTCTCACAACCAGCACAGCACAGAGCCCCACACCATACATCACTCTTCCTCTGGCGGATCATTCACTTCTCCACCTTCTTCTTCTCTCCTCGCTACCGGCACTAATTCTATGACAGGATCCGCTGTAGCTTCAGCGAGGTTTGTGACGGATTTCGACTTGAAGCACTGGAAGTCTACGTGGCGGCTCTTTGCTTCCTCCTTCTCCCAGGACATGTGGATGAACGGTCTCTGGACATAATTGTAGATGACTTCAGCTCTGCCGCCGGGACGTTTGCGAACTTTCTCCTTGTAAGTCGGGTACCCTTCGACGCCAAGCCTTATCTTTTTTAGTCCTCTCTCCTTCATTACTTGTTTTGCTACGTCCCTGTAAAATTTATTTTTATTAATACGCTTTTATTAGCTTCAGACGTATGTATGTTTGTTACGGAATCTTTGAACATGATTTTGGATCCTCTTCAAAACGTCGGATTAACTCGAAATTTGGTATACTTCTTAAGGACAGAATCACAATTCAATATATAAAAAAAAACGAAAATAAAAAAATTTGAGAAAATTTAAATTCAACTAAAAAATGAAAAATAAATAATAGTTTTATTGTAAAAACGCGTGGGGTGCTCTTCAGGATATTATCAAAATAACACTTCTACTCATATCTGTTCATAAAATATTTATAACTACTGATACCATGCACCACACGCTTTTTTTTGCAATAAAATATTTTTTTCTTACACTATTTTTAATTCATATTTATTATAATTTATTTTCTATTTTTTAGTTGGATTTTTTATAAAAGCGTATTTTGTTAGTTTTTTTAAACTATTATCTATTTTTAGTTAAAATGTCTGTTATTGTTAAGTCTTGCTTAACTGTAGTGAATTTACAACTGTAAATTGATTGGATTGTAAAAAGGAAAACATTCAAAATTTATTTCTTTTTATTACCCTTTTAGGCAGACGAGCATACAACCCACCTGATAATGAGTGGTTACTGCCGCCCATGGACTTCAGCAATGCCAGGGTAAAGTACCTACCGTAAGATTAAAATCCTAAAATTATATACTAGGAATAGAAGGAGGAAGCACCAACAACGTCTTGAGGGTACTAGCTGAAAGACTTGATGGCCCAACCCTGGGTAGATTCATCAAGTTGCATGTTCTACATGCTGCTTGATGGGGCTGCCAGGGACGGAATTGATTGATTTATTTAAATACTAACATAGTTCTTAAGTTTTTTGTAATATTAACACAATATGAGACTGATGTCTTGAAATAAAAGTTTTTTATTTTATTTTTATTATTATTATAGTAAAGACCCCTGACCTAGGCTGATTAAATATCTCACCGATTCTCAATATACTTGAAGAACCTATACAACGGTGTGGACAGCACAGTCTGACTGTATTCGTCTCCCATCTGGGGAGGATATTCCTCGTCCCAGTCCACAGCATCATCATCGAGCAACACCACCACGTGACACTCGCGGTCTCCGCGCCGAGCAGACTCCACCATCAGCGGGAGTACGAGACGCTCCAAGAACGATTCAAACTGACGGCGGGCACCTTCATTGGATAGCTCATGTAATAAGCCACGGAGGTTCTGAAATTTAAACATTTATTTACATAATAGTTGACATTGTTATTATTTTCTCTACCACATGTAACAAAATAATTGGTTCATATACTCGTACTATATGTAATCTAGTTTTAATTATATTTATGACTCGCTAACACCAAAGTTACAACACCGTACAACATCAATCTCACCTGGCACCTCACTGTGTTAGCATCAAAAGGCACCAACAAATAATCACAGGCCTCTCGCAGCTCTTGCACAGACACCGTGGGGGGACAGCGAATTGTACCTCCTCGGTAATATTCCAGTATAGCTCTGAATACGGTCGCGGAGATACCTTCAGCTACTTCATATTCGCCTCTTTCATTTGGATGTGTAAATTCTATCCCTGAAAATTGTCATTTCTTTTTCTAAGCTGTTTATTGAATCTCCCTTGCCAATTCCATCTATATCTCATATTTCAATGTATAAAATAAAATGCGAATCACTTGATACATATCACGTTATAATTTACATGTTACAATTCCAATTGTCATACTTTAGCTATTTTGTTAACACTGATTTTTTTTTATTGCTTAGATAGGCGGATGAGCTCAAAGCCCACCTAGTAATAAGTGCTTACTGGAGCCCATAGACATCTGCAACGTAAATGCGCCACCCATCTTGAGATATAAGTTCTAAGGTCTCAGTATAGTTACAACGGCTACCCCACCCTTCAAACCAAAACGCATTACTGCTTTACGACAGAAATAGGCAGGGTGGTGGCAGCCACTCGTACAAACTTACTAGAGGTCCTACCACCAGTGATTACACTAATTATACTTTTTGGGGTTTGATTTTTATTACACTGTGTTATTTCTTTAGCATGGAAGTCAATTGTGAACATTTGTTAAATATGTATTATTAGAAATTTTTTTGTTTCAGTTAAGCTACCAGATAACTGTTGAGCCCAAACAAGCTTACTGAAATAAGTGCTTACTGGAACCCAAAAGCTACCCCACCCTTCAAACCGAAACGCATTACTGCTTACGACAGAAATAGGCAGGGTGGTGGTAGCCACCCGTACAGACTTACTAGAGGTCCTACCACCAGTGATTACACTAATTATACTTTTTGAGGTTTGATTTTTATTACAATATGTTATTTAGCATGGAAGTCAATTGTGAACATTTGTTAAATATGTATTTCATTGGAAAAATTGTAGTTTCAGTTAGGCTACCAGATAACTGTTGAGCCCAAAAAAGCTTACTGACCAATGGCCAATAAATCAGTTTTCAACTATTTGCATAAACTATCAACAGTCTTCATCCATTTGTGGATTAGCTGTATACAAACCTCTCTATATCATTATGAATTATAAAGCAAAGTACATGTGTCTAAGTTATTTACTGAGTGACAACTTTAACCAATATCTTTATGATATAAGCTGTTTATTATCTGTCTATTGTAGGCTGTTCCCTACCTTGCAGTAATAAAGTAGATGAAGAGTTATTGGTCTGACCTACTCAGGCAGTTAAGGAAAATACCAGACAAAAAAAGAGGGCACAATTGAACATTAACAAAGATGCCCTTTCTATCAGTCTGTCAGTGTTAGGAAGTAGATTGAAAAATATTATTGAGACAGCAATTTTCTGTTAACTGGGCAGTGACATTTGTGACTTTATGTCATGCTGTAACTACTTAATTAACTAATAGGCAGTAAATCAAAATAGTATTGATTTTCAATTACAGTAGTCAATATTAGTATTTTGTGACATTAATTGTTGATCCCAGCAACAATATAGAGGTTTCAAAACTAACTTTTCATTTAACTTGAAAAAGGCTAGCACAAAATAAGATTGCATTTCACTTCTTTTCTTAATTTTCAGGTATACTCAAAGCAGTTTCTGAGAAACTGTATGAATGCATTTTGTAGTCTATAACTTTATATTAATTATTACTTAATTTCATCAATCAATTGTTTAGAAAGTCGAACTCACCAGAACTAAACATTCTCCCAAGCATTGTGTTGGGATGCGCCGTGAACTGAGAAGGATCGACGACAAACCTCGTATTGTCCACGACCAACGTGATTCGGTCATCTCCGAGTTGGTGCTTCGGAGCGTTTTTCGGAGGTTCCTGAGCTGAAGAGGTCGATGGCATCGGGTTACTAGACGAACACGCCCCGGACTGCATTGTAGGAGCGCGGGGCCTGTTCGATACTCCAGATCGCTTTGAGAGACGTCTCCGACGCTCCTCCGCGTCTCTGTTGTACTCTTCCGAGCCACTGCTGCTATCAGGATAGAAAAACGACCTGCGATCACTCATTGCCTCACCATGTGCCTGAGAGTCAGACATACGCGCGTGCTCGTCTCCGCGAGCTTTTACATCACGGTCCACACTCCGGTGCCTCCGAGGCGGAGATTTATACGAGCCTTTCTTTGAAGATTTCGTTTTGGATAATTGTTTTTCACACTAGAAACTGCACGTCGACACCTTTGTTTGACTGCTGATCATAGATTATATACAAAAACTACAAAATGACAGTACCTGTCAAGTGTCCATCACTTGAAAAGCTTTGTTTTTAATAAAAGTTACATTTTACTGCATTATCATTCTATAACTTAATTCTAATACTACACAAATTTTCAGATAATAAATCAAAATGTGTGCCATATTAATGCAATAGAAGAAATCATAATATGTAACTTTAATTATAAATTGTACCTGTTACAATATCTACTGAACTAAATTATCCTTTGCTATATATAATTTTCTTTACGCTGACGATCCATCTTAAACATTTTAATTTTTACAACTACCGCAAATCTCCAAATACTTTTAATATTATTTTAATCACCGCTTTTCGTCATGGATGGACACTTGCTTGGTGCTAGATACCAATCATTGATCTGTGGTCACACTGCTGACTGACGGATGTTGGCTGTTGACCGTTCCGTTGTCAAACACGAAAATTGGTTAATTTTGTAAATTGTTTTTACTAAAAATAGTTGTAAATACATCCCACCAAATAAATCTGTGATTTAAATTTATAAGTGAACGTTATAGTAACTAAGATAAGAAGAAAAATAGTGTGACTTAAGATATTGTAAGAAAGTCGTAACAAGTGTACAAAACCAGGGCGGGTCGGGTTTTTGCTTTTTATTTCGTTAAAATGGAGAGTAACGAGGAATATCACGACCCGGATTACCCGGAAGTTCCTGTTAGTGTCAAGGAGGAACCTCCGTGTGTCGCTCAGGAAGAGAAAGTTGAAAAAATCAAATCTATAATACGGCGCGAATTTCAGAATGAGCTGGAGGCAAGACAAAGCGAAGTGGTGTTGATCGATCAAAGGTAAAACGTTTATCAATCATTCTACTCTAACATTAAGCTTTCGATTTAGTTCGAAACTTAAAATATATCGGAAAAGACGTTATGAAAACACCATGTGGTGTATCAAAACAAAACTGGTAATTTTGAAGGTTATAGAATTGTTTTTAAAAACATGTACGATTTGGATGTCTCGTGTCATTGTCAAGGACTATAATGATGACAATAACATTTTCTTTCTTGGCGTGTAATTGTTTAAAATTTGTAATAAAAGATGTTCCTGTATTTGAAATGGGGTCCTCACTCTCCCATTCTCGAAAAAAAAACGGTTATATCTTAGGCTGTGTGTAAAATAGCATTCAAATCATATGTTCCCAACTATCATCACAATCTGTTCAGTAGGTTTGTTGAGGTGTACATACATAAATGCACAGCCATAAATCAGTGATTGATGAGGAGGTATACTTAAATAAAGTAACAAAAGCTCTTACCTCATTACTCATTGTAAGCTGATTGTACCATGTCTGCCAGCTTATCTGAAGTTACGACAACAACTATACAGCTTGGATCATATCATACCATACTTTAAAAAAAACAACAACATGAATTTTAGTATTACATATTTGTCAATATCCATTTCTACTGTGTATTAAATGTGTGTGTGTAAAATCAGATAGACCGTATTCTAATGAAAAAGTTACTCTTTTTTTGTGAGGTTCTCTGTCCATCTGTACTAGTCATTAAATTACATAAATTTCATAATACCTCACATAAAACATCTAAACCAAAAATCAAAACAGAAGGAAGCACTAAAATTTCTGCACTTTTCTCTACATTACTGTTGAAACTATTTATGTTATTGTTAATGTTTTGTCACTTTTGAAATACAATTTTGGTTGAAACTACTTTTAAAGTTAAATTTCACAACTAATGTTAAGATTTATACTTTAATCGTCCCTAATCACTAAAAACGTAGTTGAATTATTCAAAATAATAAATTTAAGATTGAACTGTAAATGTATTTTAATTATGTCTACAATTCGCAAAAACTAGAGAAAATATTATGAAGCATCGTGAATCTTGAAGTCGTCGTGGCCTAAAGGATAAAACGTCCAGTGCATTCGTATGTTGCACCGGTGTTCGAATCCCGCAGGCGGTTACCAATTTTTCTAATGAAATACGTACTCAACAAATGTTCACGATTGTCTTCCACAGTTAAGGAATAACATCGTGTAATAAAAATCAAACCCGCAAAATTATAATTTGCGTAATTCCTGGTGGTAGGACGTCTTGTGAGTCCGCGCGGGTAAGTACCACCGTCCTGTTTATTTCTGCCGTGAAGCAGTAATGCGTTTTGATTCGAAGGGTGGGGTAGCCGTTGTAACTATACTTGCGACCTTAGAACTTATATCTCAAAATGGGTGGCGCATTTACGTTGTAGATTTCTATGGGCTCCAGTAACCACTTAACATCAGGTGGGCTGTGAGCTGTCCATCCATCTAAGCTATAAAAAAAAAGCATTATAGTTTTCATAAATGTCCAAAATGTGCAGTTAATTATTATTAAAATATACAAATACAGTTATATATACAGGTACTAATCTATAACAGTGTTAATGCACTGTCGATCATACTGCGTTATCGCTTTTGAACTTATTCACAGAAGTCTGACCTGTGTTGTTGTGTTCCGAACTTAATTACTATAGTACATTAGGTACTTTGATAAGGCTGTGCCCCTGGCATTGCTGTCTTCCACAAATGATTGTGACCACTCACTATCATGTGGGCCACATGCTGCCTGCAATAAAGACAATAAAACATTTATTTATTTGGGAAACAAACAGTACAAGACAAACATATAATATTAAAAAAAATAGCTAAAACAATAACCAAATATGTTTCCACAATCAAAATCACATTAAGTAGAAAGTGAACAGAGAAGATAAATTTAGAAATTTAAGTTACAAAAAAAAAACAAAAGCAACACAATACGCACATATTATTTTGAACATCAACTTACACTATAAAAATATAATAATCATCACATTGTTGCTTAATTGTAATCGCCATCCATCCAAGAATGACAGATTACACAAAATGACGTCCCAGGGTTCTAGTAACTTCTTGGCTTCAGGAAAGCCATTAACTAGCCGTCTGCCCATCCATAAAAATCTGTGAAAACTGGTTTCATCCCATGAGTATATCTGGTATGTTTGGAATTATTAATATTCCATATAAATAGGAACTAAAGTTATTGGTAATTAGTTGTGCTATATTGTGAAAAGCAGATGTTAATTGTTACATTCTTCGGCTAAAGAGATCCCTGTAATGACCAGGGAAGAGGCCCAGAGGTAAAAATCGAGATATTTTGCATCCATGATGTGAACTAAAAAGAAATGATGATGATGATTCATCCGACCGATTTCGGCCATGGTGACCACTTTGACTCCTATCCGTCGATTTGGCGCTCGTACGCTCGAAGATGGCTTATATAGCCTATCTTCGCGGCAAACCTCCTTGCGCATTGAGGGCACGTAAGGAACAGAAATATAATATTGATTAAAAAATAGAAATTTGAAATACCCTTTTTTACATCACTGACATTTGAACCACATAATATGTGTATGTGTACCTTTATTATTAAATGGTATGTCATGCTAATCATGATCTGTTTTTGTTTTATAATTGCACTGCACTAATGCACTTATTTTCCATTTAAATTCTGTAATAAATACTGATAGTCAAAAACTGTGTTGACTTAATCTTTGTGTTTGCCTGATAAAATACAACTGAGTCTTGTGTTTCTACTGTTGTCTCCTATGATTATAGTATCTTAATACCGGTAACAATGTAATTAATAAGTTTGTTAGGATAAGACTCCCCACACGGGTGAAGAACGTAATAATGTTGGAGAATTAGATAATACGGTATGATAGATAGAACTGTTTTGCCTTGCTTGAATCCTGGATTCTTAGGTGTTTGTGTTCCCCCACTCCATACGCCGGCTTAGGGAATGTCGAGGAAGACCAAAAATGTCCAAGTTACTTTTCACGCGATTTGAGAATGAGGCATCAGGTGATGGAAGATAGCATTTCTCGACCCTCGCTAATTCTGACCTAGAGGTGTACACCACGGGTATGAGATTGCGGCGTCCTCTGATGGTGGTGGCCCCGACTACCACCGAATCGTAAATGATGTACTGCTAATTTTTTTTCGTTGCTCCTGAGTTGCGTGTAAGGAATGTCACGCGATATCCAGCTGCCATTTTTGGGGTCAGGAGGAAATAATCGAATTTCAGTCACTGTCGCTCGTTAAACCGCGTTAGGGTCACTTGAAGCAGGCTGAGGGCAAAGAGGGCGTTTCAGGCATATCGCTTATCCCCCTCCACCCTCTCCCCGACTTAGTTTGCCCGTTAACGGAATTTGAACTTAACCACCATAAGAATAACATGTATTTATGCATAGCTGTAAAAATACTTTTCTGTTAGGTTTATACTTTGTTATTAGGATTGGGATGTGTTCCAAAATGTTTAATGTAATTATTCTGCTCTGTGTGCTTAGTGAGGGTTTTTTAACTTTTCGACCGCGTAACAGTTAACTCAAATTTGTATGGAGTGGGAACGTTTGCCTACATTTGCCGCTAGGGGCGCTGTTCCAATTGCACAAAAATTTGGGTTAGCGCGATCGAGAAATGAAAAACTCGCACTAAGCACAGTGTTCACTACATTTCTTCAAATATGCGACTGTGGTACCGATAAAACTCAGGATTGAACCAGTTAAATCCGAAGAATGTAGGATAACATTGAGACCACTTCTGAGAAGAGCCTCTGCCCAGGAGAGCCATAGTGTACGCGGCCCGAAAGCTATGAGTGATAATTTTTCACATTCAGGATGTCATCGTCACGTCGTCTCCTCCACCGCCTTCGATACGCTCTGGTGAGCAACTACTACAATGATCTCAAACTCAAATTATCGAATGCGCAGGTTGAAGATGAGATCGCTGCAATCAAAGACCCCAAGTCGAAAGCCGAGGTGAGTTGGAATCTCTGAGGTTGTTGTTCTTTTTTTATTACTTGGATGGGTGGAAGAGCTCACAACTCTACTTTTTAAGTTTTGAAGTCGTCGTAGCCTAAATGATAAGACGTCCGGTGAATTCGTATCTAGCGATGTAACGGCGTTCGAATCTCGCAGGCGGGTACCGATTTTTCTAATGAAATACGTACTTAACAAATGTTCACGATTTTCATTCCACGGTGAAGGCATAACATCGTGTAATAAAAATCAAACCCGCAAAATTATAATTTGCATAATTACTGGTGGTAGAATCTCTCGTAAGTCCGCGCGGGTAGGTACCATCACCATGCCTATTTCTGTCGTGAAGCAGCAATGCGTTTCGGCTTGAAGGGTTAGCCGTTGTAACTATACTTAATAATAATAATAATAATAATAATAATAATAATAACGTTAAATACGTTTTAAATGCCTATGGACTCCAGTGACCACTTAACACCAAGTGGGCTGTGAGCTAGTCCACTTACCTAAGAAAAAAAGAAAAAAAACGCGGTATGATCCCGTTGAATAAATGCCGTCCGTTATGTAAAAAGCCACAAAAGCTTATAACAGTTCGTACGTATACTTATTCAGATATCAACATTGCTACGCGAGGGGCAGCGTAACATTCACCCGTCGGTCAAGAAACTGCTCGGCAAGAAGGAGGTGGACATTTCGGAGATATTCAAAAGCAGAGCCCCGAGGAATAAATCTAAGAAAGATTATTCGGTAAGTTTATCTTCTTCCTTTCCTTGGGGGGTCGGCGCAGTATGTCCTCAGTTTCCATTCACTTCTATCACACGTCATCTCTGTCCTCACATTCATCTCTCGCTTCTCCGCTTTCACAAAGTCATCAGTCTTTCTTTTTTCGATGAATTCATATCTATACTCTATACTAATATATAAATCTACAGTGATTTTTACGGATGTTCCGTTATAACTACTGAACCATGCATCCGTTTGACTTGAAACTTGGTATACATATAGAAAATAAATGTACTTAATGGATAAGCTAATATTTATATGAGTGTTGGACTCCCTACACCAGTTGCAGGGGCGTTAATGATGAGAATCTTTGTGGGGGTGAGAAATAATATTGTTAATTTTAAATGCCCAGCGAAGCGGACGGATACAGCTAGTGTTATATAATTTTGTTGTCGATTGTCCGACCTTGACTGAACAGCCTTGAACTCTAAACAAAATTAGAGGGGACCCTAAGGCTTTGGCTCCATGAAACGGGATAGGAATATGTGAAGGGTCATGCATTTATGGTCCTTCGAGCCTATAGACCCACTTTGAGAAATGGGGTTGAATTCTCATCTGTATTACGAATTGAAATTGACTATTGCTTCGCGGTACAGATAGGTGTAATGGTCGTGCCTACCCGTGCGGGCCCACAATGCGCCCTACCACCAGTAAAGATGGTCACAGTGTGCTGGTCTCAAGACCATCCTTCCCTTAGACCTGCTCTATCCTGATACCAATTAACCCAGTTTTAGGCAGTAACACAATCCCGATACCATCCGCAGGCCATGCTGCAGAAACGTAACTACACCATCTCGGCAGACTCCACGAAGACGCTCCGCCCCAACATGGAGATCAAAACTGAACCCGCTGCAGAGACGAGTAGACCAAAGAAGATCCCGCGTGCTCTGAAGCCGAGCGCCACCGTGCTGACTCTGGACGAGGGAACCAGGAATCAAATGAAACATAGATATAGAATAGTTATAGGTAATGTGCTAGAGGCTTTCGTACGCAATTTAGCGGTAATATCTATATCCTAGCGAGGAGAGGTCCTGCCAAACTTTTCAGAATATAGATAACATTGCGTGTGTGCGAAAAAAAATTGAAATGAGCGCCACTGTGCTGACTCTGGACGAGGGAATCAGAAATCAAATGAAACATAGATATAGAATAGTTATAGGTAATGTGCTAGAGGCGAAAATTGTTCACGATTGACTTCCACGGTGAAGGAATAACATCGTGTGATAAAAATTAAACCCGCAAACATTATAATTTGCTTAATTACTGGTGGTAGGACCTCTTGTGAGCCCGCGCGGGTAGGTATCATCGCTCTGCCTATTTCTGCCGTGAAGCAGTAATGCGTTTCGGTTTGAAGGGTGGGGCAGCCGTTGTAATTATACTTGAGACCTTGAACTTTATATCTCAAGATGGGTGGCGCATTTACGTTGTAGATGTCTATGGGCTCCAGTAACCACTTAACATCAGGTGGGCTGTGAGCTCGTCCACCCATCTAAGCAATAAAAAAAAAGAAGTACTTTCCATTTGAAGAAGGACATGTCATAACGCTCGGGAACACCGTGGAGCGGAGTTCATTCCATAGCCGGATGGTACGTGACCGCAGTGGCTCCAGATAGTATGGATGACCTCTACTCTGCGATGGTAAAAACGAGATTAGCTGATAGCGATGACTTATCATTTTTTTTTTTATTGCCCCTGTAGGCAAACGAGCTGATGGTAGTGGTTACCGTCGCCCATGGACTTCAGCAATGCCAGTGGGGCAGAGCCAAGGCCCTGCCTACCAAGAGGTCTGATGTTGATGGGTTTGGTCGCAGGGAACACGTCCAAGTACACGCCGGCCGCGTCCCGCTCGGACCGCTCCACGCACAAGTGGCTGCTGTACGCGCGCGGCCCGCCGCAGCATCCCGACATCTCGCGCGTCGTCACCGCCGTCACCGTCAAACTGCACCACTCCTACGCGCCGCACCACACCGTGCATCTCAGGTACGTGTGCCGGTCTAGAGCAGATTTTTTTTGTTATATTGCTTAGATGTTTGGACGAGCTCACAGCCCACCTGGTGTTAAGTGGTTACTGGAGCCCATAGACATCTACAACGTAAATGCGCCACCCACCTTGAGATATAAGTTTCTAAGGCCTCAAGTATAGTTACAACGGCTGCCCCACCCTTCAAACCGAAACGCATTACTGCTTCACGGCAGAAATAGGCAGGGCGGTGGTACCTACCCGCGCGGACTCTCAAGAGGTCCTACCACCAGTAATTACGCAAATTATAATGTTTGCGAGTTTGATTTTTATTACACGATGTTATTCCTTCACAGTGGAAGTCAATCGTGAACAGTTGTTAAGTACGTATTTTATTAGAAAAATTGGTACCCGCCTGCGGAGTTCGAACACCGTTACATAGCTACATACGAATGCACCGGACGTCTCATCCTTTAGGCCACGACGACTTCAAAACGACGATGTAGACAACATGATCTTATTATCTATCCAGAATATTTTTAGGAATCGTCGTGGCCTATTAGATAAGACGTCCGGTGCATTCGTGTTGAGCGACGCACGTAGTCCTTTTCCTTTCATCGAGTTTGAAGTCACAAAGATTCTAAAGAAGTTTCACTTCAAAAAATATACCATCATAATTTTTTTATACGTGTGTAAATGTTCAAATTAATCGTCAGCTCACTGAGTTTCTCGCTGGAGATTCTCAGTGGGTCGCGATTTCGATCCAATGGTAGATTCTGCGAAACACTGCTCTTGTTAGGACCAGTGTTGGGAAATTTTCTCAGGCCGAGCCCGTGAGCTCGCCCACCTTGCTGGACTAACGCCTTAGGCTACATGAGAAGTAAGGAAACAAAAAAGTAGGGAAGTCAAAAAAGTCTTCAATGCCCTCATCATGTGTGTAAATCATTCGTGAACATATGCCAACTTATCATTTTGTCTACAGCAACTTTATTTGTTCTATGTTCTGAGAAACCATTCGTATAAGAAAGCTATTTTATGTACGCAGCATACAATATTTCGTTTTCAGCCCCTAGGAACTCTGGTAATCTGGAAAGGCTCATCATTACCGGAAAAATAGAAGGCAAAAGACCTGGAGACTAAAGCCCAAAACGGTTGTCTCTCCTGGTTACTGAACAACTATGAATTCTGGTCAATGAAGCCCTCCACCAGACAAAAGTTTTTTATTGCTTCGATGGGTGGACAAGCGGACGGCCTACCTGGTTTTAAGTGGTTACCGGAGCCCATAAATGCCGACACACACCTTCAGATATAAGTTCTAATGTCCCAGTTTTTACAGTACAACGGCTGCCCCACCTTTCAAACCGACTCACATTACTGTTTCACAGCAGAAATAGGCAGGGTGGTAATACCTACCCGTGCAGACTCATAAGATGTCTTAGGTATAGGCGCAGAGAAACAGTGAAAAATTACAGTCTAAGACATCATCCACAACAACAAGGGAGAGAAGAATGTATGCAATGATCTGGTTGTGACCCTGACAATACCATTGTCCTAAAGCGCCAGTAATATTGGACTGTCCGTCTGTCTATTTTTCACGACCACAATAAATAACTATTGGTCTCTATTATTAAAATATGGGGTTGTCCGTCTGTCTATCTTGCGCCACCCACCTTGAGATATAAGTTCTAAGGTCTCAACTACAGTTTATTTCTTCAGTTGTTATTATTAACTTGCAGTAAACCACCTTATCACATAACGAGGCGAGGCTGGGGGGAGTTCCCGGCCAAGATCGAGCTCCACTTCGCGCAGCCCCAGCTGAACCGGCCCGCGCTCGTGCAGCACACCATCAAGCTGGACACCGACTGCACGGGCCTGCAGACGTTGGGTGAGCCCTGCATCAAGCAAGCTTTTTGAAGTTATACTTCTTTAGGCGCGTTATGAAAAATTTATGAAAGTGAAATTTTACGATGCGCGCGCGCCGTGACACAAAATTAACAGAATGAAGTTGCCCACTAAATCGCTCATTACAATACGACCGACGTAACTTGGCGAGTCTGAATATAGCCGCAGGTGAACTTTCCGAACCGAACCGAGAATTACCGAATTTATACGATGTCAAGAAAAGGGGTGTCCAATATGCGTGTTGAGGATGTTGTTTAATCGATTTTTTTCAAATTGATTAAAATTTAAATAAAAAAAAGGAATACATTTAATAAAAATAAAGTATAACTTCTTACGCGCGTACATAAGTACACGAACCCTTTTTTTGAAGTGAAACTTCTTTAGAATCGTTGTGATGTGATTTCAAACGCGATGAAACGAAATGAAACGAAACGAAAAAATAAGTGTGCCGCGATTGGCTGGCCGAAGCGGCTCCGAGCGGCGCCGACAAATCACGAAGCGCTCCACGTGGTCTCGCGTCCCCGACTAGTTCACTGTGTTTTTGACGTCCGTGCACGCTAGCGTGGCTCTCGGAGCGCACAGAGATACTTTTATTTCTATTTAATTTCACTTCTACCGTGTGTGACTTGTACACGAACCATTTTTTTTTATTGCATAGATGTGTAAACGAGCTCACAGCCCACCTGGTGTTAAGTGCTAACTGGAGCCCTTAGACATCTACAACGTAAATGCGCCACCCACCTTTTGAGATATAAGTTCTAAGGTCTCAGTATAGTTACAATGCCTGCCCCACCCTTCAAACCGAAACGCATTACTGCTTCACGGCAGAAATAGGCAGGGCGATGCTCTGTCAACGACTGAACCCCAAACTCTCCGCTCGCATTATACATTTTTTTTTATACATCTAACAAAATTACAAATGAAAGTTAGTCAAGGTGCCAAGATGAGAAACTTAAATATCTCATTTATTAACTTAATAGTTTACTTATTAATTCTAAAGCTGTCTCATTAACAATGTATGATATTTGAATGCATCAATATCATTAAATATTAAAACGAATCTAAGCTATAGACAGCCATAACACTTTTAGGATAATCAGAATTATATTCCGGACCTGACATTGGTATATAATATTGATAGATAAGACAAATGTTTGTGGTTATCAAAGATTCATTTTCCCAAATATAAACCGCGACTGAAGTCTTTATTAAATAAATAAACTTATGAGTACACTAGCCGTACTCGCTCGCTTCGCTGGGCAATTAAAATTAACATTATTATTTATTGTCATTATTATTAGGGAGTCCAACACTCATATAAATACTAACCTATCCATTAAGTACATGTATTTTCTACATGGATACCAAGTTTCAAGTCAATCGGATGCATGGTTCAGTAGTTATAACGGAACATCCGTAAAAACCACTGTAGATTTATATATTAGTATATAGATTATACAACACATATATAAAAAATAATTTACAATGTGGTGTTTGTGTTTACTCATCAATCTTAGAATATGTTTGTATATGTATATAAGTATGCTTTTGACACATCAGCTTATAGATTATTAGTTTCAATAATGTATTTAATCGTATTTCAGGTGGAGAAACATTGGTAGATGTTTGGTTATACAGCACGGAAGAAATGCTAAAATATGAATACAAAGAAGACACGCAAACCGACGAACAAAATGAGCCAACACCTGAACTAATACAACCTAAGACGGAGCCAGTAGAAGATGTGGAGTCGCAGGCAAGCTGTCAAACCGATAACTGGTTAGAGTTCTTCAGCAACGAACACAAAGACACATCCTTTGATGTTGACGAGATGATAATCAAACCAGAAAAGAAAGCTGAACTCGACATTAATTACTACGACAGTGAGCTAGTCGTGAAAACTGAGCCTCCGGAGCCTCAGACCTGGACAGATCCGTGTGAACGCCTCAACGAATTCCCCGATGAAATACTAAAGAAACCAAATCTACCGAAGAAGCGTATAGTGAAATACATGGAACCCACAACGGGGAAGATTTATTATTTAGAAATGGACAGAACGCTCGATCTCAGTAAAGTGCAGGAAATAGTGATCAATAATAAAACTGCTAAAATCAGTCCGATCAAATCAAACGGCCTGAAGAGTGTTAGAAATAGAAAACACGGTGTGTCATTATTAAAACCTAAGTTAAGTGCTAATAAAGTGAACGATTACTCTCATATACAAAACGATCATTGTTATCTGGCAACACCGCTTTGTAATGTTGCCGGTGTCAAAAAAGAACATTCGCTGTATGAGTTTTTGTGTTCGAGTATGAATAAGTTTGATTGTGTTAGGACCGCTGTAAGTTTTTTAGTGAAAAGAATTCCATTGGTGAGTGAAGACGCTCGGGATCCAGACTTTTTGAAGAACTTTCCATTTGTCGTTGATAATTATGAACGGTTTTGGAAGATGGATTTTGCTAAACGTAGGAATATTGAGGTGAGTTCCCATCGATACATTTTAAAGCTACGCTTGTATTAGCTTCAGACGTATGTATGTATGTAACAGAATCTTTGAACATGATTTTGACCTCCTTCAAAACGTCGGATTAACTCGATTTTTGGTATACTAATCAAGGACCGATGACAATTCAACATTTAAAAAAAAATTCAAAAATAATTGAAATTCAACTAAAAAATGAAAAATAAATAATAGTTTAAAAAAACTAACAATATACGCTTTTATAGAAAATCCAACTAAAAAATAGAAAATAAATTTTACACTATTTTTAATTCAATATTTTTTTTAAGTTGGGTTTCCTATAAAAGACTATTTTGTTAGTTTTTTTAAACTATTATTTATTCTATCTACAGACTATTATTTGGTTAATATGAATGAAACCAATTGAAATGTGTGAATGTGTCTGAATTGTGAGTGAGCTCCTATTTTAGTATATAATAATAGCATATAATGCAATATAAGCATAGCAAACAGCAGCAATATGAGGTCATCGTTCTAGTCTGCGAAGAAGGGCTCGACGAGTAAATGAACCCTCAGACACAGCCCACTGAGTTTCTGGCCGGATCTTCTCAGTGGGTCGCGTTTCCTATCCGGTGGTAGATTCTGCGAAGCACGGCTCTTGCTAAGGTTCGTGTTAGCAACGTCGTCAGGTTTGAGCCCCGTGAGCTCACCTACTCATTCTGTGAATCTATCATACCCCCTCGGGGTTAATAAGTAGGATAAAAACAAGTTAGTATTTTAGGAGGTTTAACGACAGAGGAAAGATTTCCACCGAGCAGGTGATATTGCTCAGTAGACGGACGCGGCGACGGTCCGAATGTTAATATTCGGAACTTGTGTATATGCGCTTTATCTTGAAAATGTCGTAAGCGAGATTCAGGCATCTGTCAAATATCTTTTTTTTTTTTTTTAATTTACATTTTTTATAATTCTGATAAAAATCTTGAAAAATTGAGTCAAATATCTTGTGTTGTATTGATGCTACCCGCCAAAGTGTATAATAATAGTTTCGTATTATCTCTCAATATTATCTATTTAAGGTGTACAACAACTCTCATCTCTGGTCTTTTTGGAGGGAACCCGAGGAGTGAAGTTGTGTGATTTGTTATATTTTGTCTATTTAGTGTTTAGGTTTAAATGTGTAATAACGGTGGCTTATTAACTGTTTAGTATCTGTGAAACTGCACAAATGTGGGAAAATGAAATAAAGCCGCCGAACGCAACTTTTCGGGATCCTCCAAAAAGTCCACTAAAAAAGTCTCAGTAAACGACCACCATTTTACTGAGATTATATTTCATACCATATCATCTCCTCTCATTTCATTTCATATTGTAATATTTCATAGAAATAAGAATATAAATTAAAGAAGACTTGACCTAAAGGTCTTAGAAACCAGGTCATAAAATACCATAAAAAAATCTCTTATCTCTTTGGTAATATGGGTCGGATAGTTTTTCATGAATCGTAAGGCAGACAACACTAACATGATGAACAAATATCCAAAAAAACTCTTCCCCCTCTTTATACCTGTTAAAGAAAACAATGTGCCATAACATTACACTTATTACGTTACAGTGGTCACGGGCGAAACTAATCAACAAAATATTAAGCGAGCACTTCATTAACAACGAAACAATATGGAGAACAAAGCAAATACTAATCTATTCTAGGCTGCACGGCTACTATCCCATACGCAAGGACTGCCTGAATGACAGATCAGAGACGTCAGACGATAACGAAAGGTTGACATCTGACATTAAAACGCTGTCAATCTTCGACCCGGAGTTATACAGTTGTCAGAACGAAGTCCTCAATTTGACGGGATCGGATGACGAAATCGACGTTGTAAACTGTCAGTCGCCTGTCAAAGTCAAAGTGGAGTTGCCGTCTGAAGAGGTGTTGACAGTGTTGCCAGTGGAAAACGAAGACGACAGACTGAGGTATTTTTATATTGAGAAGAAATGCGCTGATATCGGTATCGATTTACGATGTGAAGATATTGGAAACGGATATTCTTACAGGTGAGTTTAAGTAGTGATCGATTTTTTTTTATGTTATGTGCAAATTTGTTTTTAAATAATGGTATTAATTTAAACTATTCACGAAAACATTTATCTGATTTATCATCTTTACAATTTCTGTTAAATTATATCTCGTGATTAAGCGTAATCAATAAGTTGTTCTGGCGTACATGTGTGATCTCTGTTTTAGGGCAATCCTAAACATGAAGTTTTGTATGACTGTTTTTGAATGTGGGAACACATTAATAAGTGTGGCAACACAGTCAGTGTAGACGACAATAAAAATTTCTAGTCGTACGTGCACTTGTTCTACCTTAAAAGGAAAATAGCTTCGCTCTGAATATAGCTTTATTGAAGCGACCAGTCCAAATTACAGTCCACGCTCTACACAGTATCTGTGTGCTTAGTGCGAGTGTGTTAACGTTCTCGATAGAGTAAAAGTTAACTCATATTTGTATGGAGTTGGAACGTTTGCCTAAGTTTGAAAAACTCGCACTAAGCACACTAGTCCCCAAAGTAGTGACTTAATACTTTCTATTGTATTAAGCGTCAGATCAGTAAGACTAGGTCCCTTGTTCCCCAGCGCGGTGCACGCCGTACTGCTGTCCGCGGTCCGCAGCGTGGCCGACGAGCTACTCCGGGGCGCGCTCGCGCACAGCCTCGCCCGGACCAACACCGCCTGGCCGGGGTACGACCGATACACGCACTCTCATATACTGCCCTTAGTATTATTTGTTAAAGAAGACTAAAGTAATAAAATCTGTACATTCCCGAAAACCGTGTTAAGTGGAAGTGTGGACGAGCTCACAGCCCACCTGGTGTTAAGTGGTTGCCGGAGCCCATAGACATCTACAACGTAAATGCGCCATCCATTTTGAGATATAAGTTCTAAGGTCTCAGTATAGCTACAACGGCTGCCCCACCCTTCAAACCGAAACGCATTACTGCTTTACGGACTCGGTGCGGACTCACAAGAGGTCTTACCACCAGTGACTCCAGACATGATGCCAATAAAATAATCGACATCACAGTTTTACTATCTTGCAAACTGCGCAATGTAACACAATTAAATGTCGGGGTCAACGACCTCTCTCGACTATAATTGCCTACGATTGCGCGTTCCCTAAACATAAACTAAACGATAAGTATTCATGTAAATAGGGAAATGAATATTATCCCTTTTTGTCATGCAAATGACCGGTGCCCTACGCGGCGCACTGAAGTAATTATGTCGATTTCTGTTAATAAGCGCGCCTGGATTGCCTAACTTTGCCCTTTTTTTTTGTTAATGTATGATTTAGTCCTTTTTGCCTCTTAGAAATAGATTCATTCTCAGTACCATCAGATTCGTCTTTCCTAGAGTATCATCATCATTATCCTGCCCTTCTCCTAGTTACCTGGGGGTTCGGCACAACATGATTTCTCCTTCCATACTCTTCTATCATATACCATTTCTTCGCTCACTCCCCTCTTACCCGTATCGTCTTTCACGCAATCCATCCATTTCTTCTTAGGTCTACCTCTTCCTCTATATCCTTCCTTTTTCATTTCGTCTCATCACATGTCCATACCATCCCAAACGCGCACTTCTCAGCTTCTCTGTCACAGGTGCCACTTTCAGACTTCCTCTAACATATTGATTCCGTATTCTATCCATTCTCGTTATTCAACACATCCATCGCAGCATTCGCATCTCTGCTGCATGCAATCGCCTTTCCTAGAGTAATATATACTACATATTCCGACGCCTTAGTAAGAGGAACTCTTGAGCTGTTAGGTCTCCTTCGGAGGCGCTCGGGTAGCTGTTAGCAAATCCCACCCCTCCTGGCTGAGCCTTTGCTCGCCCACCTATCCTGGTGAAACTGGAAAGGCATCCGAGCCACCAGTAATCCTTCAATCATAAAAAAAAAAGAAAGTAAGAGGATCGAAGAGAAAAATCCGCATAATTACTTCAGTATGCTGTACGTATAATTACGCAGGGCATCCTGTGTGACAGTAACCAATAACATGACGATACGACGATGACCGGGAGTGGCAGTGTTGTGTACAGTGACGTCACGGTTGCAGGTCGTCGCACCGCCGCGAGCGCGTGTCGTGCGGCGCCGTGGCGGCGGGCGCGGCGGCGGGCCGGCTCGCGCTGCTCACGGACGCGGCGCTGGGGGCCGCGCCCAAGGACAAACACAACTTATAATATTACATTTATACCACAGCACAGCCGCCTTTTATTTATACTTATATTTAAGCTTCGCTTCGCTTCGGAAACTGTAATTTATTATTGATTTCTCCACTATTTAATGGATGTTATTATACATATAAACCTTCCTCTTCAATCACTCTATCTATTAAAAAAAACCGCATCAAAATCCGTTGCGTAGTTTTAAAGATTTAAGCATACATAGGGATATATGTCAGTGTGGAGATCCTCAACCTTAACGAGACGAACAAAGGTGAGGATCTTCAACTCAAATGTAAAGTCTGTATTGCTGTACGGAAGCGAAACTTGGTTTGTTCGCAAGGACTTGATAAGAAAACTTCAAGTGTTTGTGAATAAGTGCCTGCGTCAGATTTTGAAAATCTTTTGGCCTGAGAAGATCAGCAACAAAGAGCTGTGGAGGATCACTAAGCAGACACCAATGGAGAAGGAGATCCTTACGCGGAAGTGGCATTGGATTGGTTGACACACATTTTGACATTTTGAGAAAGCCCGATACCCACCTATCAAAAAGAGCACTGACCTGGAAAGTGTCTGGCAAGAGGAAAAGAGGCCGCCCCAGAACAACTTGGCGTCGCTCGGTGGAGCAGGAGCTAGGGGTCTTGGGCATGGCGTGGGAGGAGCTAGAACAGACTGCCCAAGACCGATGTAAATGGAAAAATTTGATTCGAGCCCTACACCCCAGCAGAGGGTAATAGGAAGGAATGATGATGATGAGGGATGTAGGTAGGCAGCGGCTCTGCCCCTGGCATTGCTGACGTGCATGAGCGACGGTGACCACTTACCATCAGGTGTATGCTCGTCTGCCTACAAAGGCAATAAAAAAAAAAAACAAAAAAACATATGGGACAGAGAAAGCGACTTTGTTTTATACTATGTAATGATACTGGGAGACCACTTCCGAAAACAAAGACAGACGATAGTAGAAATGACACCTTTGATGATGGGAAGTGATGAGAAGGAAAAAAATCGATCCTGATTTAAAAAAAAAAAAACATATTTTTAAAAGGTTTTTTTAGCATTATTTACACTCCATCGTGTAGTTTCATAAAATAGTATTAGTAGTTTCATAAAAAATACATTACTAAAAAAAAACCAGCAATGAAACACAAAATGAAAAACAGCTGATGCTCGGGTCAACGCCCGCGCGCTGTGCAGCGCAGACTCGCGCGATCCCACAAATCTATATATTAAATACGTGAAGCAAAAACCTTGTACCCCTTTTTACGGAAATTGCGCGGACGGAGGAGTATGGAATTTCTCACACTTATAGAGAATGTAGAGAAGGAGTGCAGAATATTACTATTTTATAAAATTATGCATAAAAAATACATTAAATCGAAAAAAAATAATTACACACACTACCATCTATTTGACACACACGCGCATGCATACTATTTTTTTATTGTCAAACTTTTCTCATTGCTTAGTCTGTTGTCAAATTGAGAATAGATTTTTTTTATTTTTTTTTATTGCCTTTGTAGGCAGACGAGCATACGGCCCACCTGATGGTGAGTGGTCACCGTCGCTCATGGACGTCAGCAATGCCAGGGGCAGAGCCAAGCTGCTGCCTACCATAAAGTACTCTCCGCAACCCTCGTTTGAAGAAGGACATGTCATAGCGCTCGGGAAACACCGCGGAGGGGAGTTCATTCCAAAGCCGGATGGGTACGTGGCAAAAAAGATCTTTGGAAACGCACTGTCGATGAACGCAGCGGTTCCAGATAATATGGATGAACCCTATTGTTCGTCTTTAACATTTTTGTCTAAAGTGTAATCTTGGCGAGATTTGTGATTAAAGAATTATAATAGTATTTGCCAATAGAACCATATTAGTATACAAACTTATAATTTCAATTAATTATAGTCGAATTTCGACTTTGCCGCTGTGCTAGTCTTTACCTAGAATATCTGTCGCTCATGTGTACATGAAAGTCTAAATGAAACAACCCCAAAAACTAAAAATACTAAACAAAATCAATCCCGCCAAAACAAACCGCTCCTTTTGCGGTGGGATCCAGACCACAGATCAATAAAGCATTAGACATTCCCAACTTTTATTTTATAAGCTTAGTTAACCCTACTGACTAGTTTTTTTGTGGAAGGACCTCTTGTGAGTCCGCACGGGTAGGTACCACCGCCCCGCTTATTTCTGCCGTGAAGCAGTAATGCGTTTCGGTTTGAAGGGTGGGGCAGCCGTTGTGACTATACTGAGACCTTAGAACTTATATCTCAAGGTGTGTGGCGCATTTACGTAGTAGATGTCTATGGGCTCCAGTAACCACTTAACACCAGGTGGGCTGTGAGCTTGTCCACACGTCTAAGCAATAAAAAAAAACTATTTAATACAACAATACAAAATCAATTGTATCCTGATGTAAGAAGAAACTAGTTACTACAAAAATGATAGAATATTAAATTAACCTAATCAGATACTCGTATACACAATTATAAAAACTATTTAATATTTATCTTTGATTTTGTACAAGAAATTAAAAATTAAATGGTACAGAATAATTTGATAGTTAAAACTGATTGCAATTATGATCGACAATTAATTAATCTGTCGGAATGCATTTAAAATGATCCTACCTTCTAGTACATTTACGGGTTCGTTGTTGCGTGACGTCACGTATTTAGCATAACAAGTACCCGGCGATGCTTGGGTCCTGATAAATATTATTAAAATGCTATAAACTACGCTTGTTAGAAATCTCATTCGAATCGTTCAATCATTTTTTTTTTATTGCCTATGTGTGTACGAGCTCACAGCCCACCTGGTGTTAAGTGGTTACGGAAGCCCATAGGCATCTACAACGTAAATGCGCCATCTACCTTGAGATATCAGTTCTAAGGTCTCAAGTATAGTTACAACAGCTACCCCACCCTTCGAACCGAAACGCATTACTGCTTCACGGCAGAAATAGGCAGGGTGGTGGTACCTACCCGCGCGGACTCACAAGAGGTCCTACCACCAGTAATTACGCAAATTATAATGTTTGCGGGTTTGATTTTTATTACACGATGTTATTCCTTCACCGTGGAAGTCAATCGTGAACAATTGTCAAGTCCATATTACATTAGAAAAATTGGTACCCACCTGCAGGATTTGAACACCGGTGCATCGCTCAACACGAATGCACCGGACGTCTTATCCGTTAGGCCTCGACGACTTTTAAAAACACTACCATGAACTACCATATTTTACTTTAATCCAGCGCAATGAACTCCGTTTAAAAATGGCATTGATAGCGGGTTGGGTTGCATTCCCTGTGGCCCGATACTATCACTTGACCCCATTGGGCTACATTAAGGATATTCAGCTAGTAGCTTGGCTCTGTCCCTGGCATTGCTGATGTCCATGGTCGACGGTAACCATTCACCATCAGGTGGATACGGTCTGCCTATAAGGACAATAACAAAAACAAAAAACCACCACCAATAAAACAAGATCTATAGTATAAATATATATATTGGTAAAGAGCACTGTCCACTGATGCACTATCTCCGGTCCGTCTTGCCGACCCCACGTTTTCCAGCGAACAGATGCTTCGGCATCTTGGTGCCGATGAACCGGTCCGCCTCTCCCTTGAGGCCCATCTTCTTGGTCTTCTTGGCGATGGCCGCGTGCGCCATCCTCTTTACTTTCACGCGCATCTGTTTTAAAAACATTTTATTATTATGTATATTTTTTTTTACTATTAGTGATCGATGATTGGTCAATAATCTCATTATGCAACATAGTGCATCAATCGATAAATAAAAGACCCTAAACTTTTTTATAAAATAAACTAAAAACAAACAAAAGGAATCAGTCCGACGGGGGACACATCAAAGGGAAAACAAAATTGTTATTTTTTTTTAATTCCGAGGAGCATTTTCATATTTATCTACCTTTTAAACCTTCTCTGAACTTCCACAAATAATTCAAGACCAAAATTAGCCAAATCGGTCCAGCCGTTCTCGAGTTTTAGCGAGACTAACGAACAGCAATTCATTTATATATATATATATATATATATATATATATATATATATATATATATATATAGATAAGATAATTAAACTTCGAATACAAACAAAATTAGCAAGCTAAAATAAAAATAATCACTAAACCATTGTCGAGTGCAGGTATGAGACCAAAATAATAATATTACTATATTGTCACCAGTCATTGACCCGTGTGCATTGTCAAGTCAATCTCACCTTTTGAACTTGATGAATGTCACGTTGAGCGGTTCCATTACACAGGCATATAGATAGTGGACGAGCCAGTAGAGGCATTATGAACTTATAAACATACAATACTGTTTTAATAGACTAATTTTAATTAAACTTTGTAGGAAACCTTGTTCTTGTATGTCTCCTCCGTGCAACCAAGGCATACAAGGGTTATTTTGGATATCAAGGACCGGTATACAAAAAAAACTTGCAACTATTTTTTATTTATTGCTTAGAAGATGTGCGGACGAGCTCACAGCCCACTTGGTGTTAAGTGGTTACTGGAGCCCATGGACATCTACAACGTAAATGCGCCACCCACCTTGAGATATTAAGGTCTCAGTACAGTTACACGGCTGCACCACCCTTCAAACCGAAACGCATTACTGCTTCACGGCAGAAATAGGCGGGGCGTACCTACCCGCGCGGACTCACAAGAGGTCCAAACACCAGTTTGCATGTAGAGGTCTCTAAATAAGCGGTAGTGAGGTCAATGTGGCGGGTACTCACGATGGGGTCGGCCACCGGCTGGTTGGAGGGTTCCCGCGCGCGCTTGGCGGGCGGCGCGGAGAGCGAGCGGGAGCGGGAGCGGGGGCGGGCGCGGGTGAAGTGCGCGTCGCCGGTCTCCGACATGTCCACGCCTGGAGCGACACATACAAACGTTATATTCAATAACTTAAAATAGTATCTCGATCACTATTATCGGGCAATGTTAGTATCCGGCCTACGAGAAACAATCACACAGTCAAACATCTATTTTAGGACGCTTAAATAAGCGGCCCTAAATATGACGGCGACAATAATAAAATGTTTATTTTATGTAAAAATTTACAATGCTTTTTTTTATGGGATTTTATGACCTGGTAACTAAGACCTAAGAATTTATTTTCTTATTTTTATTAAAATTGATAATATGGAGTGAAATGAAATGAAATAAAGATGATTAATTTGAGACATTAATCAACTGGGATGAAATTGAATGAAATGAGATGAAATATAATCTCAGTAAAATCATCATCACCAAAATCGGTCATTTACTGTAATTTTTTTTTAGTGGACTTTTTGGAGGAACCCGTGAAGTTACGTCCAGCGGCTTTGTTTCATTTTCCCACATTTATGCACTTTCAAGAGAGAGAGAGAGAGAGAGAGAGAGCGATCTCTTCCAGACTCTTTTGCTTCTTTACACATAAATAGAGTAAATAGAGTCCACAAGTTCAAAGTTGTTGACTCGACTAGACCTCAACATGTGGGTGCGTGCTCACTAGCGCGTCGTCCCGGTGTACAACTGAAACACGTACCAAGTTTCTCCATGTCCTTCCTGAGCTTGGAGGTGGACCTCTGCTTGGTCTTGGCTCGCGAGGTGCGCGGCATCACCGGCTTCGTGGACTGCTTCACCAGGCGAGACTCGTCCTTGAGAATGGCCTTCTTGTTGCTAAACACAAGGAGATGATTACAGTAGATCGGGGGGAATTGAGACTAGTGTTAGAATTGGGACAAATCTGGGATGTCACAATACTTTTGTTGACTTGTTAGTTTCAACTTTGTTGAATTGAAAATTAATTTTATTTAGTGTTTAAGAATATTAAATAGTTTAATTTAGTCATCAACCTAACAAATAAATAGTGGCAGCCCTATCGAAAAACTATTGTCCCTAATGTAACCTGATACACCCTAAAGCCAAGGTGAATCGGGTCAAGCTAGTTTTTTCAGTTTTTGTGTATACTTTGTAACGAACTATGTATAATAACGCATCGTATTAAGCCTCCGGAACCATTTTAATCTCAATTTTATTGGTATAACCCTTAGAAAGTACCGTAAGTTAGTATTACCCTTTGAAGTCGTCGTGGCCTAAAGGATAAGACGTCCGGTGCATTCGTGTTGAGAGATGCACCGGTGTTCGAATCCCGCCGGCGGGTACCAATTTTTCTAATGAAGTACGTACTCAACAATTGTTCACGGTTGACTTCCACGGTGAAGGAATAACATCGTGTAATAAAAATCAAACCCGCAAAATTATAATTTACGTAATCACTAGTGGTAGGACCTCTTGTGAGTTCACGCGAGTAGGTACCACCACCCCGCTTATTTCTGCCGTGAAGCAGTAATGCGTTTCGATTTGAAGGGTGGGGCAGCCGTTGTAACTGTATTGAGATCTTAGAACTTATATCTCAAGGTGGGTGTAGCGCATTTACGTCGTAGATATCTATGGGCTCCAGTAACCACTTAACACTAGGTGGGCTGTGAGCTTGTCCACTCATCTAAGCAATAAAAAAAATTGTTGGATTTGGAAAGGGTCCCGAATCCCCCTCAATCTACAGTATTTAGAACCTACAATGGCTACAATGAGTGGGGGCGGGTTGAGGGTGCCGGGGCTCACCGTATCTGCCGGGCCAGTTCCCTGATCTCCCTCACGGTGTCGTCCAGCTCGATCTTGGGCGCGGCGTACATGCCGCCAGCCTCGCGCAGTTCCTCGTCCTTCTCCAACTCTGCCAGTTTCTGGTAAAATTACGATACCTTTAAATTCTAATCTAAATTTTCAATTTAAGTAAAACTTTGAGCACATATCCAAAAAGTCTAAAAACTAGTTTTTTTTTAATACACTAACATAATGTTACGCCGGTAAAAGTAACGCCATCTATCGCCGAATAGTCGAACGAATGTCGAAGGACCTAGAACGCTCGAGAATTACAACGCCATCTATTGTCAGATAGCGGAAACTACTACTAGAGATGTGTGGAATATTCAGTGTTTTAAGTGTTGAATACAGTTTTTAGTTGTACTTTGGTGAAATTTTATTCATCCCGAGCCCCAGCGCGTAACAATAATATAGCCTCATAAATATGACTACATAAATAAAAATGTTCCAAAGCCTCATGACGATATTTGACGCAGTTGTGTGGAGACGGTTCCTGTCGAGGTACGGACAGATGGCGCCGGGCAGGTCAAAGATATAAGTGGAGGTGTTCCGCACTACCATACGAGCTCAAAGCCCACCTGGTGTTAAGTGGTTACTGGAGCCCACAGACATCTACGACATAAATGCGCCACCCAACTTGAGACATAAGTTATAAGGTCCCAAGTATAGTTACAACGGCTGCCCCGCCCTTCAAACCGAAACACATTACTGCTTCACGGCAGAAATAGGCAGGGTGGTGGTACCTACCAGTGCGGACTCACAAGAGGTCCTACCACCAGTTCACAAGAGGTCCTACCACCAGAGTCTTAATCTCTGGTATCCCTGTGATAAGGGAATGATACTCACATCAAAGATGTCCGGGTCGATATAGTCGGCGATGTTGTGTCCCTCCCAGATCTCCGGGATGACGTCATAGCGCTCGTCCTCCGGGATCTCCGTGTAGTTCTTCTTCAAGTCTGCAAAGCAACAGACAAGCCGTTTTTTCGCATCAAAAGTGTGCAATTTCCAAAAAGATTCGAAATTGAGTTAATATGCGGAATCATTTGGTATCACCAGTATTTTTCTCATAAATACTGTCAAAAGACCATAGTTTAGTTTTATTTTTTTTATTTTTTTTACTTTACCTATATTTTGACTACTATTAACAAAATTAATACATAATTTTATCTTACTTTAAAAGACAGATAATGTAACTGGTGGTAAAGTATCACAATATTTTTTTTATTGCCCTTGTAGGCAGACGAGCATACGGCCCACCTGATGGTGAGTGGTTACCGTCGCCCATGGACTTGAGCAATGCCAGGAGCAAAGCCAAGCCGCTGCCTATATCACATGTTAAACCTTTAAAACACTCTCCTGTAAAATTAGTCATTTTTGAAATTATACTGTTTTAATGCGAGAAGACGTAGCGTCACCCGCGTACACGGGTTGCCCGCGGACAGCGCCGCCCCCCGGTGCGCTCACCGAGTACGTAGTCGTCGCCGAGCTCCACCTCGATGTCCCTCTCCAGTTTCCTCTTCCGGTTCTCCTTCTCTGCTTGTTTCTCCTTCTTGGCGAGGACCGAGGGCGGCAGCACGGGCGGGCGCGGCTTGTCGTCGCGCGGGGCCGGCACCGCCACGTGGAGCCGGTTCAAGATGCCGTCCACCTGTAAAACATACACTTTGTGGTCAACCAACGCGATATGTACTTAAGGCGTTACATGCCATCTGATGTACAGCAGAGGTACCAGCCAGTGGTTGGAATGTCCCTTTTTGGAATCTCCCTAGTGTAGACTGATGTCTATTGAACAGTAAAAGTATAGCGGTGACCATAATCGGACAGATCATGACAAGTCATATAGAGATTACTTAACGGTAGGCAGCGGATTGTTGCTGCCCTTAACATTGCTGAAGTCTATTGAGCGAAGATGACCACTCACCATCAGATAGGTCGTATGCTCGTCTGACAACAAAGACACTGAAAATGGCACGAGTTTGGAAGGAAACGACATAGGGAAGATCTCCCACCAAGGAAGTGACATTTCTCAGAAAACCGACGGTTCAAATATTATTGTTCAGAAATCTTGAAAATGTCGTTAGCGAGATTCGGGTATCTGTGAATCTTGTGTTCTATAAGAGTTACCCCGCTACAAAAAAAAAAAAGTGTGTGTGTGTGCAAGTCACACACGGTAGAAGTGAAACTTATAAATAAGATATAGATATACTGACTATCCCACTACACAGGAGCATACATGTAGACAATGTTCAGTAGACGATAGTGGGGATGCTACGAAGAGGAGAACGTCTAATGTGTTCTATCTCATTCTCTCGGCGGCTGAATCCTATACATTTATGTGTTTGTGTCTCTATGGACTTATTTTTTCGTTTCATCGAGTTTCAAATCACAACGATTCTAAAGAAGTTTCACTTCTATATTCCATTGTTCACCTTCTTTGTCCGCATTTTCTCTGTGACCCGGTGTCCCAGCAGCCTCTCGCAGGCTTCAATTTTGACCTCCTGCACGCCCTCTTCAGTCACAGTGGACATCCGCATCACAGGCACCACGGACAGATCAGAATTTGAATCCGCACTGGAACCGAAGATTTACATTTTTCTTTTTGCAATCCACTCGATCAGTGGACAAGCCCACCCTAGCAAGCTAACATACCAGAGAGCAAACTGGAATACAATGGTTTTGTGGCATCACTAAGCAGGCTGGTGGTGCCTACCCTTGAGCGCTCACACTTAGCTATCAGTAATTATAAGTCACGAATGGGTAAACTTTGAAAGTTTTATTACACTATAATATCACTCTTACATCATTGAAACCATCACATGTTAACACATTAGGTACCCATATGTCCTTAAGCAACAATGACTAATCACCATCAGATGGGCCATATGCCTGTCTCCTTACAGTCCCAAGTAAAATACACTTACTTGACAAGATTTCCTTTAGAGCACGTTTCGGTCAGATCGTCCAGCAACTGTTTCTTACTCAGAGACAGCTCTTCAGGTTTGACCACATCCATCTTGTTTAACACTACTATTAGGGGTTTGCTTGTGAATAAAGGCTTTATACTTTCGAACAGTGATATCTGTAGAAGAAGTTATACTGTATTAGACATTGGATATACATTGACACTAAAAATAACAATTATTCGGTAGGCAGCGGGGCTTGGCTCTGCCCCTGCCATTGCTGAAGTCCATGGGCGACGGTAACCACTCACCATCAGATGGGCCGTATTATGCTCGTCTGACTACAAGGGCAATAAAAAAAAAAATTAAAGGTCCTTATATTTGAGTCGACTATTATCAAAGCCGGCAATGTGACTTTTGGAAAATTATTGGTAAATCAGAAAAACGAATTATTGACTTTGTATTCCATTGGCAGTCACAAAACTCTTCTGAACGACATCTTAGATAAATAACAGGTTAAGTTAATACTTTATTTAATGCAGGTTTTGAACCGTATTCTTTGAAGGAGACGATTATATTCAAATCAATCTGTATTGACATATCAATAACATTTTTTTGTCCAAATGCACAGATTGCCACCTATGATAATAGACGACTCAATTATTCGGTAGGCAGCGGCTGAGCTCTGCCCCTGGCATTGCTGAAGTCCATGGGCGACGGTAACCACTCACCATCAGGTGGGCCGTATGCTCGTCTGACTACAAGGGCAATAAAAAAAAAATTAAAGGTCCTTATTATATTTATAATATAACGACCCGCCCTCGCTTCGCTTCGGAAACATTAAATTTTATTATTGATAGTCGAGTCCCGCGATGTTACCCGTGGTTATTGTCGTACCGCGGGTGACACTGCGAGGCAAAGCTAATCTAAGAAAAAGTAGCCTAAGTTACTCCTTATATCATCAGCTACCTATCAGTGAAAGTCCCGTCAAAATCGGTCCAACCGTTCCAGAGATTAGCCGGAACAAACAGACAGACAGACAGACACAAAAATTGTAAAAAATGTTATTTTGGTGTATGTACCGCATATATATTCATATGCATGTAGTAAAAAGCGGTTATTTCAATATTACAAACAGACACACCAATTTTATTTATATGTATCGATTGACTTGGAGGTGTAGTAGTTAAAATCTCTGATGGCTGAACTGAAGGCTCTGGTTTCGATTCTCACATCTGGTAAACATTAGTCTCTAACAGACTTGTTTTCTCTGAATGTCTAATATTTATAGTTATGTTTATCAATCTCTATGTATGATGATCAGTTCCGCTACCTATTTTTCCAATATGAAGAGCCCAAATGTTAATATACCTGGTCTTCAATACTATGGCCACACTGCTCAGACGGATCTATGAAGTATAGTATGGCAGCTCTGAGATGAGCCAAAGCTGTGACCGCTTGCATTTCTATAACATTGCGTTCTTCCAATGGATGATCCAAGATTCCAGGGGTGTCTATCACCTGAAAAATAAAGATTACAGTAATCTCCATATGTATAATTATTGTTGTAAATAATTAATTTCAAAAAATTTGTCAATTAAATGGTTGGTGGACTTTTTGGCGGGAATGCGAGGAGTGAAGTTGTGTGATTTGTTTTATTTTATCTATTTAGTGTTTCTTCAGGTTGAAATGTGTAATAATGGTAGTTTATTAACTGTTTAATATCTGTGAAAGTGCACAAATGTGGGAAAATGGAACAAAGCTAGCTTCTTGGGATTTTCCAAAGAGTCCACTGAGAAAATGTCAGTAAACGACCACGAGTTTACTGAGATTATATTTCATCCCATATCATCTCATCTCATTTCATTTCATGCCATGTTTCATATTAATCAACTTCATTTCATTTCACTTCATATTATCATTTTTCATAAAAATTATGAATATATATTAAAACTAGCTGACCCGGCAGACTTCGTAGTGCCTCAATCGATAAATAAAAGACACATCAAGGTGGACACATCTAAGGAAAAACAAAATTGTTTGTTTTTATATAATTCCAAGCATTTTCATAATTTTTCACCTTTTAAACCTTCTCTGGACTTCCACGAATAATTCAAGACCAAAATTAGCCAAATCGGTCCAGCCGTTAGTTTAGCGAGACTAACGAACAGCAATTCATTTTTATATATAAAATAAGACTTGACCTAAAGGTCTTAGTTACCAGGTCACAAAAACACTTAAAAATAATTTAATGGTTGGTGTGAGCAAAATTGATATTCTGAACATATCTGGCAGTTTCTGTTTGTATAAAAATGTTGTGTCTTTACTGCAAAGCAATATCAACATACCTGCCATCTCAAATATTTGTAATCAGTATGACCAACATACAGACTCTTTGTGGTAAACGCATATGGCTGCACTTCCACATCAGCACGTGTTATCTGAAAATATATAATAATTATTTATATTTAATTTCAGAAGAAAAAAGAAAAAATCTATTTGCATCAAATGAGCATAAGTATAATGTAATTACATAATAATATAACGCATTTTTTTTTATGCTTAGATGTGTGGACGAGCTCACAGCCCACCTGGTGTTAAGTGGTTACTGGAGCCCATAGACATCTACAACGTAAATGCGAAAGACACCTTGAGATATAAGTTCTAAGGTCTCAGTATAGTTACAACGGCTGCCTCACCCTTCAAACCGAAACGCATCACTGCTTCACGGCAGAAACAGGCGGGGCGGTGGTACCCACCCGCGCGGACTCACAAGAGGTCCTACCACCAGTAAAAATATAAGATTGCCAGTGTAGTTGTATCAACTCCAGTAGGGTTATCTCGACTTGACATGATGTAATTTATGACATGGGCTTGTAGGTGATGATACAAGATAATTAGGAAATGCACTGTGTGGTTGAGCTCTTTATGAACTCATACAGATAAATACTGTCTTCCTATCTAATTCTGCTATAGAGAAGCCATGCATCCATAGTTGAAAAGAGTCATACTCAAACTCATGTTCTGATATTTATTAACTTCATTTACTACTCTTAATACTGTAAAATTTAGTATGGTTGACTAAGTAATAAATATATCTTTACTATAAAAATGGTCGATAGATAATGTTTATTATTTAATAATGAACTTAAGCACATGTGTTGGGTAATAAATCAGTTCATTGTGTGTCTTTCTTCATATGAGTCGACTATTATCAAAGGCGGCAATCTGACTTTTGGACAATGATTGGTAAATCAGAAAAACGAATTATTGACTTTGTATTCCATTGGCAGTCACAAAACTCTTCGGAACGACATCTTAGATAAATAACAGGATAACTATTAACCTTTATTTAATGCAGGTTTTGAACCGTATTCTTTGAAGGAGACGATTATATTCAAATAAATCTGTATTGACATATCAATAAATTTTTTTTGTCCAAATGCACAGATTGCCGCCTTTGATAATAGACGACTCATATAATCCGCACTTAGCAATCTTTTAATTAAAAAGATAACAAGCACCCTCACTAATACACTAAATTGTTGAAATAGATCTCTATATCAGTGATCAAGAGAGATAGGCCTGTATTCATATTGGATGGTACTGATGGTACAAATGCACAGAAGCAAATCCAAGGGGACTCATGTCTTATCATTAGTAATTCCATTGCTTACTTTATTAATAAAACTTGATTTTCCGACATTTGGGAATCCACAGATGATTATCGTCCTGGTGTAGGGATCTATCGATGGTAAACGTGCTAAATGTTGACGGACCTGCAAAAGAATACAGTCCACATTAGAAAATATTGTTGTATTTGGTTTTTATTCATTAAATACAATTATCTTATACCTTTAAACGAGCAATTCTTGTATATACCTATATATAATTTGAATCTGGGAAACGGCTCCACGATTTTCATAAAAATCTGGGGCGATAAATCGATCTAGCTACGATTTATTTTCAGAAAATGTTGTTTTATTCGTGTTTTCAATAATCAACTTCACCAATAATCAACTTTATGACTCTTCCCGACATCTATTGGCGAATAATAATATGTACTATTTTTCATAATTTACAGCAACTAACTGCTTTAAAGACACAATAACAATAAAGCTATTTCAGCAGATAGCGTTGTTAAGCCACCTGAAGCCAATGAGTGTTTGGTTTAAGGTTAGACCAAGAAAATGAATTGTTTATTTATATTATTTGTCTTTTTAACTCACGTGTTCACTTAAAAATGCCTAAACGAGCTTGGGATATTTCATCATTCTATCAATATGTGATTCGTATTTAAATATAATTTCTAAACAACATAATTTATAAAAAAAAAACGTCATCGGTCATCGTCTAGTGTACATAGAAATGAAATCTGGAAGAATTATAAAAGCTACTCTATGCTATTGTTACACTGTCTATATCTGCAAGAAACATTCATATTGGAATGAACCCCTTTGAGTACACCACTTTAATACTACTAGAATATGTGACAGCAACGTTATGATTGTAATCTACTTATTGTTGAATCATCACAAGTATGACATACCTGTTCCAGGTATGTAAGATTAGCTCCTTGCCGTTTCATGATGGTGGCCATGCGACCCAGAGCCGCACGTTTGAGCTGTTTGCACCGATACAACGAATCTCCATATTTTAACAGTCTCACATAGTCTTTTGCGACACTGTAAATGAAGCATTAAGGATGTGAATAAAATATGAAGTAATCATGCCCTAAAAGATAAGACGATCTGACTGAGCTGGTATTCGAACCCCAGAAGCAAGGAACAATTTTTCTAATGAGAAACACACATCACAAATGTTCACTAATGACTTTCACAGTGAAGGAAAAACATTGTGTGGTAAAAATTTAGTAATCAAAAAATAAAAATTTTTAATTCTGCTTAATACATAATTGGTAATTAGTAAAAGATCTCTAGTCAGAGTTGACTAATATATTTTTTTGTTGCTTAGAAGAGTGAATGAGATTATGGCCCACCTGGTGTTAAGAGGTTACCGGAGCGCAAAGATATTTAAAGTGTAACTGCCGTCATCAACCTAGAGACATGAGTTCTAAGGTCTCAGTTATCTACAGTACAATGGCTGCCCTTCGAAGTTAGTTTTAAAGGAATTTATTTGTAAATGGGTTTACACTAATATTGTATGAGAGTTTGTGACATCATCGAGACTTACTTGTCAATAAGATGTCTGGCTGTATTCAGCTGTCCGAGTCCAAGTTTGTAATGATCCTTGTCGTACAATACGTTCATGAGATCAGCATAAAATGGATGGACATCATCTAACTTTGGGAATTCCTGTAAACATTATCTTATTAATCTATGTGTTTAATAACTTATTTATGATATATGTCAGTCTGTTACATCAATATACCCAGCTCAATAGATGAACAAGTCAGAAGCTTGTGAGATTTGATTATTCTTACATTTTCTTTTTAATTTAAGTAACACAATGTCTTGAAAAAGCATCAGAACTAAACTCAAGAGAGTTGAAGCATACATCAGAATGAAGATAGTTTTGTGAAAAAATAATAATGAAACTTTAAATTTCTTTAAGATTGTTCTGGCACCAGCAGTATGAGTCTCTAGAAAACTAAGATTTTAACCAAGAACAATAAAAATTTAGAAAAAAATTGGGAAATGTACACATTTGTAGATTTATTTTTTCGATGTGACGTAGCTACTTTTGCGTATTACTATAACGCTGTTGCTGTTTACCTGAATAATTCTGGACAGTCGGTCGTGGAAGTTCTGCTGGGTATATTTCACTTTTCTAATATAAAACCCACGTATTCTTGATATTTTATAATGCTTGTGAACGACTGTAGGAGTTTTCCTTTGTGTTTTCGATAAAATTATGTCTATAAAGTCCTAAAAACAAAATTTCGAGGTTAACATTCTTATCAATAAGATGATGGTTTTCATAATACATTTGTGGGATTCATACAGTTATACGCTTACCTTAGCTGTAGGGACTACAGCAATCTTTTTAAAGTTGTACAAACTCATTTTGTTTTAATTTAGTGCTATTTTAGTATCATAATCGCTCATAACGAGCATTACACGTAAACACGTGTTTGAAAAGAATATTTGACAATACTGATTTCCTTTTATTTGATTTGTTCGTTGGACAGGCAAAGAAATATAACCTATACGTGAGTATGTTGTAACAAAGGCCGAAAAGTGCGTTATAAATTTAAGAAAGTATTAAATGAAGATAAGAGAAATGAGATCAGAGAAAACTGTAGGTGAAATGAAATGACCAGAACGAAGAGAATTTACTAAGAGCTAAATAGATTTTCAGTCAATTATTTTTCAAGCAGTTTTTTATTTATTTTTCTCTGATTGTGACTTTATTGTTAATTTCATTAAAAAAACAAGTTTCCCATTATTTCTCTTTTACTATACAGGATGTTTAAACATCCAAAAAAAACACTGATTCTGATAATGTACAAGTACAAGGATTAATAATGATTATCCCAAAAAAATGGATTTACTTCTCAATTATACTGTTAAATACTCATTAATATCGAATGGCCACGCGGTGAGCATACTAACTTGTAAATGTAAATACGTTCTGTGACTCTCAAACAGAAACTCTTTTAAAGCGACATTTTAAGTTAGTAAATAAACCTATAAAACCGTTTAGTATCTATAAAAGTGCAGAAATTTGCAGAATAAAAAATTAGTAGTCGTGACTTTTTCGAGTTTTTCTAACATTTTAGTCAGACATTTTTTTCTTAAATCCTTGAGCACTATAATCTATCTTACATGGCATGGGTTTAGCTCACATTTAATAGTCGTATAGGATGTTCGTCAATGTTTCTTTCGCCTATCCGAGTGACAAAAAAAAGTCACAAGCCGTCATTGTCAATTCTAAACTGTCAATAAGCCGACTGTAAATTTGTAAGGTTAGAAAACAGAAATTGAATTTTAACATTAAAAAGTTAAAAGACATAAATACTATTAAACTGGATTCAGTAACATAAGAAAACTGAAAACAAAAAATTGCGAAGATTATTAATTGAGATTTAAAACAGCATCCTTCAACAGTAAGTATCAATAAATTGCATCATGTTTCATTTGTTTTTCGAAAATGCCCAAAAATTAAAAAAATAAACAGTTCTTTTAATATACTATTTTTGTTGAAACTGTTAAATAGGTTCTTTCTATTCATGGATTTTTTTGTTTTAACGAATTAATGAAAAATAACAATTATTTGTATAAGCACGAAAACTGTGAGTGAAAATATGTTCCAGGAATATAAAGAGCACAAATAACAAACCATGTATTCAAGACTGCGCAATGGTTTTCGGCAAACAGTTAAACACCGACTGGCTTCGCAAAGAAGTTACAGTAATGAGGTTTTGAGGAAAAAGGAAAATTTATCAAAAAATCTTCAAGTTGGGAAGACTATACATGGATTCCTTTGCACCGAAATCGAATCTATACAAGAATACAATATGACAGCTTATTTTTTAACCCACGAGAGAACCAAAACGGAATATTTGCATTTAGAGAGAGATGACTCAAATAATGTATTTTCTGTAGGTTTTCGCACAACTCCGTTAGATTCAATGGGCACTCCCCACATTCTAGAACACACAGTTTTATGCGGCTCAGAAAAATATCCAGTAAGAGATCCATTCTTCAAAATGCTGAACAGATCTTTGGCTACGTTCATGAATGCTCTAACAGGCCCAGATTATACATTCTATCCTTTTTCATCGCAAAATGAAATTGACTATCGTAATCTACAGAAAGTTTATTTGGATGCAGTCTTCAGACCTAATTTAACTAGACTAGATTTTTTACAAGAAGGCTGGAGATTAGAACATTCAAATTTGGAGGATAAAAATTCTGATTTGATTTTCAAAGGTGTAGTCTACAATGAAATGAAGGGAGCCTTTTCGGAGACAAGTTCGCTTTTTGGACAAAAATTCATTAATACAATTTTACCGAAAGGAACATATGGATATGTATCAGGAGGTGACCCGTTATGCATTCCTCAGCTAACTCATGAGCATTTAAAAAACTTCCATGCCACTTATTATCATCCTAGCAATTCAAGAATGTATTCGTATGGCAGTTTTCCATTAGAAGCCAACTTAAAGTTCATTAATGAAGCCTATCTGAGTAAATATGAATATTTAGATCCCAAGAACACTGTAGTTGCGAGTCAAGAACGTTGGAAGGAGCCAAGACGTGCAGAAATGAACTGCAGAGTAGACCAGTATGGTGGACCAGTAGAAAAACAGAATCAAATTGCCATAGGATATGTTATGTCGGACATTACTAATATTTATGAAACATTCACAATGCTAGCATTAGCGGAACTTATGATAATAGGACCGAATTCAGCATTTTACAAAAGCTTAATTGAGAAAAACATATCGGGAGGCTATAATTCTTTGACTGGCTATGAAAATCAGATAAGAGATACCATGTTTGTTGTTGGTCTCCGAGATGTTGAAACGTCAAAGTTTGAGACCATCGAGAAGATTGCAAATCAAACTTTAGAGGAAATATATGAGAAGGGCTTTGAGAAAGCTCATATTGAGAGTGTTTTACATGGCTTCGAGCTTTCTATTAAGCACCAATCACCAAAGTTTGGTTTAAATCTGCTTTTTAACCTAATGCCTCTCTGGAATCACAATGGGCCGATATTGAATGCTTTGAAGGTCAACAAACTTTTGGGGAGACTGAAGGAGAATCTAATGACTCCAAACTACGTAAAGAATATAATTGAAAAGTACTTTATTCAGAATAACCATAAGTTAGTTATGACTATGCTACCAGACCCAAAATTTGATGATGTCTTCAATGAAGCAGAATCTAAACTTCTGAAATCAAAAGTTTCGTCCTTAAGTGCTAACGATAAAGAAGCTATTTATAAAGAAGGCTTAGAGCTTTCCAAAGTTCAGAAGGAGGTGCAGAATCTTGATGTTTTACCATGTTTGAAAATGGAAGAGATCGTAGCGAACAAAACCGCCCCATCATTAAAACATTCTGTATCAGAAACCATACCACTGCAACTTTGTGAGGCGAATACAAATGGCGTAACATATTTCAAAGGAATCTTAGGCACCGACAGCTTGGGCGACAGTGAAAGAAAAATGCTTCCCTTTTTTAATTATATTTTAGATAAATTTGACACTAAGTCGTATAACTACCGTGATTTTGATAAGCATGTCAGCAAATGCACCTCTGGCCTGAGTGCAATTACACACATCACTGAGCATGTCGGGCAATCTGGTCAATATGAGCAGGGTATATTGATCAACAGTCATTGTTTGGACCACAATCTACCTAAAATGCTTGATATATGGCAGGAGATATTTAAAAAACCAAATTTTAGCAACAGCGAAAGAATGGCAATGCTTCTAAATAATTACTGTTCTTCGTTGACAAATGGGATAGTAAGCAGCGGTCACACTTATGCTGTACAGGCGGCCAGGTCTTTAATATCTTCTGTAGATGAATGCAAAGAGAACCTGCTGGGTATCCAACACGTCACGATCATGCAGGAAGTACAAAAAACACAGAAAACTGAAGATATACAGTCGGTAATAGAGAGCATATCAGAAAACGTACTTAAAGGGAATAATTTGCGAGCAGCATTCCATTATTGCAATACAAACAACGATGTCCACGAATACATCGATAAATTCTGCAAGGACCTGTGTAACGCTAATGATAATCAAGAAGTCAATCGCATTAATTGGACAGACTCTAAAAGTATGAACAAGGACAACCGCGGTATACATATAGCCATGAATATACCAGTGAATTTTTGCGCCAAAGTCATACCGACTGTTGCGTACACCCATCCGGATTACGCGAAGCTACGCGTGCTGTCAGTGTTCTTATCGTCGAAATACTTGCACCCGATCGTGCGAGAGCAGAACGGTGCTTACGGTGGCCGCGCCATGCTGTCCTTTGACGGAATCTTCAGTTACTATTCATACAGAGACCCAAATTCTAAAGTCACTTTGGACGTGTTCGACGAAACCGCCAATTGGTTGACAAAAAATGCGAATTTGATTGACGAACAAAACCTCTTCGAGTCCAAGCTAACTATAATGCAGCAAATGGACCAACCGATCGCGGAATACATGAAAGGAGTCGATCTGTTCCTGTACGGGCTGTCTTATGACCTTTGGAAGACGCAAAGGGAAAGAGTTTTGGCCGTGAAAAGCGAGGACTTGGTGGAAGTATGCTTGAAATATCTGACGAACGATAAATGGGCCGCTAAATGTGTAATCGGAGATGGTGGTGCACAGGATTTGAAGAAAGGGGATGAGGTGTGGCAGAAAGTCAGCGGGCCCCAACAGTAGGCACATTCATTCCAGCTACTCTTGTTAGTGAAAACGCATTACGGTTGTTACGAGGCGGTGGTTTGAGATATGAAGAAGACTTGGGTACGGCCGGAAAATGTGAAAAATACGAGTTGTTTAATTAACGGAAATTAGTTGTTGTCAGCACGGCAGATAATTAGTTTTCATTCTAATTTGAAATCGTGTACCAATGTCACTTGTCTGCCCCAGGCAAGGAATAATTGAGCTGTGAGGCTTAGTGCCGATATTGCCTACATAACCCGAAATTCGGTATAGTTTTTCATAAATATGGCTAATCGTAGAGGCAACTCCGCCATCACCGTTGTCTAGTTTCATTTCTTAATAAATTTTAGAAATATTTTTTTTGGTCACTTGAATGATCATGCATAACGTCACGCCTAAAGGACTATAAAATGTATTGTGCGATACAAATAAATGAATGTTAAGAAGTTCAATTTGCGATTTAATTAACAGTTACCATACTTTATCAAGCTTATCCGCCATTAATCTTAAGACGAAAATCTTCGGCAAATAAATGTCTACTAACACTAAAATTATATGTTCGTATAAATGAGGTCGTGGGCTTGACTTGGGCCTGAATCTAGCGGCTAGTTTTAGATAAGGTGGTAGGACCTCTTGTGAGTCTTCGCGGGTATGTACCACCGCCCTGCCTATTTCTGCCGTGAAGCAGTAATGTGTTTCGGTTTGAAGGGTGGGGCAGCCGTTGTAACTATACTTGAAACCTTAGAACTTATATCTCAAGGTGGGTGGCGCATTTACATCGTAGATATCTATGGGCTCCAGTAACCACTTTACGTCAGGTGGGCTGTGAGCTCGTCCACCCATCCAAGCAATAAAAAAAAACTACCAAGTTTATTAGCCATTAATCTTAAGTAGCTGAATATTTCTGTAACAAACAGATCTGCTCTTTTCCTGGTCCATATTATGGCGTAGGTATATACATTGTATCACTGGTTCCTATAAAGAGTCCTAGTTTGAGTTCAGGTGACTGATTGTTTTTATTGTTTTATTCATCACAAGACAACGATATCTATTTGTAGTTACTACGCCAGGGGTGCTGGCGAAAATGCAATCAACTATCGTTAATGCTAATAAAAACCATACGAATATATAATATGATTGATAATAATCAGACCGCGTAACTATTCGTTCTTCTATAAGTGATCTCTATAGACATCGCAGCGTGGTCGACTACTCTAACTTAAAGTCCCCAGAACCAAAACCCTTCACGGCAAAAACGGAGGTAAAGCGTTACCTACCCGAGCGGGCTCCAAATGCTCTCATTCCCCAAATAGTCGTCAACGATACTGAATGTAGTTACCCCACAGATTAACTGACAAGACAAGTTAGACCTTTCTTTTAACATTATATTATTTTTAATCGTGTCGGCTTGGAATATTATCTCTTCCTGTAAATTATGAAGGGTAAGGAACAACATCTCAGTGCATTAAAAAGTGTCCACTGAAAGGGGGCTAATTAAGGTGGCACCACAGTAGCAGGTGGAAAGATTTTAAAAATAACGCAATAAGCTACTTTGGGAGGCTTTAAACGACAAAGGGAAGATCTTCCACCGAGCGGGAGATATTTGCTCGGTAGACCGACGGTCCGAGTGTTGTTCGGAACTTGTATATATGCGAGCTTATCTTGAAAATGTCGTAAGCGAGATTCAGGCATCTGTTAAATATCTTGCGTTGTATGATGCCTACCCGCCACACTACCGTACTTCACTTCAATTCACCAAACTTCACTCTGCTTAAAACTGCTACATTCATATCATTTCCACTTCCTACACTACTACTATTTCGGGGGGTCTTCCAACAAAATCTTGCTGTGTACAGATGGACACTTTGTCATCATGTCCCCTATACAGGATGATGCTCCTTACCTCTACCCTTCATACCGGGGGCGTCATAAAAAAATTTATAGAAAAAAGCCGACAAAGCCAAGAAATGTTTTCTTTTACAAAAATAAACCGTAGTTAGCACAATATTCGCACACTCCATTAGTTCATGACCACGAAAACTGTAAAGTAAACTTAAGTTATGTTAAGTTGAAAATAATATAATCATAACATAAATGCGAGTTAAGAATGGTATCATTTATGTCTGCGACTTGCGAAAACTGAAAAGTATTCAAACTATTACTTGGTTGGTAACTGAACACAAATTCGGGAGTATCTTACACACTGTACGTTTTCTTAAATTCTTTGAACTATGTAACGTTATTTGGCATGAGTGCTCGTGCGAAGACTTCTAGGCAATGTATGAGGGAACTGTGTGCTTATTGCGAGCTTTTCAACGTTCTCGATAGCGTAAAAGTGAAATCAAATTTGTATGCCGTTGGAACGTTTACCTACGTTTACCGCTAGGGGCGCTGTTACAACTGCAAACAAATTTGAGCTAACTTTTACGCTATCGAGAACGTTAAAAAACTCACACTAAGTATACTGGTCAGTTGAACAGTTCTACTAGTTAAACCACTTATCTATCTAGTGCGAGTCTTTTGCTGACTGGTAAAATATAAAACGGCAATTTCCATTTTAATTTAGTCGCTCCGATGAAAAATAAAGTTGTACAAAAAAAAACCATTTTTTTTTATTGCTTATATTGGTGGACGAGCTCACAGCCCACGTAGTGTTACGTGGTTACTGGAGCCCATGGGCATCTACAACGTAAATGCACCCCCCACCTTGAGAATCAGATATAAGTTCTAAGATCTCAGTATAGTTACAACGGCTGCCCCACTCTTCAAACCGAAACGCATTACTGCTTCACGGCAGAAATAGGCAGGGCGGTGGTACCTACCCGCGCGGACTCACACGAGGTCCTACCACCAGTTAAAATTACTTATAACTCTCGTTGTTTCTATACCAATTTCGTTCAAAATTAAGAACAATATTGAAAGTTTATCTACGTTATAATTTTTCTTTACAGATGTCTTTGCCTGAATCGTTTCAAGAGGACAGGCTATACTTCGAAGAATGCCTATCATACTTTCAAGATTATCAAAATCTATACAAACACCCGAACACAGAAATATTAGTTGAAAATGTTTTGCAACATATCATTTTGGGAGATTTATCTAAACACGATGTTTTAAATAATAATTTCGAGCTGAATTCAATCGAGGATGAAGTTATGATGAAAACATTTTTGGAGCGCACTCGGAGATTGACAGTGTGTCACGATGACGCTGTCAAAATTGGCGCGGAATTCGATCTCGACGCCCCAGTTGGCATTAAGAAAAAGTATGAAATTGTAAACTTAGCTAAAGAGATCAAAGGAATCTGTGAAGATGTAAACTGTGGGATGGTTGTGGATTTCGGGTCGGGTTTGGTACGTTCAATTTACTTCCACGAATACATGAGTTCTTTTAAAAAATATATAGGTAAAATAAGACGACCAGCTAACAATATATAGATAGATTTTTTCCCTACCTATGCTGATAGCCTTGAGAAGCTATTTCAGCGTAACCTTAACTAGTAGATGTGCTCACGGGGCTCAAACCGGAGTGATGCTAGTACTAACCCTAGCAAGAGCAGTGCTTCGCATAATCTACCACCGGATCGGAAACGCGACCCACTGAGAAGATGCGGCGAGAAACTCAGTGGGCTCGATAGACGTTAATTTTTGCCTGCAAAGCATTATTTATACTGCCTTGGATATCACTAATGGTATTGAGTAATCTACAGTTTTACCCGTCAAATAGCAATGCTGGCGATGAATCGTTGTTTACCTTAAAACCCTAAAATAAACTACGGTATTTCTGGACAGCTACAAACTATATCTTCAAACGAGGCTTAATAGGTAGCGGCGGTGCTAGTATCAATGTCTAAAGAGAGAGGCAATTAGATCTAAAAGTTCGTGTATTTACGGATCCCCCGATTGACTTAGACTGCTGCAGCTGTGACATTTGGAGCTAGTATAAGTAACACTGGCAGTATAACATCGACACGCTGAGGTTCTCGCCGGATCTTCCTATTGGGTCGCGATAGCGATCCAGTAGCAGAGGTATTCGCGAAGCCATTGCGCTCGATCAGAAGATCTTCCTCGGGCGCTCGGGAGGCTATTAACCAGTCCTATGCCTCCTGGCTGAGCCCATGCTCAGCTACCTGTCCTAGTGAAACCGCAGGATTCGAACACCGTTGCATCGCTCAATACGAGCATAGTTGCCTTCCAATAGTTTAAGCACAATAGTCGCTCTCTTCTCCACAATAGTTCCTCTTACCCTAAAAAAAAAAGAAGATATATAAGCCCTTAATAAGGCCTGCCGTCTTGTATGGATCAGCTTGTTGGACCACTAAAGTGGCGTATGAAAGGCGATTACATGCAGCAGAGATGCGAATGTTGCGATGGATGTGTGGAGTAACGAGAATGGATAGAATACAGAATGAATAGGTTAGAGGAAGTCTGAAAGTGGCACCTGTGACAGAGAAGCTAAGAAGTGCGCGTTTGGGATGGTATGGACATGTGATGAGACGAAATGAGAATGAGGTTGGTAAGAGAGTGTTAACTATGAATGTGGAAGGATATAGAGGAAGAGGTAGACCTAAGAAGAAATAGAGGGATTGCGTGAAAGACGGTAAGAGGGGAGTGAGCGAAGAAATGGTATATGATAGAAGAGTATGGAAGGAGAAAACATGTTGCGCCGACCCCAGGTGACTGGGAGAAGGGCAGGATAATGATGATGATGAGTCGCTCTCTCCGTTAATATTTAAGATAGATCTAGGGCAGGTACTAAATAAATACTTTTGATTTTTCAGGGCTATCTGGATCAATATTTACATTCTATTAGTCAAGTCAAAATCTTAGGTTTGGAATGTAACGACAGTCATTATGTCACCGCCAAAAAACGCCAAACGAAATACCACGAGAGTTCGTCAGAGCATGTAAAGTTTATTAAACACACAATAACTAATGAATCTCATACACATATTAGTCAGTTTTTAAAAGATAATTTCCCTAGTGAAGCGAATTTTTGCATAGCTGGGTTGCACGCGTGCGCTGATTTGACAGTTGACGCAATTGATACTTTCGTTAAAATGGCCGACGCACATTTAATTATTATTATGCCCTGTTGTTACCATAAAATGTCACAGAAAGAAGGAAATTTCATTAATTTTCCGTTAAGTTATTGTCTTAATTATATTTACAAAGATTATAAAAACACTGTGCGTTTTAATGTTCCATTTTTAAGATTGGCAGCACAGCCAACGAGTTGTGGAGATAATATGTCTGATTTGGTTTTTAATATGTTGGCCAGAGCTGTATTGCAGTCATACGCAGCTAAACGTAAGTTAATTTATTTTTAAATACCCCCCTTTTTAACCATTTAAATTTAATCTCTGTGATCTTAAAGTGTATACCTGAGAAGTTGGGGACCATCAGGAGACCGGAAATTAGCACACTTAGTGAACGACAGTCACAACCCAAAAATTCTAATGTTCTCAACATAGCGACGGTTCACAAATGGCAGCCCGCGCAAATAAGATAAATCATATTTTTTAAATTAATACTACTACATATGACAGTGTGTGATGATATTAAATCGATACTTCTGAGTAAATAATAATTTAAAAGTAAATTAGTTTTCTAAAACAGCGCTTTTACCAACCTTCGGATTAGTTTACTATTTCCAATATGTCAATTTGTTCGGATAATATGTGTAAATTTTTTTTACAGACAATTGCAAGGTTAAAAGAAAAAGACGAAAAGCCGTCAAAGTAAAAACAATGAACAATAATTTTGAGTCCTACGTTCAAAACGCCGTAACAGATGGTTTCCGTTTAGAAAAAAACGAGTCCAATTCGCCAAATAAAGCTGAAAGCATCATTTTTGACAACAACGAGCTGCTGTCAATGTGGCAGGAGCTATCAGATTTGACGTTAAAAAAGGCGGGAATTTTGATCAAAATGCAAAACGCCATGCAGCCAGTGCTCGAGAATTTTGTACTCTACGATAGAATTGTTTATTTGAAAGAAAAGGGTGTGGTCAAATGTAAATTTAAGAAAATATTTGATGAAAAGCTTTCACCTCGATGCTTAGCATTGATAGCTTATAAATCATAAATAAAAATAATGTTTTTATTATTATTCCAAGATGTTATATTTTTTTTATTTTTTTTATTGCCTTTTTAGGCAGACTAGCATACGGTCCACCTGATGGTGAGTGGTTACCATCGCCCATGGACTTCAGCAATGCCAGGGGCAGACAAGCCGCTGCCTACCAAGCCAAGCCGCTGTTATTTCTTCATCTACTCATCCGGATTTTACCCAGTTCTAAAGCTGCATTACGAGTCCGTAGTAAAGTTATAGCGATATAAAGGAGCCAATGAGGCTTATTTAAATTAAAAAAAATCTATTTGATTTTATTCATTTTACCCATTCTCTTTCGATATATCGATCCGCTTATCAATTGAAACAAGATTCTTATCACGAGACAAATAAAACACGGATTAACAACAATACAATTTTATTGGTTATACACATTATATCTTTACATACAGCAACAATTACGATAATATCATTACAAGAATGCTCAAAAACTGCAAGTTAACCTTTTCTAAACACTAAACAATCTAACAGTCCTACATAATTAATTACACGTTCAACTAAATGGTTTTTGAACACACTTAAAATGGAAGACACGTTTCGTAATTTACAATATGACATTGAAAATAGATTTTCTCTTTTAAACATAAACATAGAAGCGCATTCATTGAACATTTAAAATTTAATTTTAAATTAAATAACAATATTTCTAAGATTCTCGGTTATAGTAACCAAGCAAAGATAATACGTAATAAAGCTTTTAGCTCAAATCAATTATGTAATTATTTACGACACGTTGCACAGAAGACATATTATGAGACTCATTATACTCTATCTGAGTCGACTATTATCAAAGCCGGCAATGTGACTTTTGGACAATTATTGGTAAATCATAAAAATGAATTATTGACTTTGTATTCCATTGGCAGTCACAAAACTCTTCTGAACGACATCTTAGATAAATAACAGGTTCAGTATTAACCTTTATTTAATGCAGGTTTTGAACCGCATTCTTTGAAGGAGACGATTATATTCATATCAATCTGTATTGACATATCAATAACATTTTTTTGTCCAAATGCACAGATTGCCACCTTTGATAATAGACGACTCATCTAATCTACAACCACAACATAGACCAACTACACATAACTACGTACTAAAGTTAATTGAGTATGAAAAACTTTACTAGGTGTGTTAATAATGTAAATTAAGACGCGTGTGTTAATTTTATTCTCGAGCGGCTAATGTTAAATAAAATAAATGCAATCGTTGCTATTTAAATTTACAACTTGCCGTTAGTTGAAAGAGCTTGCAACAACGAAACTAATCCATACCCGATCCTGTGGACCGAATGGTAAACAGTCAACGTCGCCCTCGACACGTCATTACGGATCCTCCCGATCCATTAACGGTGCTTTTAGGTACCTCAAGCACCGGTCACCGTCCTCGCCGAACCCGTCCGCTTGTGACGAAGGGCTCGACGAGTGAATTAACCCACAGACACAGCCCACTGAGTTTCTCGCCGGATCTTCTGTGGGTCGCGTTTCCGATCCGGTGGTAGATTCTGGGAAGCACTGCTCTTGCTAGGGCCAGTGTTAGCAATACTTCCGGTTTGAGCCCCGAGAGCTCACCTACACGCTAGGGTGAAGTTGAAATAGCCTCTCAAGGCTATCAGCATAGGCAGGAAAAAAAAAACTAATTGTTATGTTAATGACCCGATAGACAATAAGGTAGATACTTCTACTGCCCATCTGGAAGCTAAGTGGGCTAATAATGTTACCAGCATTAGCGCGCAATACAATAATCAGTCGATTTCTGAACTCCATCAATGATTATAATTATAGTAACACGATCAAACTGTTTGTCGCTTTCACAAATATTACTTTAAACAATCAATAACTACTAACATGAATCTATTATTTTTTTATTAACACATTGAACTGATTCACAAAATACGACTACAAAAGCCAGTTAGTTTCTATAGACATTCTCATATGTAACCAATAGCTTCATGATGATTTATGTTGTAGGATGTAGAAGAAAACTTTTTGCTTGCAACTGTTTCATGTACTTGATTATCACTATCTACATTACAAATTTCCAAAGATTAAAGAAGCTAACCACATGATTTTAAATGTCTGCAAATCGCATTTTTAGAATTAAAGTGGCTTAATAAAAAATTTGAAGAAAATGAATTTTATATTTCAAAAAGCGACTTATAAACATATATTCATTCTATCAGTTCAAAAAATTAAATTTTAAAAATTGAAGTTAATAATTTAAATTTTATTTGAAAAAATTAAAGTATAAATTCAAATTTTAATATAAAAAAACACAGTACATACGCATTCCATCTCTGTTAAATCAAGCGCATGCTTTAAACTTTAAAATGTACTACATTACATTTAAAGAACTAAATTTAAACTGGAAAAATTAAATTTTTCAATTATATTTTTGGTGTTTACCAAAAAACAATAATTTAGGGTTAAGCCACATAAATTCTACAGGTAGGATATATCCACCATAAGAAGTACAATACAGATATAGAAAGTCGAGTTGCACAAATGAAGCTATAATAAAAAGTGGAATTTTAAACATTTGAACAAGACATTTCTAACTAGGGTTGTCACCCGTACTTTATAATAAAGTATTGTACGTTATTTAAGGTAATTGAACTCTATAATTTATGTGAACAATAAAGTACACGAGAATAGTTTATTTGGCATGATTCGGTTTCTTTGGGATTTTGAAAAGTTTAGTCATAATATGTATTTTTTTGTAAAGCGAAATACATCGATTTCTCACTCGTCAACGCCACATCGCCTAAGCACTCGTTTTTTTAACAAATATTTCTGAACGCAACTTGATCTCAAATTTCAATAAATTCACTGTCATTAATTGTCATAATTACTTGTTTAATTTGTATGTATTTAAACATAATAATAATAATAAATAAATTGTACTTCATTTTAATACGATATACTTTTTTTCCAACCTATAATAATATAACCAATGTACTTTATCTGCAAAAAAAAGGTGACAACCCTATTTCTAACGTATTCTTGTATTTGGTTAATATTTTGGTATTAAATGATTTTGTATGAATTTTGGTTTGCGTTATCTCAAAATGTCACCAACACATCAATCGAAATTGCGTATAGAAAACCATGAAGCTAGTAGAAATGTAGAAAGGCTGTAAGGAGCAGATATCTATTGCATGCATGTGTTAAAGAATCATAGGACATCTGATAGAATTAATTCTTTCGCAGCTATACTAAAATTCTGATTAATTTACCACCAGTTGATTTCTCGATGTATATGATATAGAAAATTTCTCCCTAAATATATTTACGACTATGGAAGACACGATCCACTTAAGTTTATTTCCTACAATTAATATTGTCATTGTCACATTTCGTTTCTTTATTATATGTACAGATCTTAGCTTATCATTTAGAATAATCTGTCTAGATTATTCTAAATGATAAGCTAAGATCTATTAAGATTATATTGTCTAATATAAATCATAATTGTATTATCTATGATAAAAATTTTTTTAAATAGAATCAATGAAACATGTGCTAAAATTCGTTCGCAATAATAAAACGTAAAAAATTGCCAGGGTGACCAGAAACAGTTTACATAATTATAAAAAAAAAAGTTGTAGTTGAGAATCACAATTTGGAGGTTAACTATAAAAATTTTAATAAAAAAATAAAATTCTCAAGACTATTGCTAATTACTTAGTACTTACCTACATAATCTACTTTATCTATGTATGAGCGGAATGCAAATTATAGTTAATCAAATTAGCTGCTTAACTATTCAATTATGTAATCTTCTTCTTTCTTTCCAATTACCCTCTGCTGGGGTGTAGGGCTCGAATCAAATCCTTCCAATTACATCAAATCACTTCAAATAAATAAAAAAAATTCAACATAAATGAAAGTACAAAACGAACTACCGCCAATTCACAAGAACTAGCCTCCGTCCTGAGAAGAACTGGCAAGAAACTCAGCGGGCATGTGTTTTTGTTTTAAATATTACATCGGTCTTGAGCGCGCACCTTTTAACTCCATGTCCAAGACGCCCATCTCCTGCTCCGACGTCAAGTTGTTCTGGGACGGCCTCTCTTTCTTTTGCCAGACACTTTTCAGGTCAGTGCTGTCTTGGATTGTGAATATCGGGCTTTCTTGATATGTGACCAATCCACTGCCTCTTCCGTGTAAGGATCTCCTTCTCCATTGGTGTCTGCTTGGTGATCAGCCACAGTTCTTTGTTAGTGATCGTCATAGGCCAAAAGATTTTCAAAAGTTGACACAGGCACTTAATCACTGACACTTGAAGTTTTATATTAATTTAATTAAGTAATAGAACATTATTATTATTAAATACAATAAATAAATAATTTTTTTAGTAAATAAATAAATGTTTTATACGAGTAGTACCTATTCTATGTATAAAATAAATAAATACACAAAAATAGTTTAATTTGATTTACGCATATCTTAAAAATATATTATGCAACTTAAATATATTTAATGAACAGCGTGTTACATAATTTCGTGAAGATTAATTTCTCTTTGAGATTAAAACGAAAGCTCTCTGCTATTTTCTCTACTTCCAAAAGCTACATCGAAACACCGAAACAAGCTGAAATCTACGGACTTTTAATTTATTAATATATCTCGACAAAATACAGAATACACGTATTAATTGGCAAAACGGGAGATATGTCTTATATAACATGATTTTATTTATTATTTATTTACAGCAAACCGCTGGGCTAACTAATAGACCGCCACGGATATTCCAGCGGATATCTTACTTAAATTTAATATTATAGTATTATACTATACATTAATTAAGTATCCTAAACATTTATTCTAAGAAATTGTCTAAATAGTTAATAGCATTCTAAACACAAATTGAAAATTACAGAAAGAATAATGTATTTTTTGCAAGAAATGTCTGTGGTTGTAGTATTGTTGTTACTGTTTAAATATGTTCAGTCCATTCAACTAGAGTCAAGTCTACTATGGTCATAGACACCACAGAGCAGTGCCACTGCCCATCTTGAAACTAGAGATTGAAATTACAAATAGTATTTCTAACAGCTGCCTACAATACGCCCGCCAATTTATAAATAAAATTCAAGTGTCTGTTTGTATTATTAATATAACCACTTCTCAATACATGAATATGAATGTATATACGACACATATATATCAAAATGATATTTTCTATAATTTTTGTCTGTCTGTTGATTTCAACGGGACTTTCACTAGCAGATAGCTGGTATAACAAGGAATAACTTAGGCTATTTCTATTTTGTTAAATTCCACGTGGCGCGCAGCTAGTCTCAAATATTAAGTGTATAATCTATGACGCCCGCCATTACTGACGCGTGAACTACAAAATATTTTAATAATATTAAAAGCAACGTCTTAATTCTTACAATAACATTCAAAGCGCAATTACACTCACAACAGCTCCTAAAATTCGAATAACCTATAAATATATTTAATAGCATTTGAAAACATTACGCATTTAAGCTTCTAATAACGATAATGTTATATTAATTTCAGAGAAAACTTATTTTCAGTGTCATATTTTAATGTAAAGTATTTTTTTTCTTCTATTATACGTCATTTGTTTGAGACGGATTAAATTTTTATTTTCAATAACAAACAAATCGTAGAATACTTTGCACAGTTATAAATTATAGACATGTCTACTTAAAAAATCTATTTTTTTTTTCCTAATTTAAGAACGCAGGGTGCAGACTAATTCAAAAGCGGAGATAACAAGAAATATGTTGTTAGAAAATATAAAGAACTTTATAGCTGTACACCCGTCCGCTTCGCTGGCCATTTAAAATTAACATTATTATTTCTCACCCCCACGAAGATTCTCATCATTAACGCCCCCGCAACTGGTGTAGGGAGTCCAACACTCATATAAATATTAGCCTATCCATTAGGTACATGTATTTTCTACATGGATACCCAGTTACAAGTCAATCGGATGCATGGTTCAGTAGTTATAACGGAACATCCGTAAAAACCACTGTAGATTTATTTATATATTAGTAATAGATAAAACGTACAATGTGCTCACGAAAACTCAAACGCCACCTGAGAGATAAGTTTGCGCGACAATTATAGAGTTATAGTAATGCTACCTAAGGTTACATTAAAAACACTAATCAAATCTATTATTTCGATAGCATTTTATGGTGTTATCGAGAATATTCGTCCGCTCTGCACCCTATAGAACAATAAAAATTTGCCAACAAAATTAATCACACGCGTTCATAAACATTTTTTTTTTATTAGATATCCTAAATTAGTTATCTGATCAAGAATACAAATTAAATTGGCTTTTCGCTTGATATAACATGATTTTCTTTTGCCATTACTGTAAAATATTAATAAACTATTTCAATGAATCGACAAGAATAAATTTTAGTCGTCGTGGCCTAAAGGATAAGACGTCCGGTATATTCGTATCGAGCGATGCACCGGTGTACGAATCCCGCAGGCGGGTACCAATTTTTCTAATGAAATACGTACTCAACAAATGTTCACGATTGACTTCCGCGGTGAAGGAATAACATCGTGTAATAAAAATGAAACCGGCAAAATTATAATTTGCGTAATTACTGGTGGTAGGACCTCTTGTGAGTCCGCACGCAGTACCATCACCCCACCTATTTCTGCCGTGAAGCAGTAATGCGTTTCGGTTTGAAGGGTGGTGCACCCGTTGTAACTATACTGAGACCTTAGAACTTATATCGCAGTTCAGTGGGTCGCGTTTCCGATCCGGTGGTAGATTCTGCGAAGCACTGCTCTTGCTAGGGTCAGTGTTAGCAACTCTCCGGTGTGAGCCCCGTGAGCTCACCTACAAACGTTAGGGTGAAGCTGAAATAGCCTCTCAAGGCTGTCAGCATAGGTAGGGGAATAAAAAAAACCTTAGCTAGCGAGAACATCAATAAACTCGCACCAAGCACACTGGTCAACAAAATAAAGGTGGCGCGTACAACGGTCAATAGGAGAAGATGTTAATCATATTTAGTTAATATAGTTTCTACTTTTTTTTTCGTACATCGAAATGACATCTAAACATTTATACAGCGAATATTAAATGATTTTTAATGGAACCTTTACACATATAACATTATATAAAGCGGTAGAAACTTACTTAGGATTAAAGTAATAGTTTGTTTAATCAACGCTAGATGGCGCTATTGGTTTAATTGTTGCCAGTTGTCAAATAAGAAATTTTCAAGTTAAGCCTTCGTCAAACAGAACGCGTACTTAGCGCCGCGTACTTAACGTCGCGCTCTTCAAATTGACTAGATGAGTCTAACGCTCCTTGACGCAACGCATTCGCCAAATCATAGTGCCTTTCGATAGCAGTGGGAAAATTTAAAAGTATTAAGAAATCGAGTGAACTATTTATATCATTTTTTCGGGCATTATCTACTATTTTAATACACATTCACTCGGACGCTAAAATAAAATTTGTAAAAAATTACATCGCCTGACGTCAAAGCGTCCTAACGCCGCGACAGAGCGCTGCGTACTTATAGCGCTGGGGCTCTGTTTGACGGTATGTTACCATAGTAGTACAACACATCTCGGCGTCATAGCGCGGCGTCACTTTAGCGCTCTGACGCGCGCTAATTACGCGTTCTGTTTGACGAAGGCTTTAAACCGTAACCCATAGACACAATACACTAAGTTTCTCACCGGTACTACTCAGCTGGGTTTGTTTTCGATCCAATGCTAGATTCAGTGAAGCACTGCTCTTGTTAAGGCAGATTTTAGCAAACTCTTTCAAGCTGAGCCTAGTGAGTTCACCTACCAAACCGGTCAAGCCAGAATAGCCCTTGAAAGCTACTGACGAATAACCTCTCCGCAGTGACATGTCAAATGTATGTGTAAGAAAAAAACCCGTTAGATGCCTATGTCAAAAGTCATACGGCAAGCTATGGGATTAAAACGTACAGTTTGCGTTTTTAAAACACAGATGTCACTATTCCAAAGTAAGTTCCCACACTTATAATGACGGACACATATTTAAATTTATTCAACAACAATGTCCTGACCGAGGCGGTCCATCTCTGAGAGTAAGAAGTCCACGTCCTTTTCCGTGACAGCCGCCGACGATATTATGTTCCTGTAATTTGGATGAGAATTTAAAACTCACTCCCAGCGCGACTCGACGTCGCAATCTGGATCTATGTTTAGCTTCATGGATCGTTTAATTGAAGCAACGTTATGAAATATAAACTATACATCTATATACACGCCCATATATACACCATATATACACATATTGACGCAAACAAAACACACACACACACTCACACACACACACTCACACACAATGACCTTCTTAAATGATAACACCTAATGATCTCTCAACACTAGTCCGCAGCATCTGTTCACGACTTAACCTAACCTAATCTATCTTAAGAAGGAGGGAGCCTGGAGATCAGTAATACAGGTCTTTGAACCTAATACAGACTCCAGCTCTTTCAAAGGCTTACAAAATAAATTATAAGGTTAAATTCCATTTATATTTGTACTATACCTTTAAGAGAGAAATAAATAAATAATAATAATAATTATTATATACCAAGCATTAGCAGTTTTCTGGTGGAGGTCAATTTTGGTACTGTAAGCATCTTATTACCTGAAGAAGTTGGGGCGGCGGTCGTCCGGCTGGTAGCCCACCATCAGGGTACCGGACTGCATCATTCTTCCCTTCAGCTTGGCACACACCTGGGAATAAATTGAGGAAAAAACTTTAGAATCTGCCGAGCGTGGACACCATAAACCAATTTTACTACCTATACTGATAGCCTTGAGAGGGTATTTCAGCTTCTCCTTGTGTGTGTTAGTGAGCTCACGTGGCTCAAACCGTGAGTGTTGCTAACACTGGCTCTAGCAAGAGCAGTGCTTCACAAAATCTACTACCGGATCGGAAACGCGACCCACTGAGAAGATCCGGCGAGAAACTCAGTGGGCTGTATAATCCATGCTACACGCTATGATTTACTGAAAACGTGGCAATATGGTACACCATTGCCGTGTAACTAGTGACCTTGTCCTAACATACCTTCCCCAAACGTATCTCCTTGTTGGCATCATGAGGAATCCCTCGCAGCTGCTTCGGCAGATACCAGAACGACACGTTGACCAGCTCCGGCTCCAAAATGAGGTAGAACTTGTCCGGCTGCTCCTTGATGCGGCGCACCATATACTCTGATAGCTCCATGAGACGATCCATGAGGCGTTCAAATCCGGACGTACCCTGGACAATTTCGCTTATATTATCTAACTAGACGAATTCTAGGCATATTTTTTCACACAGCAGCATTCTAACTCAGAACTATTGTCATAAGAATCGACCTATGGCTACCTTTCTGGTAGCAATTTATTGTATTCAAACGAAGTTTGCTATGAGACTCAGGAAAATCAATTTTCCTCGGTTGTCCTGAACCTCATCGTTCCTAGCGTCTCGTGTGGACGCCCTTGTAGATTCTGGCTACATAGCTGTTACATTGGGAGCGAGTGGACTTCGGATATCAGAATTGACCGATGATGGGAGATGCCACTACATGAAAAGTAAAGGTTTGATTAAGATGATCTGAATCACATAGCATACTCATCACTCGCTTACTGCCTGATTGAGCGTTGATCTAATAGTTCGTATACAATGGTTTTTGTATCACGGATACGTTTCTGATATTTATTTTGGGACAATATCCATACCAAAGTAGGTACCAAAGGTCGAAGTGAGTAATTATTCATCCAGACCCAATCTCTCAGACAACGTTTCTGCCCATTTTCCCATAAGCCTCAGACCCACTGGAAGAGATGGGAAGTTGTTATGGAAACCACATAACACAAAGCTACACTTATCTTTAGTTTTTGACTCACGAATGAGTGAGGGGATGCAGGCACCTATTATTGCATATTGGTTCTGTAATTCTCGGAATATGTACCTTTCCGCGCCATTGCAGCCACAGCTTGAAGATATCATTGTGCCTCCCACACTGGATCACCTTGTCGCCGGTGTCGAATCGAGGATCATAGATCTTGTCTGTCATGAACAAGTATTCAGCCGACATAGCGTTGCAGCTCAGAAGGATACCCTGAAAAAGTTTCATTTTAACTATTGGTTCGTATACATTGAAAAGCGGTGTTAAGTGGTTACCGGAGCCCACAGACATACCTAAGTAACGTAAATGACATCACCCTTTTTTTGGAAAAGGGGCCGAACTTACTACGAGGTCCCTGCGCCTAGAGGTCGCGTGGCGTAAGTGGAACTAGGTGGTCTGCTGATGTTGTGTGCAGACCGGGGCCCCACCCCAAGCAAGGCGTTCATCGACGACCAACGACATTGGTCTCCGTGGTACGGCGGTCCATCAGGCCACCCGGTCGGTACCGGTAATGTACCGGGGACCCCGCTTAGGTAGAACCAGCTGGTCAGGTCGAAACGCAATACACCGCCGACTGGGTTGCCCTTCCACAGTACGTCCGGTTTCAGTGAAACCCGGTCTTTTGGTAACGAAATAAAAGGCAAGACTTCTGGTAGGGCACCACCACCCGCTCACTCTAACCGGCGCCATCTAGGCGGGCTCCGGATAGCCTGCCGACCGAGAGGGCTGGTGGTCGTGGCGCCGACGACCGCGTCCCGAGGGGGAGGGTGATGGGAGAGATGTGCTCCGCACTAAACACTTCACTTTCCCCCCTTTGCCTTTTCATGAGTTCTGTCTCATGTGAGGTTTGGACGTTGGTTGTTGAGCGACAGGAGGTTTTAGTCGGTTCGACTCCGACATGCTCCGCCCGCCGTCCCCAGTGGAGGGCGGAAGTCCGGCGATTTCCTCCTGACCAAAAAAAAAAAAAAAAAAGGGCACCACCACCCTGCCTATTTCTGTTGAAAATTCGTTTTGTTTAAAGGGTGGGGAAACCCTTGTACTATAGATCTGAGACTAAGAACTCAAGTCTCAAGGTGGGGGCGGCATTTACGTTGTTGATCTCCAATGGCTCCGGTAACCACTCAATACCAAGTGGGTCGTGAGCTCATTCATCCGTCCAACCAGTAAAAAAATATTTTTGAATTTATTTTGAACCAACCAAAAACTTTTAGTTGAGCACTTTTGCCACTAATAACCTCCATCAATTTATGGTACTATTTCCCCTTTAGTTTAAAACGGTGAATTAATTTCGTATCGTCTCTTGTTTACCCAGCGATGGTAAACATTTGCACGGCAGTTATGTTAATCGGTTTCATTGCAGGCTACGTTATCGACTTGGGACAGTGTATGTATTGACGGCTTGTTATGCAAAACACAAAACGATGCTAAATAAAGAAGTTCTGTTAATTTACTTCTGAATTCTGTCACGGTATTTATATTTTTGATGTAAGGCTTTTTTGAAGTGAAAACTTCTTTAGAATCGTTGTGATTTCAAACCGGATGCAACGGAAAAAACGACAGGTAAGAGACACAAATACAAAAATGTGTATGTAGGATGAAGCCAGCAAAGAATGAGACAGAAATATACATACTATTTAATACAGCGCCATCTGTGAGATTTTTTAATACTAACGAGTGTATGAAAGCTCTTGTAGTGAATTTTAATTTAGGATTATACGTGAAATTAAAATATCAATTCACAGAGGGCGCTACCTTACAATTATTTACTAATGATAAAATTTTACATATACTTAAGACGTTTAGGATAATTGTATTTTAATTTTGGAAGGTTTCACTTCTACCACGTGTGAATTGCACACATTTTGTTTTTTTATTATGAAAGAAGGTATACTGGTGACCCGATGGCCTTTCCAGTTTCACCAGGACAGGTGGGGGTCAGTCAGGAGGGGTGGGATTAGCTACCCGAAGGAGATGTAACAACTCGGGACCAGCTGCTTTGCGAATAAATCTACTACCGGATCGGAATCGTGGCCCGCTGAGAAGATTCGGCGAGAAACTCAGCGGGCTGATGCTTAGATGAGGATGCAGAAGGATCCATACATAATAGGGGAATCCTAGTTCAGTTGGTCCGTGAGTTCATTTGGACATCTAAATCAACAAAAACATCCAGGACGAAGGTTAATTCACAACAATTGGCTTTCTCCCGATCCACTAACAGTACTTTTAGGTACCCCCAGCACCGGTCATCGTTCTCGCCGAACCCGTCGCTTGCGACGAAGAGCTCGACGAGTAAATGAACCCACAGACACAGCCCACTGAGTTTCTCGCCGGATCTTCTCAGTGGGTCTTGTTTCCGATCCGGTGTTAGATTCTGCAAAGCACGGCTCTTGCTAGGGTTCGTGTTGGCAACATCGTCAGGTTTGAGCCCCGTGAGCTCACCTACTAGTTTAGGTTACGCTGAAATGGTCTCTGTAGACCATCAGCTTAGGTAGGAAAAAAACAGTTGACAAGATACATCGTGATTATGACCGAGAAGACGTTTCTCACAAAACAGTTCTTCTACCGAAGCCGTTTTGTTTGTTTTTCCCTACCTATTCGCTAGCAGCCTATGGGGCTATTCCAGCTACGCGCTGACGAGGTTTTTGTACTGCAGGAACCAACAACTAAGAGCTTATAAGACTTGATGTCATTCTCATTGTTTTCTCTTCATGTGACTTGTCCATCACCATTTCAATTGCTATACTTTTATTAGGACATCGTCATTCATCATCATAGGAATCTATCGCATTTCCTCCCATCCATTTCCCAATTTTGATTTAGTATGCCGAGTTTCAAATGACGTTTCTGTGTGAATATTCAAGTTTGACACTGGTGTGAGCAATGGCGAAACGCACTGAATTAAGAACTTTCTTTATTGGCAAAGTGATGAGTCTATCAATATCTTTTTGGGAGATCACTTTGGTAGATAAAACAGAAACGCGATTGCTCCAAAACAAGTGTCATTATTATTGTTATTGTCAGTGGACATCATCGAAAGCCACATACGGTTACCGAAATCAAACAAATCCAGACGCACCTCATAGTGTTTGTGCAAACAGCGAGGGGTGGCTAAAGGAATGTTAATAGGGGATGTTTAGGGGCTGATCCTACTGAAGGGGTGCGCTGGCATGCGGGCTGCAAATAATTGCAGGGGTACTCCCGTTCTGAGTATTAATTAAATTTGTGGGAAATTTGTACTGTCAAGTATTGGGTCGATGTTCATAGCTAAATTGAGACAATGAGGATACGAATCGCAGCCCACGGACATCGCCATATAAATGCCGGTCACCTCAAGAAATGAGGTCAGTTTGTCAAGGGAGCACTGAACACAAAACAACGAGAGCCCCTAACTGATAAGTGCAGTGGTTTCAGAGAAAGATGAACTCTTCTATTAGTGGGACGACAATGGTAGTTAGGGAGGCAAAGGGAAGATCTTCCATCGAGCTGGTGAAATTTCTCAGTAGACCGAAGGTCCGAATGTTATTGTTCTTGAAAATGTCGTTAGCGCAATTCAGGCATTTCTCAAATATTGCGTTCTGTGATAGCTACTTGCTACAATAGAAAGGATATACCTAATCTATATGTATAAAAATGAATTGCTGTTCGTTAGTCTCGCTAAAACTTGAGAACGGCTGGACCGATTTGGCTAATTTTGGTCTTGAATTGTTCGTGGAAGTCCAGAGAAGGTTTAAAAGGTGAATAAATATGAAAATTCTCGGAATTTTATAAAAACAAACAATTTTGTTTTTCCTTTGATGTGTCCCCTGTCGGACGGATTCCTTTTGTTTTTTTTAAGTTTATTTTATACAAAAAATTTGGTCTTTTATTTATCGATTGAGGCACTGCGAAGTCTGCCGGGTCAGCTAGTCTCTTAAATAAACATAGAGCATTAAAAAAATAGAGTGCGTTTTATGAGTCCATTCTTCTGTCTCGAACAACCACTCCTCCTTACCATCAGACACACTGTACCGATCTATCTCTCTCAAAAACACATTCATATTTCGTATAAGAACATCAATTTGAGCTTCACTTCAAACACTTAAGGCTTAATATTGCATGACCAGCAAATTCGTAAGCAAATCTGTGCTTTAAAGTTTAAGGGATAAAAGTCACATTGTTGTCCGTTCCTATCAGAAGTTGGTGTCAGTACAATACGGTTGATGACGTATTCTTTGGGGGCGGCCATTTTGCGGAATTTAGTGATGGGACACAATTTTATATTAACTACATTTTTTTGGCGGATTTTTTGGCGGAACACATTTTGAGAGAGAATATGATGGCCAAGATATCGCGCATCTCCCGTGCTATCATCCGCATACCAATGCATGCCATCAATAGATAGCATGTCATTGATATGTAATATGAAAAGCGTGGGGGAGAGCACCGAACCTTGTGGAACGCCAGCGTTGATGGTCATGGTATCGGAGCAGCAGCCGTCGGCGACAATGTGATGCTCCGTCCATCCAAAAAGCTAGCGATCCACTTGTAGAGTCCCTCAGCTGGAAGCTTCGATAGCAGTGCCCCATGCCAGACCTTGTCGAAGGTCTTCGCGATGTCAAGGCCCACGGCGAGAACCTCACCCTTGCTTTCCAAGGCTTCAGCCCATCTATGTGTAAGGTATACAACAAGATCACCAGCTGAGCGACCATGACGGAAACTGTACTAGTAAATAGTTAAGGTACATGGTTTCTCACAGAATTTTCCGAATATTTAGGATGTTGCGTAAAAACCATTGAAGGAAGCAAAAAAGATTACTTTTCAATAATCGTCGAGAAATAGCTCCGAGGCGTCCCATCACTATCGCCAACCGCCGCATGACAGCAGCACGCGCCGCCTTTAATTAAATTCCTCTCTTGCAACACTTACTAACATATGTTGCCAATTTCCGACAACTTTTCCGGTTCACGACGAACGATTCTCGACTTTATTGCCTCGAGTTTGACTCAATGTTGCATTAGAACGTGATTTATTCAATATATTTTTCCGTTGGTGCACTGGAATGTTTTGATATATTTTGTACAGCAAAAATTTATAAAGCCCAGTGTTTTCGTTTATTTTTGCCAGGTAGTGGCATACCGTATAATGAGCCTACACGGGTAGGGACCTCATGTCTCAAGTTGGGCCGTGGCATAAACATTGTGTCTAAAAACGCATCGTCATCGTGTGTATAAATACACATACACGCAGAGCTAATGTCACATGAAATTTTCTTTTTTTCAGGAACCAGTAATGAAACGCGAAACAAACTGTCAGTCGTCACCGACTTCCTCGTGACAATGATCCCACGCACAGTCCTCTTTATATTACACTGCACGCCATAATAATGATTTAATTTCTCATAAAAAAAAACCTGCCTAAGCTGAGAGCCTTGAGAGGCTATATCAGCGTAGCCTTAACTAGTAGGTGAGCTCACGAGGCCCAAACCTGATGACGTTGCTAACACTGGCCCTAGCAAGAGCCGTGCTTCGCAGAATCTACCACCGGATCGGAAACGCGACCCACTGAGAAGATCCGGCGAGAAACTCAGTGGGCTGTGTCTGAGGGTTAATTTACATGTCGAGCCCTTCGTCGCAAGCGACGGGTTCGACGAGGACGGTGACCGGTGCTTGAAGTACCTAAAAGCACCGTTAGTGGATCGGGAGGATCGGAATGACGTATTTTGGACGACGTCGACTGCTTTTCATTCTGTCCGCAGGATCGGGAATGATTTCTCGTAACAATTCTTAGTCTCTTATCAAAAATCAACAAGTCAGAATGTGTTCAATTTCACTTACTTCATACTTAAAGTGCACTGTGGAGCACTGAAGCAGAGTCCCCATCAGCTTGTGAGGGTTCCACGTGACAGAATCAGCCCTGAAACAAAACGTATCTTCAAATAAAATAAATAAATTGTATTAGATTTATTTATTTATTGCTTAGATGGGTGGACGAGCTCAGAGCTCACCTGGTGTTAAGTGGTTACCGGAGCCCGTAGACATCTACAACGTAAATACCGCCACCCACCTTGAGATATGAGTTCTATGTTTGAGAAGCAGATTGGCAGCCGTTATACTGAGGTATAGTCACAACGGCTGCCCCACCCTTCAAACCGAAACGCATTACTGCTTCACGGCAGAAATAGGCAGGGCGATGGTACCCACCCGCGCGGACTCACAAGAGGTCCTACCACAAATAATTACGCAAATTATAATTTTGCGGGTTTGATTTTTATTACACGATGGAGGTGAGTCGTGAAAATTTGTCAAGTACGTATTTCATTGTACGTATTTTGAAGTATATTTTAATAGATGTGCAGACAATCCTTCTGGTATTTAGTGGCTACGGATGTGGACGATATTCAAATTAAATTTCAGTAAAGGTTGACTCAAATTAGGCCCTAACACTAGTCTCATTCGTAAATCGAATGGCGATATCTTCAACGCGTTTAAAAATGTACTTACTCGTCGTGGCCTAACGGATAAGACGTCCGGTGCATTCGTGTTGAAGCGATGCACCGGTGTTCGAATCCCGCAGGCGGGTACCAATTTTTCTAATGAAATACGTACTCAACAAATGTTCACGATTGACTTCCACGGTGAAGGAATAACATCGTGTAATGAAAATGAAACCCGCAAAATTATAATTTGCGTAATTACTGGTGGTAGGATCTCTTGTGAGTCCGCGCGGGTAGGTACCACCACCTCGCCTATTTCTCCGGTCACCGCTCTCCTCGAACCCGTCGCTTGCGACGAAGGGCTCGACGAGTAAATTAACTCTCAGACACAGCCCACTGAGTTTCTCGCCGGATCTTCTCAGTGGATCGCGTTTCCGATCCGGTGGTAGATTCTGCGAAGCACGGCTCTTGCTAGGGTTCGTGTTAGCAACGTCATCAGGTTTGAGCCCCGTGAGCTCACCTACTAAAGTTAGGGTTACACTGAAATAGCCACTAGGGCTATCAGCTTAGGTAGGAAAAAAAAAAAAAAAAAGCCTATTTCTGCCGTGAAGCAGTAATGCGTTTCGGTTTGAAGGGTCGGGCAGCCGTTGTAACTATACTTGAGACCTTAGAACTTGTATCTCAAGGTGGGTGGCGCATTTACGTTGTAGATGTCTATGGGCTCCAGTAACCACTTAACATCAGGTGGGCTGTGAGCTCGTCAACCCATCAAGACAATTTAAAAAAAATACCCTACCACTAGTCTCATTCGTAAAACGCATGGCGATATCTTCAACGCGTTTAGGAATGTACTTATTTCTGCAATACATTTAAATTCACTTAGATAGATTTGAGTGGTATACGCGAGCTTATCTCGTGTTGGTTCAGTCGCGGAGTCCCGCACTTTTTAACTTAATCCGATTTTAAAGAGGGTGAATAGCTGATGGGCTAACATTCACACCGAAGCGCAATGCTTTGTCGCAATTTCCTTTGGTTTTTAAACGTTTTTTTTATTAATAGACTAGCTGACCCGGCAGACTTCGTAGTGCCTCAATCTATAAATAAAATATCTAAACTTGTATAAAATGAACTTAAAACAAACAAAAGGAATCTGTCCGACGGGGGACACATCAAAGGGAAAACAAAATTGTTATTTTTATTGAATTCCGAGCATTTTCATATTTATCTACCTTTTAAACCTTCCCTAGATTTCCACAAATAATTCAAGACCGAAATTAGCCAAATCGGTCCAGTCTTTCTCGAGTTTTAGCGAGACTAACGAACAGCAATTCATTTTTATATATATAGATGTAACCTAAAGGTACTTACTCTATAAATCGCGAGTGGCGTCGGTTAGCGTTACATTGCTGATTCGCGAAGACTAAACCCATTAAAATGAGTATTTATTTCAATTGGTTCAATGACGCTTTCTCTGCTTTTCCCTCAGTAGTAGTAAAATAACTGTCTTGTTAGTATAAAGCTGTACCTCCATTAGTATTCGTTCATAATAGCTATATTTTTAATTATGTGTAATTCGGTCGCGATCCACTGTGTATTTTAATGTGTGACAAACATCCATATGTTGTAACTACTAGCCTAGCCCGTCGAAATATCTGAGGAACTTTGTTTTGGAACTTTTATCACTGGTGGTAGGACCTCTTGGGAGTCCGCACGGGTAGGTACCACCACCCTGCCTATTTCCGCCGTGAAGCAGTAATGCGTTTCGGTTCGAAGGGTGGGCTAGCCGTTGTAACTATACTGAGACGTTAGAACTTACATCTCGAGGTGGGTGGCGCATTTACGTTGTAGATGTCTATGGGCTCCAGTAACCACTAAACACCAGGTAGGCTGTGAGCTCGTCCATCCATCTAAGCAATAAAAAAATAAAAAAAGTTTCCATCATCTCGTTTTTACTATCGCACCGCCCGCCACCGGAGTAGAGTTCATCCATACTACCTGGAGCCACTGCGGTCATCCACAGTGCGTTTCCAGAGATATTTTTTGCCACGTACCATCCGGCTTTGGAATGAGCTCCCCTCCACGGTGTTTCCCGAGCGCTATGACATGTCCTTCTTCAAACGAGGCTTGTGGAGAGTATTAAGCGGTAGGCAGCGGCTTGACTCTGCCCTTGGCATTGCTGAAGTCCATGGGCGACGGTAACCACTCACAATCAATCAAAAAGTGCCAGCTATAACCGTACTAAAATTCATCACAATCGGATTAATGACTTAGGATCGCTCATAAAGAAACATTATTATTTTAAATAGATTTACTCATCGGTGTTAGTGTAGGTTTGATAAACGAGTGTCCCACGGAGAGTGTGTAGGCATGTACTGTTTTTTACCAGGGGGGGGCTCTGTCAGGGTCTAATTAATTGTTCCTCGAGCCGAACTTTATTTTTATTGGGGAAAATTTACGGTTTTCTAAGATTAAGTGTGGATTTGAAAGGGAAATTAGGTTTTTAATTGCATTATTTTTTATAATTTACCGTTTTTACTTCGCGAGCGATGTGTTTGTTGCAAATATCCAATGAATGGTATACTTTTTGTAGGTAACATAACCTTGATTTGACTTCATGGTAGCATTTTACGGTAGGCAGCGGCTTGGTTGCGGTAGGCAGCGGCTTGGCTCTGCCCTTGGCATTGCTGAAATCCATGGGCGACGGTAACCACTCACCATCAGGTGGACCGTATGCTCGTCTGCCTACAAAGGCAATAAAAAAAAAACAAAATTCTAACAAATATTATTGAGTACTACTGGTCCCTCAGTAGTCGAAATTCGACTATAATAATTAATTAAAATCATAAGTTTGTACACTATTATGATTCTTTTTTCAAAAACTACTATACTTCTATAATCACAAATTTCGCCAAGACTACACTATAGAATAATATTATAAAGACAAATAATATTTAATCTATTCTCAATTTGACAACAGACGTCAAGAACAAAAGTTTGACAATAAATAAATGGTATGCATGCGTGTGTGCGTCAAATACATGGTAGTGTGTGTAATGTATTTTTTAGGCATAATTGAAAAAAATATTATCATTCTGCACTTCCCTATATTCTCTATAAGTGTGGGTAATTTCATACTCCTCCGTCCGCGCAATTTTCGTAAAAAGGGATACAAAGTTTGTCCTTCACGTATTATTAAATAGATTTCTTTAATTAAGCAGCTACTGTCTGCTCACATAATAAGAACTTTCCCAAGATGACATTTAATTTGAATACTTTGAACGCTTTTATTGCTTAAGCAAGTAAGTGTAAGAAGGACACTGATCCTGATTTTTGTTCATAATAATAAAACATTTCTATAAGAATATGTTGTATTTTTTTGGATAAAAAGTGACCATTTCAACGTCCCTTCTGACCTAAAACTATCACTTTAAAAATTTATGTTCATTGATTCGTTTAGTCCTTGACGAAGGACGAAATCGCGCGAATTTTTTTTAAAAGATACTAAAGTCGTTACCCACCCCATTTTTTGCTGTGAAAAGTAAACTGTGTCATCTCCTGACCTTGAGAATAGAATTGCCCGTGTAGGCAGACAAGCTTACATTCCACCTGATGGTGAGTGGTTACCGTCGCCCATGGACGTCAGCAATGCCAGGGGCAGAGCTAAGCCGCTGTCTACCGCGTAATACTCTCCACAAGCCTCGTTTGAAGAAGGACATAGCGCTCGGGAAACACCGTGGAGGGGAGCTCATTCCATAGCCGCATGATACGTGGCAAAAAAGATCGCTGGAAACGCACTGTGGATGACCGCAGTGGCTCCAGGTAGTATGGATGAACTCTACTCCGGTGGCGGGCGGTGTGATGGTAAAAACGAGATGATGATATCATCTCAAACAATTCCTCAGAGCACTCGATCAAGTATATCTAAGACATCAGTGATCACTTATCATTGGATGATCCGTAAGCCCGTCTGCCTTGAAAGTTAATAATGTAAATAAAAAAATTTAAACCAAATTGGTCTTAAAGATTCATCTCAGCGTCTAAAACAGTGGAGTGAAACATTGTAAATGTACATTTAGTGTAGGAATTAATCCGGCGGCCATTAGCCGACATCAATCATGCCGACAGCGCGCGCTGCGTTTGATGTGCGCCGCCGACCGTGCGACAAATGACATAGGGCTGGCAGCTTGAGAGTTTTTTTAATTTTTTTTTCAAGAATAATGGGATGGAGTAAATTAACCGTCGATACTACGCATTTAGCAATTACCCTCCCTTCCATTACACAATGGACAAGTAACAACATCTTATCGACACTTGCCATAAAATACCTACCGGTTTGAAGGTCAGATGACGGCCCTATTATATAGATCGCATGTTTCACAGCCAAAAATTTTTTTATATATTTTTGGACGAGCTCACAGCCCCCCTAATGTTAAGATGTTACGGGAGCCCATAGACATCTATAACGTAAATGCCGCCATCCACCTCGAGACATGAGTTCTAAGGTCTCACTTTTAACAGCACAACGGCTGCCCCACCCTTCAAACCGAAACGCATTACTGCTTCTTTGCAGAAATAGGCAGGGTGGTGGTACCTACCTGTGCGAACTTACAATACGTCCTACCACCAGTGCAAACAATTACATAGTTCTGAATTCAGATCCATAATGATAAAACTTCAAGTTTCTATTGCTTCTAGTGACCACTTAATGTACATGGCGACACAGGTAAGTAATCAGCAGGAGGCGCAAAATATATTGTCTCCAAGATATTGGCGAGCATCTATACCATATATCTAGCATCAAGAGTGTTGAACCGTTGTCCAAACCGACTCCGAATAGACGAAAATATAAAGATGTAGCTGGGCAGCTGAATAGAGGGATGTGAACTACCCTGTATAACTTTAAAAATAATAAATAACTTTTGCCAGCCCTAAATTGCACCACGAGTTCGGTGGGATTAAGTCGTGTAGCACTTTGCTACGGCGTAGCAGGCCTACGGTTCACACGTCATTCCAATGTTAAATGCCATTGAAAGGATTCACGAATTACTCTCTCTTTTTCTTCTTAGTTCTCGGTTTTTATAAATACTAGTTTTTCATGTGGATTCGTTTGAGAGAAGAGTCAGTTGGCGCCGCGGGAAACTCACACAATTTTGTGACAACTAGTGTAACTCCGTTAACTGGGAACTGTAACTATATATGAAGTCGTCGTGGCCTAACGGATATGACGTCCGGTGCATTCGTGTTGAGCGATGCACCGGTGTTCGAATCCCGCAGGCGGGTACCAATTTTTCTAATGAAATACGTACTCGACAAATGTTCACGATTGACTTCCACGGTGAAGGAATAACATTGTGTAATAAAAACCAAACTCGCAAAATTATAATTTGCGTAATTACTGGTGGTAGGACCTCTTGTGAGTCCGCGCAGGTGGGTACCACCACCCTGCCTATTTCTGACGTGAAGCAGTAATGCGTTTCGGTTTGAAGGGTGGGGCAGCCGTTGTAGCTATACTTGAGACCTTAGAACTTATATCTCAAGGTGGGTGGCGCATTTACGTCGTAAATGTCTATGGGTTCCAGCAACCCCTTAACACCCATCTAAGCCATAAAAAAAAAGGTTTAGGTCCCAAATAACTAAAATAAAGTTTGAATTCTTGAAACAAGAAACAAAACCTTTTCATAAATTGTCTGGACAAAAGCATTAAACTGACTCGATGATAGAGTAGCAACGCTCCTAACTTTTGCGCCAAGGATCGTGGGTTCGACTCCCACATCGGGCAAACATTGTGTGATGAACAGTTTTTTTTGCTCTTTGTCAGGGTGTTTATTATCTATATATGTATATATTTAAACGTATGTATGTTTGTCAGTTTCCGGTACCCATAACACAGTTTTGTTGAGCATGTTTTGATTTTGTCATTTAATCTTCATCTTACAGCGAAGATGTTTGTGAACATCTGATAGATATATATTTATTTAGAAAATAGGTAGTTGTTAGCGGAATTCGCGACCTACTAAGAGGATCCACAGAGGATTTGCCACGTACCATCCGGCTATGGAATGAGATCCCCTCCACGGTGTTTCCCGAACGCTATGACATGTCCTTCTTTAAAAGAGGCTTGTGGAGAGTATTAATCGGTAGGCGGCGGCTTGGCTCTGCCCCTGGCATTGCTAAAGTCCATGGGCAACGGTAACCACTCAGCATCAGGTGGGCCGTATGCTCGTCTGCCTACTAGGGAAATAAAAAAAATTTAAAAAATCCAGCGAGAAACTTACTGGGTTAAACTTAACATCACGAATAGTAACTTAACACATAGTTTGACTCAGATATGTCATCTCAGACTCACCTCTCGATGCCGGTTAGCCGAGGGTGACGGTATTTCTTCGAGAACAGCAGGCCTCCGCCCCAAGCAGCCTGGGAAACATTGAATTTTCTGAACAAACCATTGAAAATTTTGGATTAGCCCCAAACTTTAAATCTAAACCGTTAATAGACTCGAAAGGTATATATTGGAAGACTTCAACTGATAAACTATTTCAAAAATCGACAATTCACACAAAAATCTATATATTTATTTAAAAAAACTTAAATTCTGCATGTGGTCCTTTATGCGTTCCTAAGCCATTACTCCGATAGTGACGAAACTTAATTCTGCTGTTGGCACTTCAGGGTAAGTTCCTTTTCCTCGAGTAGACGGTAGGTGGCGCGCCAAGAGTTGATTACACTCTGCGGCAGTTCCAGCGAAGCGTGGCCCGCTTCACAACCAACCAGTGCCACCTGAATGCTGTCACACAGCTCGAGACAACTTTCTCACCATTTAAAATGAAACTCATGACTTCTTTGGGGCAGAAATCGGCAGGACTACGGCAATCGGCAGACAGGAAGCTATATCAGCGTTGCCCTAGCGTGTAGGTGACCTTTTTTTATGATTGACGGATTACTGGTGGCCCGGAGGCCTTTCTAGTTTCACCAGGGCAGGTAGGTGAGCAAAGGCTCAGCCAGGAGGGGTGAGATTTGCTGACAGCTGCCCGAGCGCCTCCGAAGAAGACCTAAGAACTCAAGAGCAGCTGCTTGGCCAATCAATCTACTACCGGATCGGAATCGCGACCCGCTGAGAAGATTCGGCGAGAAACTCAGCGGGCTGATGCATGAGTGTAGGTGAGCTCTCGGGGCTCAAAGCGGAATGTTGCTAACACTGGTCCTAGCAAGAGCAGTGCTTCACAGAATCTACCATCGGATCGGAAACGCGACCCACTGAGGAGATCCGGCGAGAAACTCAGTGGGCAGGTTTTTGGAACTCACATCCACGTGCATCCACATGTCATACTTCTCACAGATGTCGGCAATCTCGCTGAGCGGGTCGAAGGCGCCGAGCACCGTTGTCCCCGAAGTGGCGTTCACGAAGAACGGGACCTGCCAGAAGCGAACCGACACTCAACGATTAGGCACATATTCATTTAATTAATTGCTATCACATTGCATTTCATAACGTTACGCGCTGGGGTTCGAGATGAATAAAAATTCTACCGGAGTACAACTTAAAACTGTATTCAACACGTATTCAACACTTAAAACACTTAAAACACTCAACAAATACTTTAAAATTCTCAATTCGCTTCTTCCGCTTCGCTTCAGGTGATCCCTTTGCTGTTTCGCTTCGAGTAGTTCCGAGTACTAACTGACTGCGTGCCATCTCTATAACGCTTTTATAGCCGATACCACATCCCTACAATTATCGAGAATATTCCACACATTTCTAGTATTGTGTTTCCGCTATCTGACAATAGATGGCGTTGTACTTCTCGAGCGTTCTAGGTGCTACTAGATCCTTCGATATTTGGCATGATTTATTTTCGAAAACTGTAAGGTCAGGTTGCAGGGAATAGCTTAGCAACAATACATTGCAAAAATCGGTTTGTGCCAAGGAAAGGTTTTGATTATTAAACGTACAAAGTATTGCATAAGGCACATTATGGTCCTTTTGTTTTATTTATCACAACATACATAATATTTTTATATATATTTTATGTACGTAACAATCCGAGACATTTACAACGTAAATGCGCAACCCACCTTGAGATATAAGTTCTAAGGTCTCAGTATAGTTACAATGGCTGCCCCACCCTTCAAACCGAAACGCATTACTGCTTCACGACAGAAATAGGCAGGGTGGTGGTACCTACCCGTGCGGACTCACAGTAGGTCCTACCACCAGTGAAGGCTTTTTTTAAAGTCATTTAGAGCTGCTAGTTCTCCCAAACAGCTTGAATGAAAACATTTGTCACGTTGACAACGGCAGCTATCTATGAGACGTTCTACTCACGTGGCCCTTGTCCTTGTGGTAGCGGACAAGGCGCTCCAGCTGGGCGGGTATCATCCTGCCGCGTTCGTCCGAAGGCACGCACACACAGTAGTCTGTGCCCAGGCCGCAGACCGAAGCGCAGGACTTCACAGAGTAGTGACACTGAAATAGAAGACTTCATTCAGTGGCGCCGTAGATTAATGTAGGATTGGTAAGAACGGAAAGTATGAAAAGAGTGTGGAACGGAGCGTTAAGATGTGAGTGAGAGAAAGCTATGGAGGGTAGAGCTAAGGAGAACCGTCTCATATGGGAGAAGCTTGAATAAGTGTCCCACTTTCAGCACTAAATAACAGCTCAAAAATCTTCCAGAATGGCGCTAGCATAGGCACAGGGTATGATATGAATTCAGCAGTTGTTAACTGATCGAAGTATGCTGAGTTAGAAAATTTAATATATTTAATGACTAGAGTAGTTAGTGTCAGTGTAATATACAAGACCTCACGTATTTACGTAGTCCAAACTAAGTTTTAGGTTATATTGATATAGGTATAGGTATATAGGTGATATTGAAAAACCTTTAAGTCGTCGTGGTCTAACGGATAAGACGTCCGGCGCATTCGTGTTGAGCGATGCACCGGTGTTCGAATCCCGCAGGCGGGTAAAAAATTTTTCTAATGAAATACGTACTCAACAAATGTTCACGATTGATTTCCACGGTGAAGGAATAACATCGTGTAATAAAAATGAAACCCGCAAAATTATAATTTGCGCAATTACTGGTGGTAGGACCTCTTGTGAGTCCGCGCGGGTGGGTACCACCACCCTGCCTATTTCTGCCGTGAAGCAGTAATGTGTTTCGGTTTGAAGGGTAGGGCAGCCGTTGTAACTACATTGAGACCTTAGAACTTATGTCTCAAGGTGGGCGGCGCATTTACGTCGTAGATGTCTATGGGCTTCAGTAACCACTTCACACCAGGTGGGCTGTGTCGTCCACCCATCTAAGCCATAAAAAAAAAGATTTCGGCCCCGTGCCTCAAAACATGTATTCACGTCGCGTTTGCCCTATAACCACTTAGGGATAGTTGAACTAAAAACAGATAAGATGATTAACAGCTAAGATTTTATTTAACAGATAGTCGGGGCGGAGAGCCCTGAATAAAATATATAACTAATCGGCTACCTGGTCCGAAGTAAACATGACTAGGTGCCCAGGGATGCTGGTGAGACCCTTCTCTTTGTACTGCGGGAACTTGTGGTGACGAGCAGCCAGGAAAGCGTAGAGATTGGACACAGAGCCGCCTGTTGAAAGAACCATAGAAATATATGTGGGGTTTTTTAATCAGGGTGGGCCAGTGAAACGGTTGACCACATCGGTTGAAACTTGATGCTTCATTTCGTCTTATTATAAGTAACTCAAATACAAACGTCTTTCGCCTTCCGGGTTACACTGCGTCTGCGCGTCGTCGCGTCCAGGAACTACTCTCCTGTTGCTTCTTCCTATCAGCCCACAGACGTCCACTGCTGGATATAGGCCTCCCCCAAGCCTCGCCACAAAGACCGATCCTGCGCTGCCTGCATCCAGCGGATTCCCGCAAACCTCGATAGATCGTTGGCCCATCTTGTGGGAGGCCTACCCACGCTACGTCTTCCAGTACGCGGTCGCCATTCAAGAACTTTCTGGACCCAATTTCTTCCTGTTGCTTATGAAAATAAAACTAGGCGTTCTATACAAGACGGCGAATGAATACTCATTCGCCGTCTTTCTTACTTCCTAACACGACATCTCCTATCTCTCTCACTCAGTCATGCTCCACATCTGTCATTCATCCATATCGCTCCATTCCGTTCCTACATATATTATCAGTTATCTCTCTTGGTTTTAAAGGCAGCAGTGCACGATGAAAACTCACCAGGTGCCAGTATAGAATCGCCAGTCTTCCACCCGATCATGTTGCGCATCTTCTCCAGCACGATGTTTTCCATCAAGATGAAGACCGGGGCTATCTCGTACGTGAACATGTTGGTGTTTGCAGCAGCCGTCAGCCACTCCCCGGCCAGAGATATCACGTCCAGGCCGCACGACAGCTGGTTGAAGAAGTGAGGATGCCCTGAGGAAGTCACAGTCATTTAGGACATGCTGCAACGCTGATATTCACACTACACAAGATTATTTCATTTCAGACGTTTCATATACTTTACTGACACCAGGAAGACTAGGAAAATCATCTGAACGATTATTTTTTATGGGACGATGCGGAGGGGTACCGTAACTGGGAAAAAACGTCCGTAACGTAAGATTTTTATTATTTATGTATAGTCTTAGTATGATGGCTATACAGTGTCTAATGTATAGTCTACGTGATGACGGTTATTATTATTATTCATATGAATAGCTGTTTCTCTGTATATTATTATTATATATTTTTATAAATCATTGTGAATAAAATAAATTTGATAATTTTGTAAAGTAGTTTTTATTTTATTTTTGTCAATAAAAAAATCATAATAAAAAATTATTATTTTCTTTATACCTTTTTTTATTTTTTTATTGCTTAGATGAGTGGACGAGCTCACAGCCCACCTGGTGTTAAGTGGTTACTGGAGCCCATAGACATCCACAATGTAAATGGGCCACCCACCTTGAGATATAAGTTCTAAGGTCTCAAGTATAGTTACAACGGCTGCCCCACCCTTCAAATTGAAACGCATTACTGCTTCACGGCAGAAATAGGCAGGGTGATGGTACCCACCCGCGCGGACTCACAAAAGGTTAGTAATAGAACTTAAAATTAATATTTTTATAATAAGGAACTTCCTTCCTATCCGGTGTCCCACGACACCACACATCTATTTTTACTACCCAAGCTGGTTCCTAGGGAGTTACGCCAGGATAACCGGGCGAATAGGTGAGCTCATGAGGCTCCAATTAGAGAACGTTGCTAACACTGACCCTAGCAAGAGCAGTGCTTCGCAGAATCTACCACCGGATCGGAAACGCGACCCACTGAGAAGATCCGGCGAGAAACTCAGTGGGCTGTGTCTGAGGATTCTGAACCATAGTAACAGCCGTATCAAAACGATTGTTTTTACATCTATACTTCTATGCTAGTATTATAAAGAGGAAAGATTTGTTTGTTTGTTTGTATTGAATAGGCTCCGAAACTACTGAACCTATTTGAAAAATTCTTTCACTGCTTGAAAGCTACACTATTCCCGAGTGACATAGGCTATAGTCTGTTTTGAAAAAAATTTAGGGATCCTTACTAAAACTCCAATAATGTAACCCAAGGTGTAAAAAAATTACCTAAAATAGGTATTCTTTACATCGCGTGCCCTGCGAAAGCTATTGATGATAAAATAAAATAATGTACTACGACTTTGTAGAACACATTATTATTTACAAAAAGTGTCGCGACAGCATATGTCTAACTATTATAGTTATGACGCAATAAGTGTTCTTTTATTTTAAAAAATAAAACAACGTCAAAATTAAATATCGTTGAAATTTTTGTTAAAGACCCGAGCGGAGCCGGAGTGGTCCGCTATCTGTAATAAAATCGTATTTTAAATCAAAACAAATCAAAAAAAAATTATTCAACATAAATGAAAGTACATACTTGTTGAACGTCAAAAGAACTACCGCCAATTCACAAGAACTAGCCTCCGTCCTGAGAAGAACTGGCGAGAAACTCAGCGGGCATGTATTTTTTTTTAATATTAGATTTTTTTTAAATTAGTATTAATAATAATAATAATAAAGCCTTTATTCAGACAATTACATTTTTTTTTTTTTTACAAATACTATAATTTTTTTTTTTTTTACTATGTTTTAAGTAAGTAGTGGTATTAATATTAGTTAAAAAAAAATTTTGGAAGCTTTTTTTTTTTTTTTACCTATGTTATTATTAGTTATTGTCTGTTTGTCTATTATAGACATAGGCCTCCTCCAACTGCCTCCATAAGCTTCTATTTTCAGCTGTTCTGGTCCATGTGCTTCCCGCAACTGCCTTAATGTCGTCCACCCATCTCCTAAATGGTCTACCTCGGTTTCTTTTTCTGTCTCTCGGATACCAGTACATTATAGTTTTACACCATTTCTCCTGTCCTCTTATAGTATGCCCCGTCCACTTCCATTTAAGTTTCCTTATTGTAACTCATGTAGACATCCTTTAATTGAGTTTGTTTTTTAATTGTTGATGTTCTTATTTTGTCTGATAGTCGTTTCCCCGTCATGCTCCTCTCTATAGCGTTTTGACAAACTTCTAATTTTCGAGCATGTGCCTTTGTTAGGGCCCATGTTTGACATCCGTATGTAAGGACAGGGAGGATGCAGGTGTTGAAGAGTTTCCTTTTAATGGTCATGCTTGTTTCATTGTTTTTCATCACTTCTTTTAGATTCCAGTACCTTTTCCATGCATTGGCTATTCGTCTTTCTATTTCTTTTGAAGTGAGGTCTGACGGCGATATTATTTGGCCTAAGTAAACGTATTCATCAACATATTCAATAGTGTTGCTGTTAATTGTTATGGGGTATTTTATATCGTTAGTCATAGCTTTAGTCTTCTGAGTGTTCATAATCAGTCCTACCTTCCGACTTTCCTCGACTAATTCTCCAAGCATTGCTTGAAGTTCATTTTTTGTTGGTGAAAAGATTAATATATCATCTGCAAATCTTAAATGGGTTAAGTTGTCTCCATCTATTGATAGCCCTCTTGTTTCCCAGTTTAGTTGACGAAAAACGTTCTCCAGAACCGCAGTAAACAACTTCGGTGACAAAGGATCTCCTTGGCGAACTCCTCTTTGAATTTTTATTTCTTCACCTTCTCTTTCTGTTTTTATTTTAGCTGTGCTACTGTTGTATACATTGCTTATGATTCTGATATATTTATTTTCAATTCCCTGGATCTTAAGAGCTTGCCAAATCATTTGATGTTCAAGCGAATCAAAAGCTTTGCAATAATCCACGAAACAGCAGTAAAAGCTCACATTAAATTCCTTACCTTTCTCGAAAAGTTGCTTGACTACGTGTATGTGGTCTAATGTTGAATACCCACTCCGGAATCCCGCTTGTTCTCTAGGCTGGTTTTCATCGAGCTTTTTACTTATTCGACCTAGGGTCACTTTAGCAAAAACTTTATAAATATTAGACATCAGGCTAATTGGCCTGTAGTTGTTGATGTCATTTTTGTTCCCTTTCTTGTGTAGTAATATTATTGTCGACGTACTCCACTGATGCGGAATATGCTCGCTCTTTAGGATTTCATTGAATATGTGTACTAATATCGGTGCCATGGTGTCTTTGTTTTCCATAAGGAATTCGTTAGTGATGCCATCAGAACCAGAAGCTTTATCTTTCTTTTGTGTTGATATCGCTTTTTGTACCTCTGCCATCATTATTAGTGGTACTTCTTCCTGTCCAGATAAATCTATTTTTGGTGTAGTGATTTGGCTTGAGTATAATTTTTTAAAGAAGTTTGTTGCTGTTGTAATTATTTCTGATCTTCTGGTCGTGTTTCTATCGTTTCTGTCTTTCATGTTGGGTATCCAGTCTCGCTTTCCTGATAGTTCTTTTAATGCTTTCCTTACTCCGCCTGTTTTCTGGATACATTTTTCTAGTTTTTCTAACCTAAATTTTTGTCTTTCTTTCCTCATATTGATGTTTATTTGTTTACAAATTACTGTTATTTTCTTTCTTATATCTTTTGTTTTATTAGATGTTGAGAAAAGGTTAGCTCGATCTTCTAGTAGCTGCTTTGTTTTATCTGATAACCATGATATTTTATTCTTTCTAGTATCCGAAGCTTTTCCTGGGGCCTTTTCATTTATAATTTCTTGCAGTTTGTTGTATGTGTCTTGTATGTGTAGGTCTTTTGTGTTTTCTATGAAGTTTATTAGCTTTTCTTTAAGTCCACTGACATTCAGGCTTGTGGTTTTGTTTGTTAGATTTGCTTTAAAAGGTCTTTTCTTAGAGGTGTTTAGTTTTAGCTTGGCTCTGACAGGTCTATGGTTACTGTTAAAGTTTAAATTATTTATAACTCGACAATCTTGAAAAGCTGTACTTCGATTCGAGAGAATGTAATCTATCTCATTTTTGTAACGACCGTCTGGAGATGTCCACGTCCACCTATTCCTTGGTCGATTTTTATAATAGCTGTTCAATATTTTCAGATTATTCTCGTATGCTAAATGAATCAATTTCTCGCCGTTTCGTGTCCTTTTTCCTGTACTGTATGGCCCCAGCTGTATATCTTCACCCTCTACTCTGTATCCTGTTCGCGCATTAAAGTCTCCCATCACTATGAGGTTGCTGCATGAATAAGTTTTTATTGTTTCTGTTAGCTGCAAATAGAAAGAGTCGATTTCTGTGCTGGTCGCTTGCTCTGTCGGGGAGTAGATTTGCACTATGGACCACATCTCGTCTAAAGGTGGTAACTTTAAATTTAATAAAATGATTCGCTCTGATATGCCTATGAATTCATCTATACATTCTTTTAATTCTTTTTTCACTAAGAAACCTACACCGTATTGGCCCGGTGTGTAACCGTTGTGGTAAAAAGTAAATTCACCGAAGTCTTCCATGTTTTCTCTTATACGTCTCACTTCACTTAAACCAACGATAGACCAGTTTATATTATCTAATGCGAACACAAGTTCTGTCAATTTTTCTTCTGATCGTAGTGAAAGTGTATTATATGTAACGATGTGTAAGGTGCTAGTCCGATGGCGGGATTCTTTGAATAGTTTTTGTGTTGAGTTGGGCAGATTATTTGGAGGGTAGTAGTCATCTTCCCCCACGGTGACTAGCCGGCTTGGGGGGTTTATCTTCAATGTTGATTTATATAAGGAGCTTATTTTTCTTTTTGTTTGGTTCCGGGTGCCTATGTTAGTTCCTGGTTTTTTGGGATCTCAGATAAAGAAGATGACCTTCCTCGTGCTATATAATTTAAAATGTTAGGTTTGATTATTTCTTTTGAACCGGTATTAGGCGGGTTTCTTCCTGGAATTTTGTTTGTGTTCGACTTCTTTTGTGATGACCAATTTGGTGAACCAGACTGATCTCTTTTCCTTTTTTCTCGGCCGACCTCGTATGGTTTCTTTACTACCAATTTGTCGTGCTTCAAATATGCGATGTTTCCCTTTTTACGCTCTTCTTCTACTTTCGGTTGTAGTTGTTTCCTCGTTTCAAGGACACTTTTTGAATAATCTTCTTTCACGTAGATGCCTTGTGGAAGGTTAGGTTTGTTTTTTAGTATAAGATTCTTTTTCCATGTAGTCGTAAAGGTCACTATTATCGGGCGGCTTTTAGTGGATGACGCACCGATTCTATAAATATTACTTACTTCTTGACAGTCCAGAGGGGTGCCTGCTTCTACGATAATCTTCTTTATGTATTCTATAAGATCTATTTCTCTTTTTCCATTTTCTTCGACACCGAAAAAGACTAAATTATTCTTTCGTTTATCTTTATCCAAATACTGTAGCTTTTGTTCTAATTCAGAAATTTTTAATTTGAGGTTTTTATTTTCTTCAGTAAGCGATTCCAATTTTTCATTTAACACCTCCGTAACATTTATTGTGACTGTATTAGTTATTATTAGAGTTTGTTGATTTAGCTTATCTTCTAATTTTGACCATAATATTTCCATATTTTTATCCATTTTCTAGGGTAATTTGGGTTTGTGCAAATGGTAACAGCAAATGATAGAATTTATAATTTTGATGCTTGCCACACTATTGAATATTTCGCTGTCATTCGGCTATTCTTCTTAGTCTATGATTCGGTGTATAGGTTGGCACTATTGTAATAAATATGGCTGATCTAATTTACTTGTTGATGATCTTCCTTGTTTAGTTGTGCACACTTCGATCAAATTTGACGACGAAGAAACTGATTTCGCGCTACTACTTCGATATATTTGAACTTCTTGTGAATGTTCAGGTGAAATAAACACTTGTTTGTACTCGTATGTCACTTAATTGCACTGTTTTGTAATTATTTTATAAGACAATCACTCGATACGTGTTCACCATTAAGCAACCGGAACCGGAAACCAAATTAGTATTATAACGTAACAATTATTACAATATTGAAATGCCCGGAGCGAGTAACTCATTCCCTCTTCACGACACGAACCCCGAATCTCTATTTTCTGAACTCAGTTAAAAAATATGCTAATCAAAATTGTATTCTCTAACCAAACATCGATTTAATTCTATTGACACAACCCTCAAGGGCGGCGCGCGATAAACCGCCCCCGGGGACTGCAGGGGTGCATCGGACCCCCGCTTGGGATTAACTATCATTGAATACGTGTTTGACTTGTTTTTATTTAAATTAAAATGAATTAACACTTGCATTCATTTTTTTTATTGCTTATGTGGGTGGACGAGCTTACAGCCCACGTGGTGTTAAGTGGTTACTGGAGCCCATAGACATCTACAATGTAAATACGCCACCCACCTTGAGATATAAGTTCTAAGGTCTCAAGTATAGTTACAACGGCTGCCCCGCCATTCAAACCGAAACGCATTACTGCTTCAACGCAGAAATAGGCAGGGTGGTGGTACCTACCCGTGCGGACACACAAGAGGTCCTAACACCATTCAGGAGGTATGTCTTAATCATTTTGCATCTACATATTTTACATAACGATATCACGGTATATCTGGCCATGAATCGAGAAAATCTGTATCTCAAAAGACCTTTGAAAACATCAAACAAAGAATTGATTAACCGTCTAACGTTTTAGGATAAGAATACTATTTTTTATGAATTAAAAAGTTGTTTTAAAAATTCCAACTTTTTTAGCATTTAGTAGGAATAGTAGTACAATTCACGTAGCTTTTCTTTATTGCTCTTGTTGGCAAATGATCAAACGGCCTTATGGTAGGTGGTTACCGTCGCGCACAGCCAAGCCGCTGCTTACCATTGAGTACTCTCCACAAAGCTCGTTTAGACATGAGGTCGACTATCAGCAGAAGTTAGCAGTTAAGCATTGGAATACTAGCTTCAAGGAAAAGCAGCTTCCTAAGCATACGATACGTACGCTCTAAAACAGCAAAGATGCATCAAGTGTTCGTATCAAAGGAATATTGATCATAAAAAAATAAACACGCGCCTGATAAAAAACCGGGAGGGTGTCAAACAGATAGCACTCTCCGGGGAGAGCTTATCGGAGGGAAATAGGGGAGTGACTTCCGCGGAAACATCAAGTGTAGACTGATAAGACAGTGGTCGATAGAGTGGGACAATGTCACCCGGCGGATGGAATGGTCCTTTTCTATTATCACTTACCACAGGAGGGTTGTTTTGCTTGTCGATCATATAAACGCTAAAATATTCCCATAATAATATTAAGAAAACTCGGTGTGATAAAGATAAGAATAATAAACAAGAAAACTATTTTATCTGTATTCATCCGTCAGTAAAAACAGAAAATATAAAATCAAATAATATCTCTATATATATTATTACGTGAAGCAAAAACTTGTATCCCTTTTTACGAAAATTGCGCGGACGGAGGAGTATGAAATTTTCCACACTTATAGATAATATAGAGAAGAAGTGCACAATGCTAATATTTTTTAAAAAGAATGCATAAAAGATACATTAAATCAATAAAGAAAACATTAAACACACTACATACATGAGGCTTGTGGAGAGTATTAAGCGGTAGGCAGCGGCTTGGCTCTGCCCCTGGCATTGCTGAAGTCCATGGGCGACGGTAACCACTCACCATCAGGTGGGCCGTATGCTCGTCTGCCTACAAGGGCAATAAAAAAAAAAAAATGTATTTGACGCACACACGCATGCATGCTATTTAATGTCAAACTTTTGTTCTTGACGTCTGTTGTCAAATTGAGATTAAATATTGTTTGTCTTTGTTAATATTTTTATAGTGCAGTCTTGGCGAAATTTGTGATTATAGAAGTATAAAATACAATCATAATAGTGTACAAACTTACAATTCCAATTAATTATGGTCGGATTTCGACTACTGCGGGACCTCTAGTAATATAACTAGTCAGGTCATAAGTATTGTCACACAGTAAAAACTTTTCTTTTAGAATGCTGGCCACAAAAAAAGTTTATTGAATTTGAATTTCGAATTGTTCATGAAAATAAAAATGTATAACTTTTAGAATTTTACTCATTTTTAAATATGGAGTAGGCGCTTAAAGAAGACCGTGTTGCAGTTATTGCGTTGCATCGTTGCGGTTACGCACCAATTCAAATTTTTAACATACTGAAAAATTTGAATATAACCAAAAGATTCGTTTATCGTACCATCAAACGATACAATGAAGACTCTAGTGTAGATGACAGGTCAAGAAGTGGTCGCCCTCGGTCTGTTAGGACTCCAGCAGTGATAAAAGCTGTGAAGGCGCGAATTCAAATAAATCCCAAACGTAAGCAGAAACTGTTGGCCCTTCAGATGGGGTTAAGCAGAATCACGGTGAAAAGGGTGTTAAATGAAGACTTAGGGCTTCGGGCATATCGAAGAAAAACAGGACATCGTTTGAATGCTTGTCTAATGGACCTGAGACTGAAGAGATGCCGCGCTTTGTTGAAGCGGTACGCGGGAAAAAAATATCGGGAAATTCTTTTTTCGGATGAAAAAATTTGTACAGTAGAAGAGAGCTACAACAAACAAAATGATAAGGTGTACGCACACAGTAGTGAAGAAGCGAGCAACCGTATTCCGCGTGTCCAACGAGGTCATTTTCCATCCTCGCTCATGGTATGGTTGGGAGTTTCTTATTGGGGCTTAACAGAGGTACATTTTTGTGAGAAAGGTGTAAAAACGAATGCAGTTGTGTATCAAAATACAGTTCTGACGAACCTTGTGGAACCTGTTTCTCATACTATGTTCAATAACAGGCACTGGGTATTCCAACAAGATTCGGCGCCAGCTCATAGAGCGAAGAGCACACAAGACTGGCTGGCGGCGCGTGAAATCGACTTCATCCGGCACGAAGACTAGCCCTCCTCCAGTCCAGATTTGAATCCGTTAGATTACAAGATATGGCAACACTTGGAGGAAAAGGCGTGCTCAAAGCCTCATCCCAATTTGGAGTCGCTCAAGACATCCTTGATTAAGGCAGCCGCCGATATTGATATGGACCTCGTTCGTGCTGCGATAGACGACTGCCGCGCAGATTGAAGGCCTGTATTCAAAATCACGGAGGTCATTTTGAATAAACTTTAGTGTCATAAGAATCTATGTTTTGTTAAGTTCATTTTGGTATATGAATGGTTACATAATGAATAAACTTATTTCAATTATTTTACATTAAACATGTGACAGAATTTATGACCTGACTATGTATAAAGACGAATTTCCGTTTCTCTTTTCCAAACATTAAAAGGAATGAAGATATCGTTTCACGGAAACCAGAGATGAGTTTATACATTGATTCCTAGCGTCATCCGGTGACCGGAAGTCGTCTGGTGACGCACTGATCCGTGGTATTACATCCGCTATTGGTTATTAAATGTTACAATTGGCTAAAACCGGGAGACAGAGATTTCTTTTCTTCCAAAGATCGTATTATTACGCTCGCTTAGTTTCCTAGCCATAACTTTAGCCCCACATTCAGGGGTGGTGGGGAGTTTCACAGATCGCCACGAGTGGTTATAACCCAGCCTATTATTGCCAAGAAGATTTCAATTTTACTAGAAGTCCCGCAGTAGTCGAAATTCGACTATAATTAATTGGAATTGTAAGTTTGCACACTGTTATGATTGTATTTTATACTTCTATAATCACAAATTTCGCCAAGCCTACACTATAAAAAAAAAAAATTAACAAAGACAAACAATATTTAATCTATTCTCAATTTGACAACAGACGTCAAGAACAAAAGCTTGACAATAAATAATATGCATGCGTGTGTGCGTCAAATACATGGTATGTAGTGTGTGTAATGTTTTCTTTATTGATTTAATGTATCTTTTATGCATTATTTAAAAAAATATATTAACATTGTGCACTTCTTCTCTATATTCTCTATAAGTGTGGAAAATTTCATACTCCTCCGTCCGCGCAATTTTCGTCCATTCCGTGAATCACAGGTGGGTAGATAATAATTAAAAATAACTTTTTCAAACAACGAATGCATCAAGTGTACCCATACAGTCGTAATTTCGCCCCTGTGCAAGTCGAGCTCTATTCAAACTCACCCTGCTATTAGCGCAAGTCAGTGCAGTAGTACCCTGCAATACGTCAGAAGGGATTGTGGAGCAATCCCTCACGGCACACAGATGGGCTGCGATTAATGACGGACGAATCAGGTGCACCCTTAATAAAGGGATTATAGATATTTGAGGGTAGAGCGTAATAGAAAGCTGAATAGGTTTAAAGGTATGAAGTCGTTTTTTAATTCGCAATTGTTTGCAACGTGTCTTCTAATCTATGCATTTTTTTATTGCTTAGATGAGTGGGCGAGCTTACAGACCACCTGGTGTTGAGTGGTTACTGGAGCCCATTGACATATACAACGTAAATGCCACACCCACCTTGAGATATAAGTTCTAAGGTCTCAAGTATAGTTACAACGGCTACCCCATCTTTCAAACCGAAACGCATCACTGCTTCACGGCAGAAATAGGCAGGGTGGTGGTACCTACCGGTGCGAGCTCACAAGAGGTCCTACCTACAATTACAAGTGATTTTACTGTTTAATCTCGGATTTATTAAGCTATAAAGTAGTTTCAATTTATTTCTAGGACTCGCTGAAACCGAATGAGCTCCATCCATCACATGAAAGTTCAATATGGAATCAATGTGGGTCAATCTGACCTCATACCGCAGGGAACATGTTAATGAAGTATGTTAAGGCGATCCTATAGACAATAGAGAGACCTTTCCACCGTAAAACAGTCAACGCCGAATGTCTGGCGGCGGTTAATAAGCCGGACCCAAATGCTTCAGCAGCCTCGAAGAACTCTCCAGAATCTCTTCCAAAAGCACGACCCTCAGCATTGAGGATTTTCGACGCAAGGAGAATAGTCAATAAAATGTAATTTAAAACTTACCAATTTCCCCCTGAGATTTAACCAGATTTGTCTAAGTTGACGGTGCTGTGGCGAAAATTTTGTCCAGAATTTCGACACTTTGTTACAGACCGCCAACATATAAAGCTTGCCACAATTGCACAATTTATATTATTAGATTGCGTCATACTAAATCAACGTTGCCGTCCCAAGCCTCAAGCGCCCTTGATTCACCCATTCAACATTTGATTGGGACCTAAATTCAATTTTATATGAGACGTGAGGAACATCGGCCACTAACTTCGATAGTGCGGGTGTTTGTTTGGTAATTATGTCTGTTTATTTAGCGTGAAAGATATTTGTTTGTCGGAACAGTCGATACTTAGAAGAATAGTATCCCAGAAAAAACGAGCCATAATCTATACTAATATATAAATCTACAGTGGTTTTTACGGATGTTCCGTTATAACTACTGAACCGTGCATTCGATTGACTTGAAACTTGGTATCCCCATGTAGACAATACATGTACTTAATGGATAGGCTAATATTTATATGAGTGTTGGACTCCCTACACCACCTGCGGGGGCGTTAATGATGAGAATCTTTGTGAGAAAAAAAATGTGTGCGTGTACTAGTGTACACACGTAAGAAGTGAAACTTCTTTATGGCCTTATTTTTCGAAAAATGATCTACATGCAACTTTCTAGAAATTGGTTAAATAAAGTTAAATTAGATAAAGTTTAAACAAAAGGATTTTATTATCATAGACATGAATACAAAAAAGTTAAATTAGATAAAGTTTAAACAAAAGGATTTTATTATCATAGACATGAATACAAAAAAGATGGCGCGTAACGGAAAAATGTGACGCGTAACCGAAAAATGTGACGGTAAATTTTTTTCCAACGCCGATAAAGAAGTTTCACTTCAATAATAATGTTAATTTTAAATGGCCAGCGAAGTGGACGGGTACAGCTAGTATGATCATATGAAGGAATCCAATGTCACATATTTTGCCAAAGATAAACCTCTGTGTCTTCATATCAAGCTGGGTATTTTCTATTCCTACCTAATCGTTGGCAGCCTAATGGGCTACTCCAAATACTCGCGGTCTGACAGGTGACCTCACGGGCTCAACCTGACAGATTTTCCTAAAACTGGCCCTAGCATTTGCAGTATTTTGCAGAATCTACCACCGGATAGGAATCCCAACTCACTGAGGAGATTCGGCGAGAAACTCATTGGGCTATGTCTATGGGTTACTTCGCTGTTTGATCTCTTCGTTGTAATTGAAGAATTCGATGAAGACGGTCACAGGGCGATTATATAGAGGTCTCAATACCGCAGAGAAATAGTACTAGAGAAATACAAATGGAAAAATGGTACTTGGGACGTGTTTACTAGTTTTAAAATCCAACACATATCAAGTAATTTACAGGTGTAACCCGACCTCCTAAGTAGAATAGGAACCTCTACAATATTTATCAATTTTGTGTAATACCACCAGAAGCTCTTTTAAAAAAAGAAACTGTGATTGATACTGAGTTAATAGAAATAAAAAATTAAAAGAACTGGTACAAATTATATGTGTTTGCAACTACTAAAGCCAAATTTGTTTTGACGCGTTTTTAGTAATAATAAATTGGTTTATATAAAGACAATACAGTGACGGTAGGCAGCGGCTTGGCTCTGCCCCTGGCATTGCTGAAGTCCATGGGCGACGGTAAGCACTCACCATCAGGAGGGCCGTATGCTCGTCTACCTACATGGGCAATAAAAAAAATGCGGGAGTCTTTAGGCTGCATTTTTATTTATATTGTTTTGGTATTGAGGGGCATGTGTATCATTTCCTCCTGCCGCGTAGGGATACGTCCTGTTTTATGGGGTACGGAGCCCCTTACAATCCAATTGAGACTTTAACCTCAAGCCTCAAAGTTGGCGGCATTAACGTTTCGATGTCCATATAGGCTGATTTGCCTATCGAAAGAGACTCGAACGAGGACTACGCGGTCAGATTAGGCTCGCTGACATGCCATATAAAAACAATTTTCTCCACAAATCCCCTGTTTTCAATGGAGTCTATATAATCAATCCATAACCTTCTGATAGGAGGGGGATGATCTATCAAAGTATGTTAATGCCGCATTGAATAGCACGGGCTTCTGGAAGAGTACCGACTCCTTGATTTCAGAGTTTTCGTGGACATTTTAAAAGGTTACAGTTCAAATTGCTGTAGAGGGGTATACTGGTAGTATATATATGTTTACTGGTGGTACGATCTCTTGTGAGTCCGCACGGGTAGGTACCACTACCCTGCCTATTTCTGCCGTGAAGCAGTAATGCGTTTCGGTTCGAAGGGTGGGGCAGCCGTTGTAACTATACTGAGACTTTAGAACTTATATCTCAAGGTGGGTGGCACATTTACGTTGTAGATGTCTATGGGCTCCAGTAACCACTTAACAACTATGTGGGCTGTGAGATCGTCCACCCATGTAAGCAATAAAAAAAAAATGAAAAATTATTTCTTTCACTTTCAGTGTTAGATAGCCCATTCATTGAGAAAGGCTATATAACATCAAGGTAAGACCAAACAAGTGGAGCACCAATAAAGAATGTTTCAAAATAGGGGTTTAAATAGATCCATAACATTCTATAATTCAAAAATATTTTCACTTTCTCCGTAAATGAAGTGGGGCGTAAAATTTAGCGTTATGCCAAAGTAATTATTCCACGCGGACGGAGTCGCGGGCAACAGCTAGTAATATATAATATAGTCCTCCCCGTATCCGATTATTCTGAAGTCGTGGTCACCCTAACGAGGGCGCCTTAATCCAATGATTTGCGCCATATTACGGTCAGACAGGTTCTTGTAAATCAAAAGGGATTCCGACACCATACCCGGCTTGTTTTATAGTCAGAGGGGCCTTTTGTAAGCCAACTAAGACGAAAGCACCGAGCACTCGATAGTGTGACATCATTGTCGAATATTATTAATCGGAAATATTGAATAAGCAGCATCCATAAGTCGCATTCTCAACCGGCTCACAACCCACATGACCTTAAGCCAGCGTTAAGGCCGTACTAGTTAATTTGATCGTTAAGAATTAAGAAGAAAGGGTACTTTTTACCCTTATTTATAAATTACTAGGTTTGTAATATATTACGTAACTATTAAGACCTGGTCTATTGGCCGATCTTGATAGGAATTTAGTTTTTTTTGTGAAGGAAGGATTACTGATGGCTCGGAGGCCTTTTCATTTCCACTAGGACAGGTGGGCGAGCACGGACTCAGCCAGGAGGGGTGGGATTTGCTAACACCTCAAGGGTAGTTGTTTCGCAAATCTACTAAGACTATAGTCCGATCGCTACCAAACTTCACGGGAGCACTAACCGACTTTTATAAATACTAGATGATGACCGAGCTTAGCTCGTTTTTTTTTGATAACGCCATCTTGTTGTGTCTTTAAAGCGGTTAGTTGCCCTCAATTAAGAAAAATAGTATTATTATTCGCCAATAGATGTCGGGAAGAGTTGATTCTTGAAAACACGAATAAAACAACATTTTCTGAAAATAAATCGTAGCTAGATCGATTTATCGCCCCCGAAATCCCCTGTATACTAAAGTTTATGAAAATCGTTGGAGCCGTTTCCGAGATTCAGATTATATAAATATATATTAATATACAAGAATTGCTCGTTTAAAGGTATAAGATACGCATGACGTGACATAAATGATGCTTATCCCATTATGTAGCCTTTTAAAAATACAATACGGGCAACCCAAATAGAATTAGGCGTCACTTAATCAGTTTTAAGTTACCATTAAATGGATTTTCATTGTATTACATACATAATAATACATTATCTTTCACAAGTCGTCTTCTCGCATTAAAACTGTATAATCTCAAAACTTACTAATTTTACAGGAGAGTGTTTTAAAGGTTTAACATGTGATATTTTTAATATTAATTATCTTTGCAATAATTTTATTTTTTTATTTTTAGCAGTTACATTATCTGTCTTTTAAAGTAAGATAAAATTATGTATTAATTTTGTTAATAGTAGTAGGTAAAAATATTGGTAAACTAAGAAAAAAAAAAAACTAAACTACGCCCTTTTGACAGTATTTATGAGAATAATACTGATGATACCAAATGATTCCGCATATTAATTCAATTTAGAATATTTTTGGAAATTTTTTAATGCGAAAAGACTACTTTTGTAATGGGCAGGCGGTGAGTCACTCACCTATCCTACTCCAGGTTGTAACTGGATTACAAACCGGGGGTAAAGTTATGCCGATTTGAAAGAGCATGTAACATTGTCCCACTTAAATGAAAACACTTTGAGTTAATAGTTGAAGTAGGCTATAGTGACATTTATGTTTAAGCGAATGTGTGTGCTTAGTGAGAGCTTTTTTACGTTCTCGATAGCGAAAAAGTTAACACAATTTTGTATGCAACAGCACACCTAGCGGCAAACGTAGGCAAACGATCCCATTCCATACAAATATGAGCTAACTTTTACGCTATCGAGTCAGTAAGTATCTGCAGTCGGCGTCGATGCGCCACTTCGATAAAGCGGCACGACACGAGAACCCTCTCATCGTGGCCGCCGGTAACTACATTCCCGATCCTGCGGAAAGAATGGAAAGCAGTCGACGTCGCCCCAAACACGTCATTTCGGATCCTCCCGATCCACTAACGGTGCTTTTAAGTACCTCAAGCAACGGTCATCGTTCTCGTCGAACCCGTCGCTCGTGACGATGGGCTCGACGAGTAAATTAACCCTCAGACACAGCCCACTGAGTTTCTCGCCGGATCTTCTCAGTGGGTCGCGTTTCCGATCCGGTGGTAGATTCTGCGAAGCACGGCTCTTGCTAGGGTTCGTGTTAGCAACGTCGTCAGGTTTGAGCCCCGTGAGCTCACCTACTAGTTAAGGTTCCGCTAATATAGCCTCTCAAGGCTATCAGCTTAGGTAGGAAAAAAAAAAAACGCTATAGAAAACGTTAAAAAACTCGCAATAAGCACACGAATGTCAGAATTGAGGATAAGAGAGTTACAAGAGAGGTCGCGGCTGGTGCGCAGTCCGCGGCGCGCCCGTGTGGGGGGGGATCGCGTCAATTTTACGGCGCATTTCTTTGACATCACACGCTCGACGGAGCGCACTTATCGTTTGTCGGCCCCTTCGTCTGTATTGTGCGCGGAAAACGTCAGATGTTCGTGAGCCGTTCTGATGTTAAGTGCTTTTTTGATGTGAGATGTCTGATTTTGTTGTTTTTTTTTATGCGCGATAAAGTGTAGTATTTTCTTGCCTACCTATCTACCAGTAACCTTGGGATACTATTCTGACTTCACTGCGACTGATGAGCTTGCTAGGCTCAGCTTGGGAGAACTTACTAACGTTTATCATAGCAAGAGCAGTGGCCCCACTGAATCTACCAACAGTAGTTCATGTTCAAACATGAAGTTATTGTGAAAAAGGAAAAAGCTTTAAAATTTCGTGATCCTTTTTACTAAACAACGACACAGCCCACCTGGTGTTAAGTGGTTACTGGAGCCCATAGACATCTACAACGTAAATGCGTCACCCATCTTGAGATATAAGTTCTAAGGTCTCAGTATAGTTACAACGGCTGCCCCACCCTTCTTCATGTATATTTTTGTTATCTCTATCCTGTTTTAGTCTCTTCTTCAGAGTTATTTTGTATATTTGAATTGAATGTATGTACGGTAGGCAGCAGTTCGGCTCTGCCCCTAGCACTGGTGACGTCCATGGTCGATAGTAACCACTCACCATCAGGTGAGCTGTATGCTCGTCTGCCTAGAAAAGCAATAAAAAATTTAAGCTTTGCAAATCTAAAGATTGTTTGTCACACCAGTATAACATGATGTCTTAATATGCTCATTCCAGATTTGAATAGAACTTTTTTGTCTAGTTTTTATTTTATTTTTATAAACTTATTATTCTTGTGGATAGTGAAGTGTTTAAAAATAAAAAATCGCTGTCACTGATGCAGAATTCGAACCCTTATCCGTTAGTTTCCTGCCGGGGGTAAACACCGAAACAAACAATTCAATTATTCCATGTAATCGCGTGTAATGATTGCGAGATATTTACACTGGGCTGCATCAAATGATCTTTGTCTGTTGGACGCTTGGGGAAACGAGTTTACGGGCCGTTTGACTGTAAATGGTAACCGTGGACTGTAAAACTTAAGGTTCAGTAATTTTTTTTGTGTGATTTATTTCACTACTAGCTTTTGCCCGCGACTTCGTCTGCGTGGAATAGTTCACAAATAATGCTTTATTTTAGAACAAATTTGGTTAGCATAAAAAACGTTATAGTGAGCCAACCTTAACATATAGACATATGCTGTCCCGGACTTTTTTTTAGATTTTTTAAAGGGGAACAATTCTGTCATACATTATTTTAGCGAAACTTTAACCGTTTCTGCAGCGCACGCAGCGGAAGCTCTCAAAAGGGAAAAAATCCCGATTTTGAAACATTCTTTATTGATACTCCGCTTGTATTGGTCTTAGCGTGATGTTATATAGCCTACAGCCTTCCTCGATAAATGGGCTATTTAACACTGAAAGAATTTTTCAAATCGGACCAGTAGTTCCTGAGATTAGCGCGTTCAAACAAACAAACTCTTCAGCTTTATAATATTAGTATAGACACAGACACAGTTTTTTTTTTATGATTGAAGGATTACTGGTGGCCCGGTGGCCTTTCCAGTTTCACCAGGACACGTGGGCGAGCAAAGGCTCAGCCAAGAGGGGAGACACAGTCTTCTTAAATGCGAGGCCACGACCGCTTCTTATACCTTCATAGTTCAAGAACCTAATTTAGAGCACTTACCGGTTTTGACTTGGTACTTGAGCGTAGCCTTGCAGTCTTCGAGGAGTTGCTTCAGAGGGAGAGGCTCATCGTGCAGCTCCAAGTCTAGGAGCTTCTGCATCTCTTCGGGCATCTTGAACTCCAAGATCTGGCGAAAATGGGTCAATTTATACTGATGGTAGGACCTTTTATCAGTCCGCGCGGGTAGGTACCACCGCCCTGTCTATTTCTGCCGTGAAGCAGTAATACGTTTCGGTTTGAAGGGTGGGGCAGCTGTTGTAACTATACTGAGATTTTAGAACTTATATCTCAAGGTGGGTGGCCGCGTTTACGTTGTAGATGTCTATGGGCTCCAGTAACCACTTAACACCAGGTGGGCTGTGAGCTCGTCCACCCATCTAAGCAATTAAAAAAATCGGTTTACGGCTAATACGTCGCACAGTTAACAGGACCAAAGAAACAAAACTCAATTATACTAATTGTTAAAGAAATATCTCATACTAGCTTTTGCCCGCGACTTCGTCCGTGTGGAATAGTTACTTTGGCGTAACGCTAAATTTTACCCGCCTCTTCATTTACGTAGAAAGTGAAAATATTTTTATATAATAGAATGTAAAAGACCTATTTAAGGTAGCAAAATCACGCTTTTTAACAGATTTCAAAAGAGGAAGTTATCAATTCGACCATAAATTTTTATCTATGTATATTCACCGATTTCTTTATTGATGCTTCGCTTGCATTGGCCTTAGCGTGATGTCATATATAGCCTATAGCCTTCCTCAATAAAAGAGCTATCTGACAGTGAAATCGGACCAGTAGTTCCTGATATTAGCGCGTTCAAACAAACAAACTCTTCATCTTTATAATATTAGTATAGGTTTGAATAGCCCGCAATGTAAGACATCATCCGAGTTAGGTCTCTCACCTTTCATGCCGGTCGTCAGCCGATCTTTAATTGATTTACATTGCGCGTCAAACAAAAACCATTAAATTGTACCATGGCTTAAACGACACAGTATTTTTTTTATTTAGTTAAAACACATTTTTTGCCATTTTTAGTTGTGTAAAGTGTAGGACTCAGTAGAGGTCCTACCACCAATAGTGAAATTATTATTTTATTAACAATTGCATGTATACTGGTGGCCCAGAGGTCTTTCCAGTTTCACCAGGACAGGTGGGCGAGCAAAGGCTTAGCCAGGAGGGGTGGGATTTGCTATCAGCTGCCCCAGTGCCTCAAAAGGGACCTAACAGCTCAAGAGCAGCTGCTTCGCGAATGAATCTACCACCGGATCGGAAACGCGACCCACTGAGAAGATCCGGCGAGACACTCAGTGGGCTGTGTCTATGGATTAACGGTCACTGTCTGGACTAGCTGGCACACCTGAAGTTCAGAACAGATCGTGAATGACGTCACACCGTAAGAAACATAAGGTCTTAGTTTCCTGTCCCACTTCACTCACCCCGTGATCTCTTACCTTTTCATTCCTGTCGTTGACCTTTTGCACGAAGTCGAGGAGCACGTCCACCACCCTGGCGAGGAACTCCCTGGTCTGCATATTGGCATCCTCGCGGTACGGCAGAATGGCTGTGAGCATCGACAGTTATTTTAGCTGACTTCACAAAAGAAGAGAAAGAAGGGAAGATTTGACTGTGTTTTTGTCGTATGTTGTTACACCTCTGTTTTTTTTTAAATGATCCAATTTTGATGATTAATTTATCTAATTAAAGACTAGTTTTTAAATAACATTAAAAAATCTGACCAGTAGTCTTTGAGTTCCAATGCACACATTGAATTAACTTCGAAATAGGGATGATCGATATTAGAAAAACATCTATGTTTTTGGTAGGAAACAAAACTGTCTATTTTATTTATTATACGTGTTTATTAATTAAAACTACGTTTTACGGATTATAAGTGAGCATTTAATTATTGGACTTTGACTCCGACATCACACTTCACAATTTACACTTTCTTAATTTCACACATATTTATGTAGTACAGCTTACTTCGATTACGTTAATCAGTGTCATCTGGCTTAAAATAGTAGTATTACTTAGGGACTCACTAACTAGAAAGTACATCCCGTTAGATGGCCCCAAAAGATATGTAGAAGTTTCGATAATTCAATATTTTATTCTCATAGTTCGTTTTTTACGTACATCGTTTTTTTTGTTTTTTTTTTTATTGCTTATATGGGTGGACGAGCTCACAGCCCACCTGGTGTTAAGTGATTACTGGAGCCCATAGACATCCACAACGTAAATGCGCCACCCACCTTGAGATACAAGTTCTAAGGTCTCAAGTATAGTTACAACGGCTGCCCCACCCTTCAAACCGAAACGCATTACTGCTTCACGGCAGAAATAGGCAGGGCGGTGGTACCCGGTCGGTTCTCGGCCCCCTCTTGTGGAATATCGGGTACGACTGGGTGCTGAGGGGCGCCCTCCTCCCGGGCCTCCGCGTTATTTGTTACGCGGACGACACGTTGGTCGTGGCCCGGGGGGATGATTTTAGGGAGTCTGCCCGTCTCGCCACAGCGGGAGTGGCCCTCGTCGTCGGAAGGATAAGGAGTCTGGGTCTCGACGTGGCGCTCAGTAAATCCGAGGCTCTGTGGTTTCACGGGCCGCGGAGGGCGCCACCAGTTGACACCCACATCGTGGTTGGAGGCGTCCGGATAGGGGTCGGGGTGCAGTTGAAGTACCTCGGCCTCGTGTTGGACAGCCGGTGGGCTTTTCGTGCTCACTTTGCGGAGCTGGTCCCCCGATTGATGGGGACGGCCGGTTCTTTGAGCCGGCTGCTCCCGAATATTGGGGGACCGGATCAGGTTGTGCGCCGCCTCTACGCGGGGGTGGTGCGATCGATGGCCCTGTACGGTGCACCTGTGTGGGCTGAGCCGCGCAACCGGGCCACTATGGCTCGGTTTCTGCGCCGGCCGCAGCGCACCGTTGCCATCAGGGTCATCCGCGGATATCGCACCGTCTCCTTCGAGGCGGCGTGTGTTTTGGCGGGGACGCCGCCATGGGAGCTGGAGGCGGAGTCGCTCGCTGCCGACTATCGGTGGCGCAGCGAGCTCCGTGCTCGGGGCGTGGCGCGTGTCCCCGAGAGTGAGCTGAGGGCGCGGAAGGCCCATTCTCGGCGGTCCGTGCTCGAGTCGTGGTCGAGGCGATTGGCCAACCCCACGTGGGGGCTACGGACCGTCGAGGCGGTTTACCCGGTCTTTGATGACTGGGTGAATCGTGGCGAAGGACGTCTCACCTTTCGTCTGGTGCAGGTGCTGACCGGGCACGGATGCTTCGGGAAGTACCTGCGCCGGATAGGGGCTGAGCCGACGACGAGGTGTCACCATTGTGGACACGACCTGGACACGGCGGAGCATACGCTCGCTGTCTGCCCCGCTTGGGAGGTGCAGCGCCGTGTCCTGGTCGCAAAGATAGGACCTGACTTGTCGCTGCCTGGCGTCGTGGCGTCGATGCTTGGCAGCGATGAGTCATGGAAGGCTATGCTCGACTTCTGCGAGTGCACCATCTCGCAGAAGGAGGCGGCGGGGCGAGTGAGGGAAAGCTCTCCTCACTACGCAGAAACCCGCCGCCGCCGAGCAGGGGGTCGGGACCGGGGTCGTATCCGTGACCTGGCCCCCTAAGAGCTAGGGGTCCCACCCGTTTTGTGCGGGGAGAGACCCAGACGTGGGGTGGCGTGCTTGCACGCTCACCCGCAATAGGAAGCCGGGTGATGGCAGACCGCGTTCCCCCGACCGCTCTGGGGGAAGGTGTAACGCGGCGCCATCAAAGCGGGCTCTCGGCCCGCTGAACGAGGGAACCGGTGGTCGTTTCGCTGGCGGCCACCGGTCCGGCGTCCGTGGGACGGTGGGATGGATGTAATGTGCTCTGCGTCAACCCTGTCCCGCCGTTTCAATAGCCCCGACTGGGCTCCGGCCCGGTCCGAGGTAGGGCGCCGGTTGTGAGCGGCAGGAGTTTTTAGTGAGGTTCAACTCCCACATACCCCACCTGCCGCGCGGGTGGGGATCCGGCGATTTTCTCCTGTGGAAAAAAAACAAAAAGGGCGGTGGTACCCACCCACGCAGACTCACAAGAGGTCCTACCACCAGTAATTACGCAAATTATAATTTTGCGAGTTTCATTTTTATTACACGATGTTATTCCTTCGCCGTGGAAGTCAATCGCGAACATTTGTCGAGTACGTATTTCGTTAGAAAAATTGGGATCCGCCTGCGAGATTCGAACACCGGTGCATCGCTCAACACGAATGCGCCGGACGTCTTATCCTTTAGGCCACGACGACTTCAATCATGTTTCGATGTGTCGATGTTATCGAAACCAAAATATCGATAGTAAAACATCGATGAATATCGATCATCCCTACTTCGACATACATTGACGATTTTCTCATTTGTATAAGTCGATTTCTTTGTTGTTAAATTATTTTGTTTAAATCATGTTGTTTAGATTATTATTAAGTTTCCTTGAGTGATTACACTACGGACACTTTGAGACAGCCGATGATACATTCGATATACTGTCTTTTGGATCCAGATACTCTAGAGAACTGTACACGACAGTGATATAAATGATCATTCAAATCGACAAACTTGTCCATATATGTATATGTAATTTAAGAAAATATAAATCTTATTAGACTGATAATCTGAAGGAAGCTTTTCAGAATTTATAATGGGATATTTTTCGTATAATTCTTAAAATATTTAAGCATTTTTGAACCTTATTTCCAACGAGATAAAAACAAAATAGTGTTTTGTTTTAAATAATAATTTTATACTCATATAGTAGTCTTATTTCAAAATATTCTTAAACAATCAAGCGATTCGGAACTTTATTCATAGCACGTTAGGAAAAATCAGTTCAAATTTGGAAGTTTATTTTTCTTTTATTTCAGAATGGAAGTTTTCCACTTGCCGCTCCTTTAAAAAATTCAGTCGATTTTGAATCTAACTGCTATGTTCATAAGAGCCACACCGGATTAACGTGTGTCTCTATATACGATTGTAGATTACTCCATTGTTATGAAAGAGGTATTCATCCATTGTTTGGTTCTCGTTTAGAAGATTGATTATTTGTCTTTGACTTTTGGCGCGAGAGACATCAGTCATCTATCATTATTAAAAAGGAAATCTAAAAATGCCCGCAATGCCAGGATTTTTTTTTTTTCAAAATGATGTCAATGTCAGTAATGATGCCAGTAAATTGACACAGTGGCAATCAAGACATAAACGTACAAAAAAAATAAAGATATGTATATGAAAATAGCTTTGTTACTCGATGCGATTTTTTTTTTTTTTTTTTTTTTATTGCCTAGATATGTGGACGAGCTTACAGCCCACCTGGTGTTAAGTGCTTACTGGAACCCATAGACATCTACAACGTAAATGCGCCACACACCTTGAGATATAAGTTCTAAGGTTTTAAGGTATACAACGGCTGCCCCACCCTTCAAGCCGAAACGCATGACTGCTTCACGGCGTGAAATAGGCGGGGCGGTGGTGCCTACCCGTGCGGACTCACAAGAGGTCCTACCACTAGCGTCGAACCTGCTATCTCAAGATTGAATTTAAGACAGTTGTACCACTGAGCTTACCGTGGGAATTGCCACCTACATGAAATGCTCTTTAGATGCCGACACTCGACTACACGACTTGGATAGGGGGGAAATGTAGAAGCAGGAGAAAGGTTATCACTAATCCTTTGATAGTGACCAAGTCATTGCCAACCCAGAGACCTGACACGTGGTCTAGAACTTCACCCATCGATCTCTTTACTGGTGGTAGGACCTCTGAGTCCGCGCGGGTAGGTACCACCACCTTGCCTATTTCTGCCGGGAAACAGTAATGCGTTTCGGTTTGAAAGGTGGGACAGCTGTTGTAACTATACTGAGACCTTAGAACTTATATCTCAAGGTGGGTGGCGCATTTACGTTGTAGATGTCTATGGGCTCCAGTAACCACTTAACACCAGGGGGACTGTGAGCTTGTCCGACCATCTAAGCAATAAAAAATTATTGTAAATAGACATGCTTAACAAAAACCGACTTCAAATAGAAAAAGAAAAAGAAATTCCAAAACAAATCAATATACACTAAAAACAATGATCATCGAAATCGATTGACCCAGTCAAAAGTTATGAGGTAACAAACATAAAAAAAACCCTGCAGTAGAATAGAGAACCTCCTCCTTTTTTGAAGTCGGCTAAAAATAATCTTCCCGCATTATGCCACGGTAGTACGAGCAGCATCCGGCATTTACCGTTAGGCCTACTGGGTAAATTCGCGCGGGTAGGTACCGCTATACAACTGCAAAGAAGTCATGGGTTCCGGCTTCAAGAGTTCATCCGTCACCCAATAGAATTGAGACTTTGACCTCAAGTCTCAAGGCGAGGGCTGCGTTCACGCTGTGATGTCTAAAGGCTCCTATCGCTCGAAATCCAGTGGCCTGGTGGTACCGCAATAAAAAAATCTCTAACACTTCTTTTGGCATATCTATAGAACCTACGACCGCTGAAGCAGATGCAGTCTTGAGCGGAGGCCGCGCACTGGAAAACTTAATATGGGGCACCCCCTACCAGGGCGGGCGACCATTGTCAAGGGACCATCCGCAAATTCAGTGACAAAAATTGCGAGAGACTTATCTCCAGCAGTGGACAACAGTGTTTTATTGTGCTTAATGCTAGCGTGGTATGGACATGTGATGCGTAGAGAGAAGATGATAATGACTAGGAGATGAATGAAAATGTTAGTGTAAGATCTGTTGAATGTTAGAGGAAGTCTTTTTGTTTCTCGAGCGCTATGACATGTCCTTCTTCAAACGAGGCTTGTGGAGAGTATTAAGCGGTAGGCAGCGACTTGGCTCTGCCCCTGGCATTGCTGAAGTCCATGAGCGACGGTAACCACTCACCATCAGGTGGGCCGTATGCTCGTCTGCCTACAAGGGCAATAAATATAAAAAAAAGTCTGAGAGTGGCACCTGTGACAGAGAAGCTGAGAAGTGCGCGTTTGGGATGGTATGGACATGTGATGAGACGAAATGAAAATGAGGTTGGTAAGAGAGTGTTAACTGTGAATGTGGAAGGATATAGAGGAAGAGGTAGACCTAAGAAGAAATGGATGGATTGAAAGACGATATGGGTAAGTGGGGAATGAGCGAAGAAATGGTATATGATAGAAGAGTATGGAAGGAGAAAACATGTCGCGCTTACCCCAGGTGACTGGGAAAAGGGCAGGATAATGAAGAAATGATGGTAGTGCAAGACAAAAGGGGAAGAGCTCGACCGAAGATGAGATGGATGGAGTGTGTGAATGACTATATGAGAGAAAGAGAAGTATTGACATGACGGCTGATAGAGAAGAATGGAATAGAAAAATTCGCTGTGCCGAACCCATTTAGTGGTATAAGGCGTAGACAAAGAAGATTGTGCTTAATGGCCACAATTTAATGAGGAAATAATCATTCATCAAGAACCTTAATCGTGAAACTACGAATCAAATTGAGAGGGTAAAAAACACCCCTAGCTCTCCCAGACATAATCCTCAGTAAGTTGACACTATCACTAAACTGTCAGATACATACGTAGAGCGTGATGCTCGTCCGGACACTCCCTGTACACTTGAAGCCAGATGTCCGTAGAGTGACAATGAATTTGCGATACGACATTAAAATTACGTCTTTATAAAAAGGACACTCTCAAAGATATATCTATGTAAGTTTTGTGTTGACGTTGACAGAAACATTAATACATATATGGGTATATATCAGATCAGCATTCAACCATAAGAGGGAGCCACGAGTGGGACAAAGAAAAAAACGTGTTTTTTCTCGATCGGAATAAAAATATAAAATTAAAATTCATTAAAACTCTTTGTGAATTAGCTTTATTATAAAAGTGAAATGGACGAATAGTAAAGCATGAATATTTAATTGTCGATTCTCTGTTTTAGTTTAGTAGTTACTTCATTAGTTGATATTTGTTAAGTAAAAGATATCTGTATTTAATAAATCAAACTCTGTTTTAGATGAATCACATAGTGTTTTGCTTTAAGAAGAAATATAATAGATAATCTTATATCTATTTAGTTTTTTATTAGGTGGGTCCAACGGGCTCCCGTCTTAGCTGTGTTAAGTGAGGTGGGAAACGTGAAGTCGATATGTGAACCGTATGGTATATCTGGTCCGCCCTTCAAACCGGAAATCATTACTGTTTCGGGGTCCGAAATAGGCAGGACTGCGGTACCTACACGTGCGGGCTTACATCATGCATACTGCTTATTTCTGCCGAGAAGCAGTAATGCGTTTCGGTTTGAAGGGCGGGGCAGCCGTTGTAACTACACTGAGACCTTAGAACTTATATCTCAAAGTGGGTGGCGGTATTTACTTTGTAGATGTCTATGGGCTCCGGTAGCCACTTAACACCAGGTGGGCTGTGAGCTCGTCCACCCACGTAAGCAATAAAAAACCACCAGTAATTAGGTAAATTTATAAATTTTGGTACCTTTCTGCGCGAATCGAACACCAGTCTATTGGCATCGCTCGATACGTGTAAGCCGAGCGTCTTATCCTTCAGGCCACTACGACTTCAAAACATGGTAAAGCAGCTCAAGCAAATGTACGTGTATTTTTTTAATTATATTCTATACTATAGAATCTATGGGGACGTAGTCTGCAGCCCCATGGGCTACCATAAACAACAGTAGTGCTAACAATTAAACCAAGCAGTTGGCCATTTTTGGTAAAAGCGCTCTCTGGAATTTCGAACGCTTCAACTAAAGTAGTTTGTATATTAAAGAAAAGCATTTCGATTATTCAAACCACAACATGTTCACTGCACAATAATCACTAATTTTAAAGTCTTAAGATACATTTTCGGATAACGTCTTGCTCGTATTTTCCGCAATACGAAAATAGCCTAAGCATAAAATAAGTCGCATATGACAAAGACCCTTAGCTCTGTTAAAATGAAGACCATTATCAAATGATTCGTTGTATCGAAAAATTTCCCGGGAAAGAATTTATTTGTCAAGCATTACATCGCAGACCAGATGTTTTCGTTCCAACAATACACTTTATGTAAATAAAAGAAACACTTTCAACTCTGTGTCCATAGCAGTAAGGGCGTTAACGAAAGCAAAAAGAATAACAAAATGGGGGAATTTCGTGTGCAGTTGATGTTTTGGACGACGTAAGCCGATTGGAATTGATGTTAAGAGATGCGTGATGATCCCTTTATTATTGACACTGGCAGACGTCCCGTTTGATTGTAAGCTTTAATGCGGCTTTAGGCCGGCGTGGATTCTTCACTGAGAATGATCTAATGTTTCCTTCGATTTCCGCGAGTCATGGATAGAACTAGAAATAGTTTTTTACTGTTTTATCTCGTGTTTCTTACTGACTTTGACTTTGGCAAGAAGAAGAATAAAAATGGCCCACTCGGCTATGCGTCGGTGGCTTGCGTCCTGCGGCGACAATTACTGCATTAAAACATTAGAATGTCAATAATTGTACCGCTTACCCTCTTCAAAATTACAACAACTAATAAAACATTACACACTACATTTTTTCTAGCATACGCGCAAAAGGAAATGAGAAAAAACATTCTTGCACTCACAGAATAGCCCGAGTCAACGGTTTATATTAAAAACTTTCAACCCTCTTGAGGGTCGTGGGGCAGGAGCGACCCCTCGTCTATACAGCGCAAGCTATGCTATAACATATTTCACTGTCTTTACACTCATGGATATCAACAATGCCACAGTCGTGGTCGTGCCAGAAGTCGTCGTGGCCTATAAGGTACTATAGGCCATAGTAATTACTGGTGGTAGGACATCTTGAGAGTCCGCGCTGATAGGTACCACTACCCTGCCTATTTCAATCATGAAGCAGTAATGCGTTTCGGTTTGAAGGGTGGGGCAGCTGTTGTAGCTATACTGAGACCTTAGAACTTTTATCTCAAGTTGGGTGGCGCACTTACGTTGTAGACGTCTATGGGCTCCAGTAACCACTTAACAGGTGGGCTGTGAGCTCATCCACCCAGTAGAGTAATAAAAAAAAATTGCTTTCTGCTGAAGAATCTTCTTAAATCTCGTTTGACAAAGAGTTTTATTTTTTTATTGCCTAGATAGCTGGACGATCTTACGGCTCACTTGGTGTTAAGTGAACACCGAATCCCATAGACATGAACAATGTAAATGCTGCCACTCAATTTGAAACATTACAGTACAAAGGCTGCCCCGCCCTTCAAACCGAAACGCATTACTGCTTCCGCATTACTGAGATGAAGGGATAATCTCGAAAAATTCCTCAAAGGACCACTCGCCATTCATATGTCTACAGTTGTCTGTCTATAGACCCAGTACCGTGTCATGTGGCCTATTTTCAAGACTACCCAACAGTAAAGAAAGCGTAGGTCTTTATTGCAGTAAAAAGCTATTAAACATTATATAGCTCCTCGTCGCGTAGCTCAACTACTGTAGAGCACAATCCACGTCCCGCGTCTCCCTCCGCCGATTAGTTACAGTTCAGCGCTTGCATTCTCAATAAACAAACAGGCACAGATGTTTCGGGGTTATAACTATAGTGATTTTAATTAAAAATTCCTCATCTCCTTTAATACGTAGATAATTTTACGCGCGTGTGTGTGTTCGTGATTGACAAATGTGCGTTTGGTTATAGGGTCTCAGTCTAGAGTCGGTCATGGTAGAATTGAGTACGGGATATAGTCAAAATTGCATTAGGCCGGTAATTTGCAATAACATCCTGCTACCAAAATGATTAATGAGAGTTTTTAAACGTTCTCGATCGCGTTAAAGTTAACTCAAATTCGTAGCGAGTTAGAACACTATCTATCTATATAAAAATGAATTGCTGTTCGTTAGTCTCGCTAAAACTCGAGAACGGCTGGACCGATTTGGCTAGTTTTGGTCTTGAATTATTCGTGGAAGTCCAGAGAAGGTTTAAAAGGTAGATAAATATGAAAATGCTCGGAATTAAATAAAAATAGCAATTTTGTTTTTCCTCTGATGTGTCCCCGTCGGACGGATTCCTTTTGTTTGTTTTAAGTTTATTTTATACTAAGGTCTTTTGTTTATCGATTGAGGCACTACGAAGTCTGCCGGGTCAGCTAGTAGACAAATAAAATAATATTTATTCACCTTGTTAACATTAAAATTGAATGCGCTTTGATCGTAAGCAAGAAATGCAAAACAAAAACAACTTCGTAGTCTTAATAGCTCGCCAGATACACATACCCCTAAGCGCACAATAACAAAGCACCAACGCGAACTCTGTAAGTATAGCATTCTCAAATATCCTTCGTGTGTCAGACGAGCTTTTCCCCGTAAGCATTAAAAGCTCATTCGTTGCGTCCATTGATAGAGTGGGGAGCTTACGGGGATTTGCAATGAGGAATTGAATATTTTTATATCTATTAGGAGTGGAGATGGAGAAATTTGAAGATATTTTTTTTTTGGTTGTTTGCATTGTTTGCAATCTTCATTCTTGCTATTGATATTATTAATAGACTAGCGACCCGCCCTCGCTTCGCTTCGGAAACATTAAAACACACATGAAACCAAAAAATAAAAAATTTAAAAAAAGTAGCCTATGTTCATCAGGGACAATGTCGGCTTCTAATGGAAAAATATTTTTTCAAATCGGTCCAGTAGTTTCGGAGCCTATTCGAAACAAACAAACAAACAAATCTTTCCTCTTTATAATATTAGTATAGATAAATAAATAATAATAATAATAAATATTTACTAACAATCACGCCACGTTAACTGGTCCCGTGATAAGTTCGTAAAGAACTTGTGTTACAGGTACCAGATAACGGATATAAATGTAAGATTTTTTTATTATACACATACACATATTTAATATACATCCATAACCCTGGAAAAGACATTTATATTTATCATACAAATATCTTCCCTTGGCGGGATTCGAACCCGCGACCCCCTTGTGTAGTGACCATGTCACTTACCACTACACCAGACGACCGTTGCTTGCTAACATTTACCAAAAATGAACACTCGTAAACCTATTGGACTTTACAGGCAAATGATATTAAAATAATTTGGAAATATTATTGTAATAAAATCTATTTAACTGATAACCGATTTGATTGAATAAAAACACAAACGTCATGCTAATAAATAATAGTTTAAAAAAACTAACAAAATACGCTTTTATAGAAAATCCAACTAAAAAATAGAAAATAAATTTGAATTAAAAATAGTGTAACAAAAAATGATTTTATTGTAAAAAAGCGTGGGGTGCTTTTCAGGATATTATCAAAATAACCCTTCTACTCATATGTGTTCATAAAATATTTATAACTACTGAAACCATGCACCCCACGCATTTTTACAATAAAATCATGTTTTCTTACACTATTTTTAATTCAAATTTATAAAAATTTATTTTCTATTTTTTAGTTTTTTAGTTGGATTTTCTATAAAAGCGTGTATTTTGTTAGTTTTTTTAAACTATTATTTATTTTTCATATTTTGTTGTTTTCAATATTTTCAAAAAAAATTATCATCGGTCCTTAATAAGTATACCAAATTTCGAGTTAATCCGACGTTTTGAAGGGGGTCAAAATCATGTTCAAAGATTCCGTTACAAACATACATACGTCTGAAGCTAATAAAGGCGTATTAAAAATAGATTGTTACAAAAAGCTAAGCACATTTGATACATCAAACTATTACTGTTGATGCCCAGTTAATTGTCCCTATCGAAGGAAAATTCAAAGTTTAATTCCAAAAGATTTTTGTTCAAATCGTCTCTACGTCTGACGAGAACCCAAAAGGACGTAACGCTCTCTGTGTTCCGCAGTCTTCGACGAGAGCAGCCCTAATAAGGGCTCGCGAGTAATCCGCGGTAGTTACAGATGGATCAGTCGGTGCCGTTATATGGGTATTTATGACCCGAGCTTCCGCGGAGGGGCTATTGTTACTAATAGAATTTAAATTTTCCGGTTACGGCCTCATTACGGCCCCGCGCGGGTAGGTAACGCTAGCCAGTCATTTTTTTCCGCGAAGTACATGTAAGTTCTGGTCTAAAGTATACATTGATTTTTTTTCTTCTTTTTAACCGATTTCGTAAAAAGAAGGGATTCTCAATTCGCATGTATTTTATTTTATTTGTCTTGGTAATTCCTTTCTAGTTTTGAGCTCATTAAAAATTAATGTATATTTAATTAACTTCAACTAAATTGATATTAATCTCATTTCACATCATCATCCACAGTGCGTTTCCAGAGATCTTTCTTGCCACGTACCATCCGGCTATGGAATGAGCTCCCCTCCACGGTGTTTCCCGAGCGCTATGACATGTCCTTCTTCAAACGAGGCTTGTGGAGAGTATTAAGCGGTAGGCAGCGGCTTGGCTCTGCCCTTGGCATTGCTGAAGTCCATGGGCGACGGTAACCACTCACCATCAGGTGGGCCGTATGCTCGTCTGCCTACAAAGGCAATAAAAAAAAATATTCATTTTGTTGCTATCGGTTTTCTTTGTTGTTAATATTTCATCTCTTGTGAGTCCGCACGGGTAGGTGCCATCACCCTGCCTATTTCTGCCGTGAAGCAGTAACGCGTTTCGGTTTGAAGGGCGGGACAACCGTTGTAACTATACTGAGACCTAAGAAATCATATCTCAAGGTGGGTGGCGGCATTTACGTTGTAGATGTCTATGGGCTCCAGTAACCACTTAACACTAAGTGGGCTGTGAGCTCGTCCACCCATCTAAGCAATAAAAGAAATAGCGCAGACAGTCCTAAAGGACCAAGAATACTTCTGCCCTTAAAAAAATTGTCAAATTTTTTGTCTTGTGCAGATAATAATTCTCCATTAAGAAGGTCTCAAAAATATGGGCTTGCGTGTAATCCTGGTAGTTACAGAGGGCTCCATCCGTCCCACTCTATGGGTATTTATGACCCGTCTTATATCCCGAGGGGTTGGGTTCAATCAGTTTTTAAAAGTTAACAGATTTTTTGGGATTCGCGAATACACAATAATGTATCCTCATATTTTGGCATTTATGGTAGAAGGTCCAAAGATCTTTTTTTTTATTGCCCTTGTAGGCAGACGAGCACACGGCCCAACTGGTGGTGAATGGTCACCGTCGCCCATGGACTTCAGTAATGCCAGGGGCAGAGCCAAGCCGCTGCCTACCGCTTAATACTCTCCAAAAGCCTCGTTTGAAGAAGGACATGTCATAGCGCTCGGGAAACACCGTGGAGAGGAGCTCATTCCATAGCCGGATGGTACGTGGCAAAAAAGATCTCTGGAAACGCACTGTGAATGACCGCAGTGGCTCCAGGTAGTATGGATGGACTCTACTCCGGTGGCGGGCGGTGCGATGTTAAAAACAAGATAATGTTATTATCTCGAACAATTCCTCAGAGCACTCCCCATGGAACATACGGTACAAAATACAGAGGGAACCAAAGTCCCTCCGCATACCCATCTTTTTTTATTTTTTTTTATTGCTTAGACCGGTGGACGAGCTCACAGCCCACCTGATGTTGAGTGGTTACAACAACGTGGAACAACGTAAATGCGCCACCCACCTTGAGATATAAGTTGTAAGATATCAGTATAGTTACAACGGCTACCCTACCCTTCGAACCGAAACGCATTACTGCTTCACGGCAGAAATAGGCAGGGCGGTGGTACCTACCCGCGCGGACTCACAACAGGTCCTACCACCAGTAATTACGCAAATTATAATTTTGCGGGTTTCACTTTTATTACACGATGTTATTCCTTCACCGTGGAAGTTAATCGTGAACATTTATTGAGTACGTATTTCATTAGAAAAACTGGTACCCGCCTGCGGGATTAGAACACTGGTGCATCGCTTCAACACGAATGCACCGGACGTCTTATCTTTCAGGCCACGACGACTTCAAACTACTTAACATTCTCTCATCAATTATAAACAAAGGAACTTGGATACTATATAGTTTGTTTATGAGACCAGGACACGTGTCGTTAAAAATGTCGGTGCCTTCGATTGCACATATTTAGTTGTATTCACTATAGATCTTTGATCAATTTCAATCAAGGGGTGGAGGATGCTATCTATGTCGATACCACCACCAGTACCACCACCAGTCGGGCCGCGACGGGAGTCTGTCCCTGACATTAGCTCGCGTTGAGCAATACGACCTTAACCAATATTTCAACGAGATAACAGTAGCGCGCGGCCACAGAATGGCGACGGGAAATTACAAACTTCACGCTACAATATCATGTTACTTGGGGTAGATAAAGTTATTATCATAGTCGGTTACTCTTGACAGAGCAGTTGTAGTCGCGTAGAATTTTTGCTTATTAAAGCCTGGACAGATGTTTTCCATAGTTTGCGAGCTGAGGTTTGGCGCACACACTCGTTAAGTGGGGTTTTGGTAAGGTCAATGGTGGCAAATTTTTTAGGGCAGCTAAATTTTGAAAGTGAAAAAAATTTTTTTTTAGTCTTGTCAAGATTGCGCAATATAATTAATAAATTCTGTAATTAATAAATTTCTGTTTAATTGGTAACTCAAGAAATTCAATTCATCCATTATTTGTGAATTATATTAATTTTGGCACTTTTAGTAAAAAATAAAAATCAAAATGAATTAATCAATGTATTTCCTTAGAGCTCCGAAATAATAATCGATTTTTCTATTTTTTTTTTTTTTTATTGCTTAGATGAGTGGACGAGCTCACAGCCCACTTGGTGTTTAGTGGTTACTGGAGCCCATAGACATCTACAACGTAAATGCGCCACCTACCTTGAGATATAAGTTCTAAGGTCTCAATTATAGTTACAACGGCTGCCCCACCCTTCAAACCGAAACGCATGACTGCTTCACGGCAGAAATAGGCAGGGTGGTGGTACCTACCCGTGCGGACTCACAAGAGGTCCTACCACCAGTAAAATTCTATTTTCTGGAATTAAAATTTTTTATTAGTATTGATTTTTTTGATGTAATATAATAATTATGAATCGCCCTTAGGGCCAAATTTATAATTGTTAGAAAAAAAACAAATATTCAATTATGTTCTTGGAATGTATAACATACCTATCTATAATAAAGTTTCTGCAATAAATTAGTTACATATTTTAATTTTAAAAAATAAAATATATAATCTAGAAGCTTAGCTAAATTCTAGCATTGGGGCGGTATTTTTTATTTATTGCCTTTGTAGGCAGACGAGCATACGGCCCACCTGATAGTAAGTGGTTACCGTCGCTCATGGACGTCAGCAATGTCAGGGGCAGAGCCAAGCCGCTGCCTACCTTTCCGCAAGCCTCGTTTGAAGAAGGACATGTCATAGCGCTCGGGAAAACATCGTGGAGAGGAGCTCATTCCAAAGCCGGATGGTAAGTGGCAAAAAAGATCTCTGGAAACGCACTGTCGATAAGCGCAGGATTTTTTTCAGGTGCCCAGAGGCGGCATTCTGTTTAAATCCGGACCTGGGTAAGGTCTTTCACCTGATCAGTCTAGCGTATAGGGATTCGTCCGCGAAATCTCTTACCATTGAAACTTATCATATTCAAAATAAAATCATTGAACTTCTCTGCTTAAAGAAGTTTATCGCTGGTATGGTAAGAGTCAAACGGTATTGGGACTGTTTAGGGCAATCCTTAACATGAAGTTTTGTATGACTGTTTTTTAAATTTTGAAACACAATGATAAATGCGGCAACACAGTCAATGTAAGTCAATCAAAAAATTCTGGTCGTACATGCACGTGTGGTAACTACATTAAAACAAAATAAAAATAACCTTCTCTCTGATCTTAAGAAGGTAAGATAATCTATCTTAAGAAGGAGGGAGCCTGGAGATCACTAATGCAGGTCTTTGAACCTAGTACAGACTTCAGCTCTTTCAAAGGCTTACAAAATAAATTATAAGGTTAATTTCCATTTGTATTTGTACTATACCTTTAAGAGAGATATAAATAAATTATTATTAATATATTATTATCTGAATATATCTAATTATTGAAGCGACCAGTACTAATTATAGTCCACGCTCTACACAGGGACTACCTCAACCACCTTGACACATGATGCTTGTATGGTATTATCACCATTGTTCTTCACACAAATGTTAACATAAGTGGTTTTCCCTTAATTACCAGTGGAAGTTTAAAGGAATGCACAGTTTTTTAGGAACATTATTGAGATTTAATGCTAATTCCCAAATTTAATAAAAATTGCGTCCAGTTTGCCTTTTAGATTTAGTGCATGGAATTTAGTGATTTTTATTAGCTTCTGAACAATTGGTAACACTGCTATCGTAACTTTTGGCCTCTAAAGCTTTTAAGCTCAACTTAACTTACGTAACTATCAAATTAATTAAGGATTTGGACCGGCTCAGAGCAGTAGGGTAGCGGATAAACTACATTTCTGACGTAAATTGCTTGACATAAGTACAAAGCCGGATGTTGGTTGTAAAATCGCTTTTATATCCGTTTGTACGTTTTATATCGAGATTTATACTATATGTTGAATATATTTTTTATAGCTTAGATGGGTGGACGAGCTCACTCAGCCCACCTGGTGTTAAGTGGTTACCGGAGCCCATATACATCTACAATGGCTGCCCCACCCTTCAAAGCGAAACGCATTACTGCTTCACGGCAGAAATAGGCAGGGTGGTGGTACCTACCCGTGCGGACTCACAAGAGGTCCTACCACCAGTAATTACGCAAATTATAATTATGCGAGTTTTATTTTTATTACACGATGCTATTCCTTCACCGTGGAAGTCAATTAATTTTAAACTTAATGTTTTTTTTTATTTCTTAGATGGGTGGACGAGCTCATAGCCCACCTGGTGTTAAGTGGTTACTGAAGCCCATAGACATCTACAACGTAAATACAACAACGCCACCCACCTTGAGATATAAGTTCTAAGATCTCAAGTATAGTTACAACGGCTGCCCCACCCTTCAAACCGAAACACATTACTGCTTCGCGGCAGAAATAGGCTACCCTCGCGGACTCACTAGAGGTCCTACCACCAGTAATTACGCAAATTATAATTATGCGGGTTTTATTTTTATTACACGATGTTATTCCTTCACCGTGGAAGTCAATCGTGAACATTTGTTGAGTACGTATTTCATTAGAAAAATTGGTACCCGCCTGCGGGATTCGAACACCGGTGCATCGCTTCAATGCGAATGCACCGGACGTCTTATCCTTTAGGCCACGACGACTTCTATAAAATGTTATTCTATGTATGGTCCTGTAAATACATTTCAATATCGAGCAGAAGCACTGACGAATCATTCAGAATTCAGCAAGGCAAACCTATACTGCCTACAACAAGACATCCTTATTACGTATATTAATTTAATGATTTCCTGTAAGCTTTCAAATTCAAATTCAAAATCATTTATTTCAACTTAGATGTCAGTATAACACACTTGTTGAATGTCAAAATATAAATAACAATGTTAACTCTACCACCGGTTCGAAAAAAAGCCACAGTCCTGAGAAGAACCGGCGAAACAAACTCAGCGGGCTTTTGTTTTTTGTTTTTCTCAAAAAAAAATCGATATGTAGCACGTTTTTGGAGAAGAGAGGAGAAAAGCCGTACTTTTCTTACAGACTCTTCTCACTCATTAAACAGAAGCGGTGGTAAATCATTACGGATTAAATGTGCATGTTGTAAATATTATTATTTTATTGCCCTTATAAGCAGATGACCATACGGCTCTCCTGATGGTGACTGGTTACCGTCGCTCGTGGACATCAGCAATGCCAGCTGAGCCAAGCCACTGTCTGATGACCCTTTGATGGAAAATAGTGATAATACTGTTAAACAAAAGTTTGAAGAATCTACAAAACCAATGAGTTGCACGCCCGTAATTAAGCTCCCGTCGATTAGTCAAAAGTTCAGTCGAAAAGCGACATCTTAAAACGCACTCTGTGTAAAGTTCACAATTAATCAAATGCGTTCAATTAGGGGCTTTTGAAAACATCGCGCTCGGCTTCAGTGAGGTAGACAGGGTTGAGTGCTTTCAAATGACGAGCGCTCTCGCGGTATGATCAGCAAATGTGAGGCATTTCTCCGGCTTTAAATCAAAATATGCTCGTAAGACCGCATCGGACCGCATCGGACGGCCGATGGAGCAGAAAGATCCTCGAGTGGTGACAACGTACTGGCAACTTTTATTAAATTCATTAATAATATAATAGGAAATTTCCTACTTTTCTCCCTTGGTCCCTTGGTGCAAATTTACTATACATCGCGTGTCCTGCGAAAACTATTGATGATAGAATAAAATAATGTACTACGATTTTGTAAAACACATTATTATTTACAAAAAGTGTCCCAACAGCATATGTCTAACTATTATAGTTACGCCGCAATAAGTGTTCTTTTATTTAAAAAAATAAAACAACGTCAAATATCGTTAAAATTTTTGTTAAAGACCCGAGCGAAGCCGGAGTGGGCTGCTAGTTCATAAAATCTTTATGATATATACTCACAGTCATAGTACAGGTTCCCGACAGCGGATGTCAGCTTAGGAGTTCCCTGGCCGGATATCGAAGCCATCCTTTCGCTCTGTACCAAACACAAAAATAGAACTCCCATGAAAATGCGTTCACTAGATATACAAGGTATTCTGAACTAGATGGGTGAAAGATACCATGGTTTTTTGCTACATGAGGTCGGAGCCTCAATGTAGCTGTGAACGGCTGTCCTAATGGAACGTGCCACTGATTTGAGGCAGATATTGGCAGAGCCAAATTTTGAAGTGGTCGTGGCCTAAAGGATAAGATGTTCGATGCATTCGTATCTAGCGATGCACCGATGTTCGAATCCCAGGCGGGTACAAATTTTTCTAATGAAATACGTACTCAACAAATGTTCACGATTGACCTCCACGGTGAAGGAATAACATCGTGTAATAAAAATCAAACCCGCAAAATTATAATTTACGTAATTACTGGTGGTAGGACCTCTTGTGAGTCCGCGCGGGTAGGTTTCACCACCCCGCCTATTTCTAACGTGAAGCAGTAATGCGTTTCGGTTTGAAGGGTGGGGTAACCGTTGTAACTATACTAAGACCTTAGAACTTATATGTCAAGGTGGGTGGCACATTTATGTTTTTTTTTCTTTATTTCCCTTGTAGGCAGACGAGCACACGGCCCACCTGATGATGAGTGGTTACCGTCGCCCGTGAACTTCAGCAATACCAGATGCAGAGCCAAGCCGCTGCCTACCGCAGATGTATGTTGTAGATGTCTATGGGCTACAGTAACCACTTAACACCAGGCGGGCTGTGAGTTCGACTACCCATCTAAGCAAAAAAAAAAGCTAACTAAGTCAGAATGATCATGATGTATACAACAAAACAGTACGACATTAAAAAGACAGGTATGTGACGATGGAGCTATTGATCTCGTTTGGTATTGCTTTTCTGCATAGTTAATTTCCAAAAATCATTCTTGGCACGTAACCTCTGGCTCAGGAATGGACTATCCACTACGATGTTTCGTGAGGACTATTAGATGTCTTTCTTCAAACAAGTACTGAAATAGTCCTCGACGGTAGGCAGCGGTTTAGCTGTACACCTGATATTGCTCTTGTCTATGATTATCAACATCAGGTGGGCCGTATTCTTGACCTCCGAAGGCAATACATAAAGTACTTGGACATGAACCCACCAGGTCCAAATTTCAAAAATCGGATGGCCACTGAACCGATGCAAATGAAACTTTGATCTCATCTGATGCTAGAATTTGGTTACTGCTTAATTACGGGGTTGGGCGAGAGTATATGTGTCCATATATTGCACCCTATTGCAACACGAAGTGTAGTAATTAAAGTTAAGTTAAAAAAAAAAATATATACAACGATAAAATATACAAATATACATTATAAGAAATTCTAACTTTATGTTTCATAAAATATAGTTAAGCTGTTTATCCACTCATTAGACATTAAAACTATTTGTGCCAATTCTAAATAAAATCAATACTACTATATTTAAAACATGCGTTTATAATAACACTAAATTAAAACATACGAATATTAAAATATAATAAAAGAAGACAATAAATGAACACAGGCTGCGGACGGACATTTTATGCAACTAAACAACACCAACAAAATGGCGGAACGGTTACGTGCCTACTAATTAAAAAATACAACGAACCAATTGTATATGCTCTGCTATTTGCTTGCAGTATGAAAAGAAACCGTCCAGTGTTAGTTTTGACATTTTGTCAGTTTCTATAGTTTATTTAAATTCTGCAAAAGAGAAAACAAAATAGTTAATGTCACTGACGTGTGTCTTCTGTCGGTATATTCAAAGACTTCAATATCGTTTAATGATTCAACCGGGCTCATGACAAAATTAATGTTCAAAATTGAACTGTACTATAGGATTAAATTGTAATGCGCATGCTCAGTTGAGCACACGACCAATCGATCGAAACTAGCTATAAAATGAATCGGCCATTTTGTCGTGTTGAACTACTCAAAATGGCGGACAAAGAACAATGATGAACAATTCGAACCAAGAAATTTTAAAATAACACTACTTATTATCTTTTAAATAAAAATGTACATACCTTGACCGCACAGATAAATTATACGAAGAATTAAAATTTAATTGGAAAAGTTACTTCTATAGAAATAATTGAAGAGAAAAAAATAAAAATGTGCCCCAAAGAATCGGATGTTTAGTTACAAATATACAGCAGAGGAAAAATCAAATTATAATCTTTCATAAATGACAAAGGAACAGTGGATTTATGTGTAAAATTCATCCACTAATGCTGGACTAGCTCTGAGGGGATCCAGAGCTGACTGGGGGTTTCCAGTCTGGAGCTCTGGGAACAACGCACGGGCATGCGCGCTTTAAAGGTCACTTGAAGGAGGTGGGGTAGGTTCAATACTGGAAACCAGGTCACCCCCACCCTCGAAGGGTGTGATATCTGAATTATGTTATGATATTATGTGGTTCTAGTAAATGGCATTAATAATTAAGCTTCAGCTAATTGGATTTTGGTTATAATAAGTAAGTTTCGCGAATAATAATTTATCGAACGTTCCAATTGGGTACTAAATTAGACCACGATTTACTGCGGCTTTGTCTGGTTTTAATATTGCTTCTCATCTGCATATCAGTTTTCTCTTCAGAATATAAATAAGATTTACTGGTGGCAGGACCTCTTGTGAGTCCGCGCGGGTGGGTACCACCACCCTGCCTATTTCTGCCGTGAAGCAGTAATGCGTTTCGGTTTGAAGGGTGGGGCAGCCGTTGTAACTATACTTGAGACTTTAGAACTTATATCTCAAGGTGGGTGGCGCATTTACGTCGTAAATGTCTATGGGCTCCAGTAACCACTTAACACCAGGTGGGCTGTGAGCTCGTCCACTCATCTAGTTATCTGGTACCTGTAACACAAGTTACGTGGCGTGATTGTTAGTAAATATTTATTATTATTATTAATTTTTCATCCATATGAATTTGGTAAAAACGCTATTATTTTGACATGGATTACGTACATTTCAATTTCATTTTATTTTTAAAAAAAACTCTCTCCTAATCCTGGGATTGTGCACCTAATTGTGTATTAATAATATCTTGCGACCACAGCGTCATCCGCGTACACTTAAAATCAGATAGGCGGCAACCCGTCCTCAGTAGTGAGACGAAAGGTATCCTAAACTCTTGCTCAGGACTCAAGTCACAACCGGTATCGCGTCTAGGTGGTGTTACCGTGGTATGTGGTACAGTACAAAAACCTTTAACCATTACCACCTTCTTCTTTTTTTTTTGTGTTTGAATGATTACTGGTTGCCCGGAGGCCTTTCCAGTTTCACCAGGACAGGTGGGCGAGCAAAGGCTCAGCCAGGAGGGGTGGGATTTGCTAACAGCTACCTGAGCGCCTCCGAAGGAGACCTAACAGCTCAAGAGTAGCTGCTTCGCGAATGAATCTACTACCGGATCGAAATCGCGACCCGCTGAGAAGATCCGGCGAGAAACTCAGCGGGCTGATGTATGGGTTAGGTTGCACGGCGAACTCTTTGTCGAGTTCGACGAGTACGGTTACCGAAACAACATTTTTACAGCGTCCAATTTCAACATTTTTACAGCGTCCTATTTCAATGAAACAATGGGCCATGAGAACCCGTGATATATTCCAAATGAATTATTTGTCTATCGTTGAAAATTACTCGGAAATCCATTCAGTGGTTGCTGATGTGTTGTGGGCGAATAGACAGACCGACAGAAAATAATTTAAACAAATAATAATTTAAAAAAACTAACAAAATACGCTTTTTTTTTTTTATTGCTTTGATAGGTGGACGAGCTCACAGTCCACCTGGTGTTAAGTGGTTACTGGAGCCCATAGACATCTACAACGTAAATGCGCCACCCACCTTGAGATATAAGTTCTAACGGGAACAGTGTCAACAACTGTTAAAAGAGAGAGAAGACAACGAAGTCGAAACACTCCAGGTAATTAAGAAAAATACTATGTTGAAAGGACAGTTGTCTCAGCTCTCCATTGAATACAATGAAGTTCTTAAGACTAACAAGAAATTACAAAATGTTGTAGACGGCTTCGATCAGTGCAGCGGTGAGTATGTTGAGTCGCTCCAACTCTCAGCTGAACTGAAAGTCAAACTTTCTCAGGCACATGATTGTATCTCTAATTTACAGTTAGAGATAACAAATCTAAAAGCCCAAAAAACACAGAGCCTGTACTCGGAACTGATCGAGAGTGAACCAGCTTCGGGAACAGTGATCACCACCTCTGAGTGTGACATACCTACAATAGATTTGACTGGTGGTGACTCCGATAGTACACATTCCTCTCGATTAATTCTTAGTAAGAAAAATTATAAGAGATTCACTAAATTAAATAAGTTTATAAATAAAACGCAGCAACTATTGAAATCTAGAAAATCTATTAATTATATGAAAACTATATGCAAAGAACGAAATGCACTGCGTACAAAACTAAATACTTCACTTGAAAAATTACAATATGTTCATCACAATCATGAGTTAGAAATAGAAAAGTTAACCTCACAAATAAATTCATTGAAAACAGATTTGGACAGTGTTACTAAAAATTATGAATATGCCCAAAAGGACATATGTGAACATATATCGGTGATGGATAATCTGCTTGATTTATGTAATAATAATAAAGAGCGATTTGAATCTTTGACATTACAATATGCTAATTGCAAGTGCCACTGCTCTATATCAGGTTCTCCACTACCAGACCATTCCAATAGTCAAAATCAATATTCTATTTCTACCTGTAAGCCCGTTGTAAACAATATAATTAAACCTTTGCTTACAACAAACATTATTAAAATATTCAGTGATGAACTAGGGAAAAATATGGGTGTAGCGCTGAATGATCTGTGCTCGGGACAATCTGTGATAAATTATTGTATGCCAGGGGCTTCATGTACCCACATCCTTAATAAAATTTTAAAAGTGACTCATTGCCCAAACACAACAATAATTATAATGATTGGGAGAAGGGGAAATGCAGATATAAGAGATATAAAATATCAAATAAATCAATTATTAACACTACAGGTGAAAAAGATCATTATGTTTGCATTTCCATTTATTCAGAGTATGCCAGCGGAAAACAAAATGAGACATAGTATTAATGATTTTATGCAAACAATTTCAAATGTAAATAATTATTATGTCACGACACCATGCAAGTCACAAAATATATTTTACACTATTGACATTAATTGCATGATAAAAAATAAATGTATTAGTATGACAAAACCTAACAAATACTATTTAGGTAGCTACAATTTTAGACAAGTAGCAAACTCGCTACATTATTTTTTACACATTTATCTAGCCATGAATTTGGCTAATCAACCTACTGCTTCTTTTGAGCAGGAAAAAAATATGACATCTATTAATTTGGAATCCGTTCCAAGTAATTTAAATTAAATACTAAGACAACAGAGTTTACCTCTTGCAGTAAATATGATTTATTTGGACACAGCCCATCAACAAATACTGTTTCTTTGAAAACAACTGTGATCAACCTGGTGCATCAGAACTTACAAGGTTTGATGGGTAAAGAACTTGAAATTGATTTGTTTCTAGATTACAACAAAGTCAACTTTCTATGTGTAACTGAACATTGGCTTAAAAAATATGAATTAAATTGTAATTTTAAAAATCACCAGGTTATGAGTTCCTTCTGCAGAGAGAATGCTATACGAGGAGGCTCTCTTATCATTGTTAATAAAGATTATAAATGTAAGGAACGTAGAGACATTGTGAGCCTCTCTGTGGAACGGATTATTGAAATGGCATGTGTAGAGCTTGAGCGATTCATTGTTGTAAGTGTGTACAGGCCCCCGAATTCGTTATATGATTCTTTTGAAAATATATTGGAACATGTTTTATTAAAGCTCTCTGTTTCTAATAAACATATTTTTATCTGTGGTGATTTTAATATAAATTTATTAGAAAATACAAATGCCACTATTAGATTCAGAACATTGTTAAAATCATATAACCTTAGCAATTTATTTTCAGAGCCCACAAGAAAAACTAGCACATCGGCAACCTGTATAGATAATATTTTCACAAACGTAAAACCTTTGCATAAATATATTATTAATCATTTAAGTTCAGACCACAGTGGACAATTCATATCTTTTAAAATTAAATCTGTTACAGATGTTAATAGTTCAAGAAACCTACAGTTTGTTCCTATTAATATTAGACGTATGGAGAAGTTTAGAGGTAAAGTTTTGGCAAGAATTGCGAATGTTTGTTATAGTGAAGATCCTAATGTTCACTACATGGATTTATTTAATTGCATTAATGATGAATTTAGTGCCATCTTTACTTCTAAAACTCTGATCTTACATAATAAAAGATCATTCAATGAATGGGCGACTGTTGGAATTCACAAATGTAGGCAGAGATTATATGACCTTTATCATGAAAAATCCTATAATCATAATAAGTCATTTCATGAGTATGTCTGTAAATATTCCAAGCTTTTTAAAAAAGTCTGTACATTGGCCAAGTCATTGCACTTAGGCAAACTTATAAAAAATGCACCTGACAAAATTAAAATGACTTGGAATATCATTAATAGGGAGACTGGGAATGTCAGAAACAGCAATGCTGAATCAATTTTGAAAATCAATGATAAAATAATAACTTCTCATCAAGAAGTGGCCAGTGCTTTTGAGCGCTACTTTGCTGATATCCCAGCTTCTACTACAAAATCTTTAATTTCATCTCCTACCGTCGCCGAATCATTACTGCAAGATCATGTTGATGAATGCAGTGTTAACTTTAAGTTCACAAATATTGCTATAAAGGACATAATTGATAATTTCAAGACCATTAATATTAAAAAAACTGGTGATTTATGGGGAATATCAATTAAGGTTATAAAATCCATTATTGATATAATCGCACCTTACCTTGCTACAATATTTAATGACTGTATTTATAATGGTGTGTTTCCTGATCTAATGAAATATAGTAAAATAATACCTCTGTTTAAATCTGGTAGTACTTTTGACCCCACTAACTTTACACCCATTTCAGTACTACCTACATTGAGTAAAATTTTTGAAAAAATTATTTTGGAACAGCTTTTGAACCATTTCTATTCCAATAACCTGCTTCATAACAAACAATATGGATTCACTAGAGGTCGTTCGACTATTGATGCAGGTGTAGATCTTATTAAAAATATTTTTCAGGCTTGGGAGGAATCGCATAATGCCCTTGGGGTATTCTGCGACTTATCTAAAGCTTTTGATTGTGTTGAGCATAATACATTGTTGAGGAAATTACACCATTATGGTATTAGGGGCGTTTCATTAGAACTTATTAAATCTTATTTATCCGGAAGAATCCAAAAGGTAGACGTTAAAGGAAAGAGATCTTCCGGTGTCTTACTTAATATGGGTGTTCCTCAGGGTTCCATATTGGGTCCCTTCTTATTTCTTGTGTATATCAATGATTTACCAAAGTTTATTGAAACCCGTGGTCGTATTATTCGCTGATGATACATCCTTATTGTTTAAAATTAAACGACAATTGGAAGATTATGACGATGTGAATGATGCTATCTCGCGCGTGGTACATTGGTTTAGTGTTAATAATCTGTTATTAAATAACAAAAAAACAAAATGTATAAAATTTACCACACCCAATGTTAGACAAGTAGACACTAATATCATTGTAAGTGGAGAGACACTGGAGCTTGTTGATTCGACAGTTTTTCTTGGTATAACAGTTGATTCCAGGCTGCAGTGGGGTCCTCACATATGCAAGTTAGCGAATAGACTTAGTTCTGCAGCGTTTGCGGTAAAAAAAATACGAACGTATACTGATGAAGATACGGCACGTCTAGTTTATTTCAGTTATTTTCATAGTGTTATGTCCTATGGCATTTTGCTGTGGGGCAATGCTGCCGATGTCGAAACGATTTTCATCCTGCAGAAGAGGGCTATTCGTGCTATTTATAATATGCACCCGAGGGAATCCTTGAGGGACAAGTTTAAGGAAATCAAAATTCTAACTTTAGCGTCCCAATACATTTTTGAAAATTTATTGTACGTGCGTAAAAACATTGTAGAATTCCCCAGAGTCTGCGATTTGCATAATGTGAACACTAGGAACAAACATAGGCTTGCGTTACCGGCGGCTCGAATTAAGAAAATAAGCAACTCTTTCAGGGGGCTGGGTGTACAACTTTTCAACAAGATCCCACAAAACGTTCAACTACTACCTGTTCATAGATTTAAGAAAACTGTCAAGGAACGTTTGTGCAACAAGGCATATTATAAAGTTAAGGATTTTTTACTAGATGGCACTACGTGGGAATGAGGCGTTCGCTCCTGGCCTTTTCATTTTTCATTATTATTATTATTTATTTGAATTGTATTTTTTTGACTTGTCTTTTTGTATACTGTAAATATGTTTTCTTGTTTAAAAAAAAAAAAAGAAGAAAGTAGTTGAGAAAATACATAAAAAAGCCCGCTGAGTTTGTTTCGCCGGTTCTTCTCAGGACTGTGGCTTTTTTGGAACCGGTGGTAGAGTTAACATTTTCTTTTACATTTTGACATTCAACAAGTGTGTTTTTGATGACATCCAAGTTGAAATAAATGATTTTGAATTTTGAATTTGAATTAAGGTCTCAGTATAGTTACAACGGCTACCCCACCCTTCAAACCGAAACGCATTACTGCTTCATGGCAGAAATAGGTGGGGTGGTGGTACCTACCCGTGCGGACTCACAAGAGGTCCTACCACCAGTGAAAAGCTTTTATAGAAAATCCCACTAAAGCGTGGAGTGTATGGTATCAGTAGTTATAAATATATTATGAACGGATATGAGTAGAAGGGTCATTTTGATAATACCCTGAAAAGCACCCCACGCTTTTTTACAATAAAACAATTTTTTTAAAACTATTTTTAAATCAAATTTATTAAAATTTATTTTCTATTTTTTAGTTGGATTTTCTATAAAAGCGTATTTTTTTAGGTTTTTTAAACTATTATTTATTTTTCATTTTTTAGTTGAATTTCAATTTTTTTTTAAATATTGAATTTCCATCTGTCCTTAATAAGTATACCAAATTTCGGGTTAATCCGACGTTTTGAAGGGGCTCAAAATCATGTTCAAAGATTCCGCTACAAACATACATACGTCTGAAGCTAATAAAAGCGTATTAAAAACAGCTGATTTATATTCTTTTACTCTTCTTTAGTTACCTCATTTCTATTATCTATTATAATCGAAATAACTTTTATAGTTTGATCTCACGTATTATTATATTATTATAATGACAATAGAATATAAAAACAACATAACTTATGTTGCAAGCCAGATTTTGTTTCTTTTTATTTGTATGTTTTTATGTATCTTTAGCTTGTGATGTTTATTGTGAGCCTAATAAAATAAATAAAAATAAAAATAAAATATAATATTATTAGCAACCTTTCAAATAGTTTACAGTTTCCGTGGTCACTGCCGACCACTACAGCTGTCTGTTACGATACGAAAACCGGAAAGTGTTCGCAAGTATCTAATGTTTTATTACTTATTGTAGTTTGGAAGAAGGTAAACTGTACAATTATTGACATTTGATTTTCTAGTACAATCATTGTCGCCGCTAGATGCGAGCCCCCGACTCATAACCGGACAGACAACTGCTTTTTTTATTGCTTAGATGGATAGACGAGCTCACAGCCCACCTGGTGTTAAGTGGTTACTGGAGCCCATAGACATCTACAACGTAAATGCGTCACCCACCTCGAGATATAAGTTCTAAGGTCTCAGTATAGTTACAACGGCTGCCCCACCTTTCAAACCGAAACGCATTACTGCTTCATGGCAGAAATAGACAGGGCGGTGGTACCTACCCGCGCGGACTCACAAGAGGTCCTACCACCAGTCAAATTTAGACTTTTAACCGAGATTATTCCAGTCTCAATAAACCCTCAAGATTTAAATGTGAAAAAAAACTGTTGCCAATTTTTTGGTTGATAGCCTTCGATCAATAATAGTATTGTGATCGAAGTTGATAACAATCAAACTCGATAACACACTTAAAACAATAAGGAGATAGATCGAAATATAGACTCTTGTCTGGTATATGGTGCTTCGGTTTTGTTTTACATATTTATATTACTTTGAGGTTCGTAAGTAGAATTGGCACCTGACATACGCGGAAGACCTCAACTGTGGTGGTTCGATGAGGCTTCACTTAACTTCTCGGGATCTTCCAAAAAGTCCACTGAAAAAATCTCAGTAAATGACCACCATTTTGCTGAGATTATATTTCATCCCATAGCATCTCATTTAATTTCATCCCAGTTGATTAATGTCTCAAATTAATCATCTTCATTTCATTTCATTTCACTCCATATTATCATTTTTCATAAAAATAAGAATATAATTTAAAATAAGACATGACCTAAAGGTCTTAGTTACCAGGTCATAAAATCCCTTAAAAAATCCCTTAAAAAGCCGTCTAGACTGTAGTGAAACCTAATTACATAAATTGTACAAATGGAGTTACAAATAAAGTAATACAAGAATCAAGTGAACTACTGCAATCTGTGTAATTTTTTTTTATTGCTTTTATGGGTGGACGAGCTCACAGCCCACCTGGTGTTAAGTGGTTACTGGAGCCCATAGACATCTGCAACGTAAATGCGCCACCCACCTTGAGATGTAAGTTCTAAGATCTCAGTATAGTTACAACGGCTGCCCCACCCTTCAAACTGAAACGCATTATGGGTGGTGGTACCTACCCGCGCGGACTCACAAGAGGTCCTACCACCAGTAAATTCCCTGGCTGTTGGAAGTGAAGTTAGCAGCACTTCCATTGTGCTTCTAATTTTTTATTTCCATCATCACGTATTTCTTGTTACACATTCCTTTCTCGTATACCAACTCAAATCAAAGACTTTATGTCCAGAAAGAAAAGCACAGCTCCCTTGGAAAATACCCCGAACAAAACTCATATCAAAGCTTTGTTGTAAGTTTAGGATCGTGAGAAGGTTTTTAATACTCGCCACCCTGCCACCCTAGGGGCGTACGACGTCATTCCAGCCACGCCCTACGGGGGTGCCGCCCCTATATCGATCAGGGATGCCTAGGTATTGCTGATTTAGATTAAAAATTGTTGAGGCAGTCATAAGAGGCAATTTTTTTTATGAAATCTGTATAAACTATGAGCTCATCCAATTTCCACGTTCCAGAGAGAGAGAGAGAGAGAGAGAGAGAGAAAGAGAGAATACACTTTATTGCACACAAAAACACAATTAACATTCCAAATAAACAGTCAAAAGCAGATAAATTTGTACAATAGGCGGTCTTATCACTAAAAGCGATCTCTTCCAGACAACCGTTTAATTTACCGAAATTCTGGAAAATATAAAAATTTCACACCTTCAAATATAATGTCGAGAGAACGTCCTGTCACACCGTAACCTCTAACTGTTTCATGGACGAAACGGAAGAAAAGAACAGAAGTACCTACCAAAGCTACCTATTACACTTGTGAGTCCACGCGGATAGTTACCACCACCCTGCCTATTTCTGCCGTGAAGCAGTAATGCGTTTCGGTTCGAAGGGTGGGGCAGCCATTGTAACTATACTGAGACCTTAGAACTTATATCTCAAGGTGGGTGGCGCATTTACGTTGTAGATGTCTATGGGCTCCAGTTACCACTTAACACCAGGTGGGCTGTGAGCTCGTTCACCCATCTAAGCAATAAAAAAAAATCTCTACACTACCGCATCAGAAGTGAGGAGATCTGTAGAAGAACCAACTTTGCTGATATACCCCATAGGATTAGCAAGCTGAAGGGGCAGTGGGCATGGTAAATAACGGGAATATCGGACAGCTGATGGGGTACAAAAATTCTTGAATGGAGACCACGCACTGGCAAGCGCAATATGGGACCACCCACCAGATGAACTGACGACCTAGTGAAAACCGTTAAGTCACGTTGGATGCAGGCAGCAATGGACCCGCCGCACTGGAGATCGATTGGAGAGACCTATGCTCAGTAGCGGACAGCTATAGACTGAGATGATGAAGGCAAAGCAATAATTTATTTTTCTCTTACGAATGTGAGCTGACTGCGCGATATGGAACTTGTGAGTCCGCACCTACCCGTGCGGACTCACAAGAGGTCCTACCACCAGTAATATACCGAGATATATCGAGCATAGCCTTCTCCATAGTGCGCTGTGCGACACTAAGCTTCCTAACAAGATCTTTTGTGAGGCACCACGTCTCCGAATCGTAAACCATCCGTGGGAGCACACAATGGTTGGTCCGTATTTTGACTTTGCCTATTTATAAATGGATTATTTTGTCTGCTATGCTAAAACGATAGATGGAAAATTAATAAATAAATACAGCCTATATTAATACTATATACGTAGATACCATTTAGAAAAATGCCAGAAACACGCAGACTGAAATGACAGGTAGCGGTTTAGTTATCATGCCTGTTATCAGCAGAGAGCTTTTTGCAAAAAAGCTCTGCAGTTGATAAAGGATTTTATCTATATACGTTTTAAGTGGGCACAGATTAGGCTGGTTACAGGTAACTAATATTTTGGTATTCAGAAATAATTATAATGTGGTGTCATGGGACACCAGGTAGGAACGAAGTTCCTTCGGCTAATGTAGAATCGACACAATTTGCAAAAAAAGAAATGGTGCTCAATTTTATGTAGGTTTTCTTGGTTTTTCTCTTAAATTTTGCTGATTAATTTTTATTTAAGTACGGGAAAGTATTTAGGAAATTCAGTATTTTAGGAAATAATAAATTACGTAAAATAAAAAAAATAGTAATTCAAATTATCAATTAAAATAAAACAAAATATATCTCTTTATTTTTGGTTGACAACATAAAATTACATAGAAATAGAAATAATTACTAAATAGAGAGAGAAGGGATTAGAGAACGAAACGAAAGAAGGAGAAAGAGAAAGGTATTATACACTACTCGCTTGTGTATGCGACTGTCGCGCCTGCGCACGTCTCATTTAACGGTTTTATTCCACGCACTTTTTTCCACGGATTTTTTCTTACGGTTTTACTATCACATTTTTTTCAGTTCGGTCGCGCAGCAAAATCCCTATCCCCTCCAAGCCTGCCGTAAGGAACTTCGTTCCAATAAATGAGTACTTCATTAAAGATTCCTTTGCTCTTAAGGTTTATTCTCGGGTATTTTTATTTCTCCTTCTATACGTACGTATGCTTTGAATACTCTACAGTTATTGTAGTCCCAGACGAGGACAACGCGAATGTGAGAACAATTATTGGGGCATAACTATAATAGATAGACATATGCTGTCGCGGCACTTTTTGTATATAATAATGTGTTCTACAAAGTCGTAGTACATTATTTTATTCTATCATCAATAGTTTTCGCAGGGCACGCGATTTAAAGAATATTTTAGGTAGCTTTTTTACACCTTGGGTTACATTATTGGAGTTTTAGTAAGCATCCCAAATTTATTCAAAAAAGATTATATCCTATGTCACTCGGGAATAGTGTAGCTTCCAAACAGTGAAAGAATTTTTCAAATCGGTTCAGTAGTTTCGGGGCCTATTCAATACCAACAAACAAACAAATCTTTCCTCTTTATAATATGAGTATAGATTCTTTGGTTCCTAAGATAGCCTAAGTAGCTGTGAGTCTAATTTACTAACTAACGGTTTGTCTTTTGTTTTACTAAATATTATTATTAGTCTCATGCAATCAGAGCGATAACCATTCCGTCTCAGGTCCCGCATCATTAATAACCACAAGACAATAATGAGGGAATTTTGTTTAATCCCGACTTCCTCTATATACTATACTCCACGGACCAATGCGCTTTGTGCGAGTGTATGTAGTTAGAAAGTTTGCCTACGTTTACCGCTAGGGGCGCTGTTCCAACTGCATTGAGTTAACTTTTACGCTATCGAGAACGTTAAAAAAACTCGCACTAATTACACAGAACATACATACTACCTGGAGCCACTGTGGTCATCCACAGTGCGTTTCCAGAGATCTTTTTTGCCACGTACTAGATATGTGTCGTTCGTTCAATTTTAGAGATTCAGATCAGTATTGACCTGTTGACAAAATGATCCGGTTCGTACGACCCGTTCAGTCGAACGAACGACTAAGCGAGACGGGCGCGGGGCGAGACGCGGCAACCCGAAATGACCCGAATGACCGTCGTACTCGTATGGTTCTTTTCTTCTGATTCGTAGGTTTTGTGTTAAACGAGTCGATTTAGTGAACGACTCATATTTTTTGAAGTGACCCTATCGTTCGCGCGGAATTTGAGACCCGGGTCGTTTGACTCGTTCGTTCGCGAACGACACATATCTACCACGTACCATCCGGCTTTGGAATGAGCTCCCCTCCACGGTGTTTCCCGAGCGCTATGACATGTCCTTCTTCAAACGAGGCTTGTGGAGAGTATTAAACGGTAGGCAGCGGCTTGGCTCTGCCCCTGGCATTGCTGAAGTCCATGGGCGACGGTAACCACTCACCATCAGGTGGGCCGTATGCTCGTCTGCCTACAAAGGCAATAAAAAAATTTTTAAGAACAACCTGTGCTACGCGCTCCCTTGAGTAACATAGTCAAGGTAAGGGGATGGTAACATCTGCTATGACAAAATAAACTAAAATATCTGCTATCTCTGACTTCTAGTACTCTGTGCAAGTGTACCCATGTAACCAATAGCTGTTTACAGCCTGAATCACTCAGTGACGATTCGCGATCGAAAGATGTCAAGTAATAAGCCATGGGAGGTAAGTTATTATAGATCTTACTGAATGTGTTTGGTTAGTACAATTGCTCATCACATTGAACCAATTTCAAAACTATTAAGGTAGAATTTCGCTATTTATAAAACAATTAAGCCTTTCTGTGTGCAGTTAACGTCCGTCTGGTGTAGTGGTAAGTGACATGGTCACTACACTAGAGGGTCGCGGGTTCGAATCCCGCCAAGGAAAGATATTTGTATGATAAGTATAAAATGTCTTTTCCAGGGTTATAGATGTATATTAAATATATGTATGTTTATAATCAAAATCTTACATTTATTTCCGATATCTGGTACCTGTAACACAAGTTCTTTACGAACTTATCACGGGACCAGTTAACGTGGCGTGATTGTTAGTTAAAAGTTAATAAGGCTTTTCTCAGGGTCTCCAACTCTTTGACTATAGTTTGTCAATTGTATAAAAAAGACTTGGTCGAATAGATAACGATATGAAATTATAATTTAAAAAAGCACAAATTCCTTCAACATCCTTCTTGCTTTAACGGTAGGCAGCGGCTTGGCTCTGCCCCTGGCATAGCTGAAGTCCGTGGGCGACGGTAACCACTCAGCATCAGGTGGGCCGTGTGCCTACAAGGCCAATTAAAAAAAAAATGCCGAGAATTATTATATATTCGAAGAAAACAAAATGTATAATGTGGGTAATATTAATTTGAAATAAAATTTAAAACTTATTACAGTAGGAAATAAGACATTGTAATGTTTTTTTGTCAGTCAAGTATGTGTTTGTGGTTTTTATATCTGATTGGAACTAGAGTCTGGTGTAGCTCTTGGCTCTTCATACAAGGCATTCCTGGTATTAATTTCAATTTAAACAAATGAGTGTGTGTTAAAATTTTTAGCAATATTCACAGCGTATGGTACAAATCGTGGTTGTCAAACCGATCTCGGCTGTGTGCACTTTTTAAAAACATTTGACTATTGTAGCTAGCTAATCTACTGACCACACTTGAAACCAAAGATAATAACGTATATAGTTAACACAAATCGCTTGAATTAGAATTAATTTCCAAAAAATGCTTCGTAATAAAAAGCTTTACATCAGAACGTTTGTAAGCTTACTGGTGGTAGGACCTCTTGTGAGTCCGCACGGGTAGGTACCACCGCCCTGCCTATTTCTGCCGTGAAGCAGTAATGCGTTTCGGTTTGAAGGGAGGGGCAACCGTTGTAACTATACTGAGACTTTAGAACTTGTATCTCAAGGTGGGTGGCGCGTCTACGTTGTAGATGTCTATGGGCTCCAGTAACCACTTAACACCAGGTGGGCTGTGACACATCTAAGCAATAAAAAAAAAAAAAGCTCAAAGTACTTAGTATTTAGCACATAGCAGACATAGGTTTGACAAATACGACATCTGGCTGTTGTTATTTCGGCGCAGGTTCCCATTCTTACGGCTCGTTTGAAACCTTTGGGTCTGCAGAAGGACTTCGGTTCCCTCTGTATTCTGTACCATATGTTCCATGGGGAGTGCTCTGAGGAACTGTTCGAGATCGTCTCGTTTTTACCATCGCACCGCCCGCCACCGGAGTAGAGTCCATCCATACTACCTGGAGCCACTGCGGTCATCCACAGTGCGTTTCCAGAGGTCTTTTTTGCCACGTACCATCCGGCTATGGAATGAGCTCCCCTCCACGGTGTTTTCCCGAGCGCTATGACATGTCCTTCTTCAAACGAGACTTGTGGAGAGTATTAAGCGGAAAACAGCGGCTTGGCTCTGCCCCTGTCATTGCTGACGTCCATCGGCGACGGTAACCGCTCACCATCAGGTGGGTCGTATGCTCGTCTGCCTATACGGCAACAAAAAAAACCTAATAGAAAGACATATATAAACAGTTTCTTAATAGAAGCGTGCTTATATAAAAAAAACTATTAAGAATCCTTTCTTAGTTATCACGTGATAGCGTCGTGAAGCCATTACATAAGCGAAGTGTTGTTAGTCCTTATGTATTTGCCCGATCAATACTGATATTTACCTCTCCCTCTCTCGCACCTGCCCACTGTCGATAGAATATTCTGGAGATGCGCGGCTAAGGCTTCTCTGTCGGCGTCTTGGGCGTTGGCTATCAGAAGTATTCTGTTTTATATTCCCCCGACTCTGTGATAATGTACACTAAATATTATTGCGTAAAGAATAGTTGCTCGTAGTTTTTGTTAGTGTCACTTTATGCTCACTAATGTTCATGGCTTTTAGACGGCCTGATGGAAAACATTTTTTTTTAATTCAAAGACATTTTTCTTCGTAAAAGGGTATAACTACGGACACAGCTACAAAAATGCCTACGCCTATTTTAAGCACAAGCCTCAGATGAACTGCGACGCATTTCCCGCTTAAAAAACGCAATATCTACATGTCTGTATCCACCAGCGAATAAGGATCATAAATGCATTTACTCTGGAGATTTCTTTCAATCATTGGAACCAATATTTTTTATTCAGTAATCTAGTTGAATGCGGATTATCGTTTTTTAGGCGAATGAAACTGACCGCGAGCCAATGTTTTTTATTTATTGCATAAGTGGGTGGACGAACTCACAGCCCACCTGGTGTTAAGTGGTTACCGGAGCCCATAGACATCTACAACGTAAATGCGCCACCCACCTTGAGATCTAAGTTCTAAGGTCTCAGTATAGTTACAACGGCTGCCCCACTCTTCAAGCCCAAACGCATTACTGCTTCACGGTAGAAATAGGCGGGTGGTGGTACCTACCCGTGCGGACTTACAAGTGGTCCTACCACCAGTAAAACTCTTCCGAGCGGGCTAGAAAAACATCCCACCAGCAAATAAGCATCATAAATGCATTTACTCTACAGATTTCTTTCATATATTGAAACCAATCTTTTAAACAATCTAATTGAACGCGTCTTATCGTTTGCTAGACGAAAATTAAAATGGCCACGCGCCAATGTCTACTTGGTACGGTATCACGATGCTTTCTAAGATTTTTCTTAGCAATCTTTCTCGTAATAGATATTGTAATTCATTTGTAACTCGCCTTCAAGATTTCCTTTTCAATAATCTATATTCTATATCTATATATATATAAATGAATTGCTGTTCGTTAGTCTCGCTAAAACTCGAGAACGGCTGGACCGATTTGGCTAATTTTGGTCTTGAATTATTCGTGGAAGTCCAGAGAAGGTTTAAAAGGTGAGAAAATATAAAAAAGCTCGGAATTATATAAAAACAAACAATTTTGTTTTTCCTTTGATGTGTCCCCTTGATGTGTCTTTTATTTATCGATTGAGGCACTACGAAGTCTGCCGGGTCAGCTAGTACCTATCGAATGAAATGGCACAAAATAATAATGAATTGTTTTCTATTATATAAATTCATTGTAAATTCTCTGCAAAATTAGCGGTATTTTTTATTGCGTAGATAGCTGAATATTGCCTACCTATTGTGCTACCGTTCAAAATGGAACGCTTGGTTGCTTCGTGGCAGACATGGGCAGGATTGTGACACCTACCTGTGCGGGCATGTTTTCTCATTGATTGTATTCAAACAATGAACAAACTCCCTCCCATTTATTGATCAGTTCAACAAGAGATCGTTTGAGACATTAAGTCTTCTATTGTACTCGGATATTATCTTATTGTTAGTTTCCGCTTTAGATTGAAGCAGTCTTTTCATTCGTTAACAAGAAATGAAGACTTGAGCAATAATTAAAAAGTGCAGCAAAGAAATGTCTTTGCTATTTTTGTTTTGTTTCCCTTGTTTTCAGATGATGAGAATTAGAATACTTCTGCTCGCGTTCGGGGTTGTGACTGAGGGGTGGTGCCTCGCGCCGCCCTCGCCACCCCCCGACGACCGCCCAATGGAAATCCCGGAAAACTTGAGAGGGAGACAGCTAGACACGCCGGCTGTTGTTTTGCAATTGAAATACGACGACGGGGAACTGGATAGGATATATCTGGCTCAGTTCAGGAGGGGCAACGCGCCCGTCGAGCCCCCAGTCCCGGCCCGGACCGAGCTGTGTGCGGACCTATGCCATTCAGGTTACAAAATTATTCAAATCAACGCGATAAACGTTTTTATTTCTGTTTAAGTTTCAGCTTGTATGAACATAAAACGGAACTGTTCTGAGGAAAATGTAGTGTCCGTGTTGTTTGTACTTTTCTTTGGTAAGTATTCATATCTTGTTAAAACGCTTTGTTTAAAACATCATTATTCGATCTTTAGGATTATTATTTATGACAATCATTGGTTTATTTAAAAACTAGCTTTTGCCCGCGACTTGGTCCGCGTGGAATAGTTCACAAATAATGCTTTATTTTAGAACAAATTTGGTTAGATATAAAAAAAGTTATAGTGAGCCAACCTTAACATATAGACATATGATGTCCCGGACTTTTTTTTAGGTCTTTTAAAGGGGAATAATTCTGTCATACATTATTTTAGCGAAACTTTAACCGTTTCTGCAGCGCACGCAGCGGAAGCTCTCAAAAGGGAAAAAATACCCGATTTTGAAACATTCTTTATTGGTGCTCCGTTTGTATTGGTCTTAGCGTGATGTTATATAGCCTATAATAATAGCCTTCCTCAATAAATGGGCTATGTAACACAAAGAATTTTCAAATTGGGCCAGTAGTTCCCGAGATTAGCGCGTTCAAACAAACAAACTCTTCAGCTTTATAGTATCCTCAAATTCTTCTCTTGACGCTGGACTCATGTTTAATTTGTATTTTATCTCATGAACAAATTTGCAATATTCGCTTTTTATTCTGTGAAGCTTTTAGATAAGTCTTAACTCGGGAAGCGCTTGAGATGAAGTATGAGGAGTTCTTGTATCATAGAACGTCTGACTCGCCCTCAAGCTCAGAACGAGAGGTTTATTAACCCGATAAATAGGTGAGATAGTGCGCCCGCTACCTAAGCCCCTTATCTTATACCTTTAAACGAGCCATTGGACTCCACAGTGAAGAGAAACTTGTGGGCAACCCCGATCTCATGATCGTTTGATACCTCTATAGGAAACTACTGAGGTACTTCAGTACACTCCGGGTTTTGAACCATTCTAAGGGTAATGCTTTAAAACCTGCCTATTTCTGCCGTGAAGTAGTAATACGTTTCGGTTTGAAGGATGGGGCGGCCGTTGTAACTATACTTGAGACCTTAGAACTGATATCTCAAGGTGGGTGGTGCATTTACGTTGTAGATGTCTATGGGCTCCAGTAATCACTTAACGCCAGGTGGACTGTGAGCTCGACCACCCATCTATGCAATAAAAATAAAAATAAAATTTTTAGATGGTTCATAAGTGTCAAACAAATTTAGAAAGTAATCTACAAATTCAAATTCAAATTTAAATTCAAATTCAAAATCATTTATTTCAACTTGGATGTCATCAAAAACACACTTGTTGAATGTCAAAATGTAAAAGAAAATGTTAACTCTAACAAAGGTGAGGAACTTGAAAAATTATTTTCCAGCTGGACTATCGCGTTTATGTGATTGCTGTGCTCTATCCAGGTCTTGGCGGGGCGGTTTGTGGCGGGACTTGCACCCAGATGATCCCCGTCGGTCTACAGTCTGCCCTGGAGGAAACCAACAGCACTGATGCAATATACGGAGAGCCTCGATTCTCTGTGTGTCCTGCGCTCTGCGGCAACAGCTTAGGTAAGATAACTATAACAAGTTGTTTGAACTGATCTTTTTTTTATTGCCCTTGTAGGCAGACGAGCATACGGCCCACCTGATGGTGAGTGGTTACTGTCGCCCATGGACTTAAGCAATGCCAGGGCTGAGCCAAGCCACTGCCTACCGCTTAATACTCTCCACAAGCCTCTTTTAAAGAATGTCATGTCTGCCCGATGGCGGGAGGTGCGATGATAAAAAGGAGATGAGGGGATCATCTCAAACAATTCCCCAGAGCACTCTCCATGGAACATACGGTACAAAATACAGAGGGAACCGAAGTCCCTCCGCAGACCCAGAAAATGTGATATCACCATCTCCTGCTGCAGATGAGCTAACGATCAACCTTAGCAGTAAGTGGTGAGTGGCTATCATCAGGCGTGGACACCAGTAATGCAGCTACTGCTAGGTCTTTATTGTGTTCGGGTGTTGTTACCTTTAGGACATAAGGTAGTAATTTGAACAACTGTCCTTCAAACCTTCAAACAGAAATGCACTTTAGCTTCACTGCAGAAAATATAGGAAGGTCCTACCAACAGTAATTAAACAAACTTCATGAGGACTTCAGGCCAGGTAGGTGTGAGTATTTCATTAGAAAATTGATTATTGGAATTTGAACACCCACATGCTCGAACTGTTGTCTTTAGTATATCAAACGTGTTATCCGCTTACATAGGTGGACGAGCCCACCTGGTTTTAAGTGGTTACTGGAGCCCATAGACATCTACAACGTAAATGCGCTACCCACCCCGAGACGTAAGTTCTAAGGTCTTAGCACAGTCACAACGGCTGCCCCACCCTTCAAACCGAAACGCATTTAAGGTTAAAAGCACGCACGATTTAAAGAGCTAGTTTTTATGCCCAGGATATCCATTATGTAACTGCGTGCACCCTGAGGAAGATCAGGCCGTGAACTGGAGCGCCGTCTGCACCGCATTCTGTACTGATGGATACACGCTGGGAGGTGAGTGACTCCACGTGATAATAACTAGATAAGATCTCATAGCTTGTTTTTTAAAACCCAGTTATAAGCAGACGAGCATACGGTCAGCCTGATGGAAAGTAGGCACTGTCGCTAAACCAGCAACTACTTTTGAAGACTCTTCTCAAACCTTATGTGAAGAAAACGGGTCACAGCGCTCGGGAAACAACATGGAGGGTAGTTGAACGGTCGAAGGTCACTTGAATATCTTATTTAAGAACGGTCAATTATTATTCGTTCTTTTTCGTCTCTTTGTATGTCTGTCTTTTCAGAAGTCAAAAAATGTACTGCGTCGCTGCTGGTCACGTACGCCCTCGTTCCATTTATTTTCGAATTATTTTCAAATGTCTGTCTTAGTCTGTCTATGTCTTGTCATTATAGGTTTTATGTCCTGTCAAAGAGGTTGCACTCCACGACAGTAGTTCAATTCAAAACGCCAAAAATCTCCAAGAACGCGTTGTGGATGAACTCTGCTCAGGTGTTCGGGGTGATGGTAAAAAAGAGATGCAGGGATCATCTCGAATGAGTCCTCGAAACATACTTCATACGGTGTAAAGGGCAGGGAAAACCAAATACCCTCTGTAGGCCTAAAGTTCTAAAGCTTATAATGGATTCAGGCGGCATTATACTTCAGTTCTTTTTACATACGCTTATATGTTCGGACGTTGGTGCGAACTCCGTACCACCACCTAAAGCCAATTCACAAATTTCCCTGGTCTAGTTTTTATTGCGCGATCTTCGCTCATTACGCACGTCTGGTAAAAAGATTACCCAATATAAATACTCATATAAGAAACCCTATTAAGCCCGTGCATTTTGATTCTTTATTTATGCCGTAGGCGGGAATATCGAAAGTACGGTCCTTTTGGTGTTAAGTCATTACCGGATCCCGTAGACGTCAACATGGATGCCGTCACCCACCCACTTAAGGTCTATGATTCAATTGTATAGAAATTACACAAAAAAATATTTTTTGTAGGTTTGAATTTTATTATACGACATTTTATTCTCTCATCGTGGAAATAATTCGTGGCTAAGTCTGAAATACGGAATTCTTTAGAAAACTTGTTACCTCTCTGCGAGATTCGAACTCGGAAACAGTTGCATCGCTCGATACGAATACTTCGGGCGTCTTATCTTTTAGGCCGCGACGATTTTGTGACGATATGTATCGGTAAATAATGAAACGCACGTGTCCTTGTTACCACGACATGAAGTGCACATCTACTAATGAAATCTGAAGACGGATTTTGCAAAATGTAAAAACGCGAAATCCTAAGCTCATGATCCTCCATCTATATACTATATTAAAAATGAATTGCTGTTCGTTAGTCTCGCTAAAACTCGAGAACGGCTGGACCGATTTGGCTAATTTTGGTCTTGAATTATTTATGGAAGTCCAGAGAAGGTTTAAAACGAATAAAAATGTTCGGAATTAAATAAAAATAACAATTTTGTTTTCCCTTTGATGTGTCCCCCGTCGGACGGATTCCTTTTGTTTGTTTTAAGTTTAGTTTTATACAAAAGCTTAGGTCTTTTATTTGTCGATTGAGGCACTACGAAGTCTGCCGGGTCAGCTAGTTGGCAATAAAAAAAACCCGCTTAAAACATAAACAAACAACACCGATATTTAGCCAAACTAATTGTTACCAGGTTGCCCAGCCTGTGCCTCCCAACGGAGCAGCCCTGTGGCCATCGCCGGTCGGATCCTCAACACTTCTGAGGGTTGGCAGGCCTGGTGCAACGTCCAGTGCCGCCAGGGGCATGGCGGGGCCGCTTGCAACTGCGATCGAACACCATTCCAGTAAATAAATATGAAACTATGAAATTTTTCGTAATGGCATCAAGATTCATGACTATGACTAACTCGATAATTTATATTTATATGTTTGCTTTTAAATAATCATAATATTAATTTATTTATCTGCATTCGTAAATTAATTGCTTTTAACACAATTGTTGTAATGGTGACTCGTCTGGGAATTAAGATCAAGAGTTGCTCAGAAATCAATGGAGGAAAATTTTGATACGGATTTTTGATGGATGATTTGTTTTTTTAATTTAGCTGCACATTTAAAAGTATCTGCCATTTTTATTTACAAGATTCATTCCTGTGCTTTTTAATTGATTAACTATTGTTTGTTGTACATTTTATTCAAAGCATCCATACACCTTTACACATTTATAAAAATTAAACCATTAAAATTAAATTCTTGTAATAAGTATTCTCCAACGAATAGCTTTGAAATTGTTCATGTTAGACAAAGGTTTAAAACAACCAGTACTTCTCAAACTTTTCATATTCAGTTAATTAAATGAATTCAATACGTTTTTTTATGGCTGCTATGTATATCCTGACAATTATATATCATAGATAGATAATGGGCGATCCAAAGAGTCTATAAGTATTTCTGGAGATCTCGCGTTCAGTAATCAGTTCGAACCACGTTGTCAAAACTGTATCATGACAGCTTGTCAATAGACGTGTCAAATACCATGTCATCCGTTGACATTATTCATTACAGCATGGAGCCCGTGTTCAATAAAAGACCACTCTTGTTTTCACTTACTTAAATTCTAAAACAATGTACTTGCTTTTATCTTAAAATGCATCTATCTTAAATGAATTATCACAGGAGTTATAATACTCCATGCTTCTTTTAGTTATCTTATTTAACTAGTAATATAACATTATTCACGTTTTGTAGGTTATAAAAATAAGAAGGATACTAATTGTTATCATGTTATGTACATTATAAAATACTGCGCGAACGACAATATTAATTGTAGTTATTATAATGGTAATTTAAACATATAGAGTATTATACTTATTACTTGCTTAAGACACGCTCTGTTTAAATTAGGTTTGACTGTCACACTGTTCTCTCATTTATTACAATTTTATTTTCATTTATTTTTCGTTTTATTTTGTTTTAATTAATCCTATCTCCCTAATCCTAACAGTCAATTATTTGTTTGGACTCCCTAAATTTGGCAATTTTTGGATATTTGTATCGTCGTAGGATGTAGCTGATAATACCTATTACCTGGTTAATATAATTAGAATTAGTTAAATGTGTATGTAAAGAATTAGTGTCAGTTTTTTCTTAATTAGCAGATAGTATTGTCTAGTTTTTAAATAGCTGCTAAGCACAGTTTTATGTGCTTCAGTAATTGGCTGCGTGAAACGGAATTTTTGGGAAATGTCACAGATTCCCGCTCTTTTAATTATTATGTAAGTATCTATGTTGTTCATGTAAAGAAACAGCATTCCCTTTACAATAATGAGAATTATCGAGAAAATTCGAATTCTTTTGTTTGTTCAAGAAAAAAAAACGTAAGCACATAACATAAATTGGCGGTAACAATCTCTCGGGTCGACATAAATAAAGAAAAACGAATAAACTGGTCGCTTATGTATTGAAGTCCAATTTGTTTTGTCAATGTCAATGGCTCTTGACAGGCAGTTGTGCGTCTCAACAGTTGATGCCGATTTATTTATCTAAAACCGCTTCGATACAAACTGGACGCATGTAGATAACATAGCCGACCAACTATATTCTGTCTACTGTTTTCATTTATTGAATCAATCTCAATTCACATCCCTTAACGGAATATTTAAGCGCTGTTTTGACGATAAGATGCCCAATTAACTTGAGAATTAGCAAACCTATTGTTTACACAAGGACCAATGATAATGCAACATCTTAACTAGAAATAAAAATAGTTTTAGTTCTTCTTGCTAAAGAAGATAATTTTTTTAATGTATATTTACTAATAATCTACATAGATTTTGTTTCTAAAATCATTCAAGTGAATTCTCTTAGTATTATATAGTGATTATCAAGAACACATAGTGAAACATAATATTAGCTGGGTCCACGACATCATTGGCCAAAATTAATAGTAACGCAAATAGTGATTACAATTACAATTACTTTTACGACTTAATCTCGAGTTTTATGTTATCGATACATTTCAGTACCGACGACCGCGACACGTAAACTGTAAAAATACAAAATAAAATAATCCGAAATACATACAAAATGTATTTGAGGGCGTGTACATTTTATGCCTAAAACAGACTATGACAAATTCTCGCGTATAGATTACACTGAACTTTTTGGCGGGAACGCGAGGGTTAAAATTGTGTGATCTGTTTCATTTTGTCTATTTAGTGTTTCTTCAGGTTTAAATGTGTAATAACGAGGGTTTATTAACTGCTTAATATCTGTGAAAGTGCACAAATGTGGGCAAATGAAACAAAGCCGCTGGACGTAACTTCTTGGGATCCTCCAAAAAGTCCACTGAAAAAATCACAGTAAATGATCACCATTTTATTGAGATTATATTTGATCCCAGTTGATTAATATCTCAAATTGATCATCTTCATTTCATTTAATTTCACTCCATATTATCATTTTTCATAAAAATAAGAATATAAATTATAATAAGACACGACTTAAAGGTCTTAGTCACCAGGTCATAAAATCCCTTAAAAAAACAGACTACACTAGGCCGATTTACGATAAACTAAACGGCTTGCAGTCAAAGTGAAGAGTCTCCTTACATCCTATGATTAAAAATATCACTCACCGGATTACCCTTTGAAACTAGATATGCACTTAGACACTGATAAAAAGCAATGTATCTAGTTAGACAAACCTGAACGATGTCTAAGAACTAGGACAATAACCAATATACTCACTTCACATCATAGAACTACAAACGTAACAGACATGTCATATTTTTTATTACATTCAATTTAGGTAAATTCTATTACAATGAAAAAGGAAAATTCTTTCATTGATTAATCAGTAAACTTAATTTGTATACAAACTTGTACGTAGCCAAACAAAGACGTAAAGCTTTATTTACGGTTTCATAATTAGTGCTTTCATTCATTCCGAAGTTTAGGACACATTACAGTCCACGTACTTGAACTTGTACCTGTACTTGTACTTGAACTTGAACTTGCACTTGCACTTGCACTTGAACTTGAACTTGAACTTGAACTTGAACTTCTACTTGAACGTTTTGCTAAAGACTGATTAATTTTCCATACTCAAAACGTGATAATTATTTTAATTATAACTACGACTCGAAGAAGAAGCTCTGAAATGTTTTCATTCTACTTTGTAATAACTTTAACCACCTGGAAAAAGTCACAAGCAGACATATGACCCCAAGCTTGTATTTCCTCTACTGTGTTGTAGCGGGTAGTTGTCATAAAGCACAGGATAATATATATGACAGATGCTCTCTAACGACATTTCCAAGACTGCATACCTAAAGTTCCGAACAACAACATTTGGACCCTCAGTCTACCGAACTATACCACACCCGCTCAGTGGAAGATCTTCCTTTTGTCCTACCAAAATGGGAACCAAATAATTGATTTACATACTTATATAGGTCTTTAATGGACTCTGAAATAATCATGATCTCATCATTGGTTCGCAGGATAGTCCCATCACTGGAGAAACCTCGTAAAAAAACTCAGAATTTGCATTTATTCATATATTTATGTTTTATTTATTTTTATTGCTTAGATGGGTGGACGAGCTCACAGCCCACCTGGTGTTAAGTGGTTACTGGAGCCCATAGACATCTACAACCTAAATGTGCCACCCACCTTGAGATATAAGTTCTAAGGTCTCAGTATAGTTACAACGGTTACCCCACCCTTCAAATCGAAACGCATGACTGCTTTACGGCAGAAATAGGCTGGCAGAAATATTTTCCACGTAATCGTCTATTGCCAAGTCACTTTCCTTCACAAGTCTACGTCTGAGATTAATTGTAACGAGACGATCAATTTAATTAATTGTTGTAACAAGCAATTCTGTGTCGGCGCAACGCGTTCAGAGCATAGAGATTGCAAGAGCTGATGGATATGTTCTGAGATCATACTAGGAGGAAGGGCCGTTTTGTTTCCGAAAGATATACAATTGAATATGGCTTCGATCTTTGTTTCATGGTGGATGACGATGTTAACGGCTGGAGGTCCGGTAACTGCTTAAAACCAGGCGGACAGTGAACTCAGATGCCCGTCAATAACAATAATAATAAATAAGGATTATCTGGGTGTCTTGTCAAATTTTTTAAAATCCGGTTTAGACTCTGGTGGTAGGACCTCTTGTGAACTGGTGGTAGGAGCTTTTGTGAGTCCGCGCGGGTAGGTACCACCGCCCTGCCTATTTTTGCCGTGAAGCAGTAATGCGTTTCGGTCTGAAGGGTAGGGTAACTATATTAAGATCTTAGAACTTATATCTCAAGGTAACCGTAAGTAGCCGTTTAACACCAGGTGGGCTGTGAGCTCGTCCACCCATCTAAGCAATAAAAAAGTCCCGGTTTCGAAATTGTTTTATTATGGTCACCACGTGCCAAAACCGCGACTATTGGTATTCATACTAAAATACACTTTCTATTGCTGGTCGAAGTAAATACACAACAGGATTGATTGAAGTTCATCGTTTTTGTGTTCTGTCTGACGATGTCTTAGTGATATATTAGTGATATATTACTTTATTTAATTACTTATACTTTATTTCATTATTCTATGTGAAATTGTGTTTGTTTGTTTGTTTGTTCCTCTTTCACGTTAAAACGAAGCAACGGATCGACATGTTTTTGTAAAGTGACAGCTTTAGTTCAAGAGTGACATTAACATTAATCCCGAAAAAACAATTCATTTCCACGGGATAATACACTGACACTTTTCCTTGAGTTTTTTTTTCCCTACCTATGCTGATAGCCTTGAGAGGCTATTTCAGCTTCGCCCTAACGTTTGTAGGTGAGCTCGCGGGGCTCAAACGGAGAGTTGCTAACACTGACCCTAGCAAGAGCAATGCTTCGCAGAATCTACCACCGGATCGGAAACGCGACCCACTGAGAAGATCCGGCGAGAAACTCAGTGGGCTGTGTCTATGGGTTAATTCGCTCGTCGAGCCCTTCGTCGCAAGCGACGGGTTCGACGAGGACGGTGACCGGTGCTTGAGTGTAGAGTCGCCTCTACAGCCAGTGGTCAATAAATGCAATAAGCGTAGTTAATAAACAGCAATTTGTGGCGTTCAGCTTGTTTTTCAAACACTCGACATTATTTTGTCACATTTACCACAGATACATAAGTACTACTAATTACAAATATATATCGAGAGGTGAAATGCTACGTGGTCTAAGCGACATTTTTGCAACTTTACAGAAGGGCCATTTAAAGCTTACAATATGGAAAAAATATCTTAACAAAAAATAACTACTTATTATATTATATTATATTATATTGTGTATTAATTGTATGTATATTTACGGATATATGTATGTATGTGTACATATATGCATATGTATTTCACTGGATTGGTACACCGCACGTAGTTCGTTACCAAATGATTCTTGTCCACCTGATGGTTGTCTGCAAGAGATCGCTCTTAGCGATAAGACCGCCAATTGTACTTTTTGTGTTTAATGTATCGCACTGTTTATTTGTTTTTTGGTGTACAATAAAGAATACTCTCTCTCTCTCTCTCTCTAACTACTCTACTACTTAAAAACATCGAATTGTTAATGCTAATAACAAATAAAACGGACCTTTAATTACACAAATAAATGTCGCTTATTAAGTGAAATGTCGCTAAAACCAAACAGTCTTTCGCCCCTTAATATATGTAATACATATGTATATTACCTATTAAAAATATCATCGAGATATCTGTAGATCAGTGATTCTCAACCTTTTTTTTGTGGCGGCACATATTTAACGATTTCAAAATTTGGCGGCACACAAAAAAAAAAAAAATATTTACTTACTACAACACACTGCATAAATCACGGAATAGATTATTTATCTATTCCGTGGCATAAATAGTTTATCAAAAAATTTTAATATCTATATCTATATCTATACTAATATAATAAAGAGGAAAGATTTGTTTGTTTGTTTGTTTCGAATAGGCTCCGAAACTACTGGACCGATTTGAAAAATTCTTTTTCCATTAGAAGCCGACATTGTCCCTGATGAACATAGGCTACTTTTTTATATTTATTTTTTATTTTATTTTTTTGGTTTCATGTGTGTTTTAATGTTTCCGAAGCGAAGCGAGGGCGGGCCGCTAGTACGAAATAAACTAAAATATACTATAATTTTTTTTTGTGAATTTCAATATATATTCATGTTTAAAATATTTTTCTTTTCAAATGATATAATTTAATAATATTAACATTATTATATATTCGCAAAATTTGGCGGCACACTTTTGAAATTTGGCGGCACACAAAAGTGCCGCGGAACAGTGGTTGAGAATCACTGCTGTAGATAGTACGTCAAAATAATTTGTTTTTCGAATAGATCTAATAAGATGTAAATTTAGGAACTAAGTATATGAATTCACACCTTCTTGTGAGTGTTATCTATTTAGTTATAGTACGTATGTATGAGTGACGTGTCCTAAAACTAATTAAGTAATCAAAAGTGTATATAGATTAAATTTTAATTAAAACATTAACTTTGATAAATATGTTTAAAACGCAGCTTGAGCGAGCGCGCGTATTTGACTTTAAGTTTGTAATTTGCTTGCGTGACTATTAGTGTGTGGTCATGTGTTTTATGTCTTGTCATGTGTCAGTATGAATAAGATTGTAAATAATGTGTATATAACGTGGGTGTATATATGTATTCGTTGCTTAGTTAGTAGTACAACCAAGAAATATCACAACAAACAATATCACAAAAGTCTTCCACTAATTAAGGATTAGATTATACATTAATAATAGGAAATAAGTTAATAAAACTATATTTTTAAATAAGATAATACCTATTATGTAATATGTATGTAACCTCTATACGATTAATCCTTAAAGAGGTTAATATGTTATTTATATCATTCTTCTATAGATGACATAAATATCGATTATTGAAACATTAGAACATTAGACATATAAAGAGCATTTTTGCAATATAAAAAGATATAAAAATAATGGTGAAGCAATAGCTTTAAATGTTGTTTCTCTTTATAAGAGCAACTCAATTGCTATAGTTTTACAAAGCTAAACTGTATTTTGATTTAAATAAATAAATACATTATATGTAAATAATATTGTTATAGTATTTAGACTAGATTCTTTATCAATATTAAAGGTATACTCAAATATATTATGATATTTAGTATATTATGTAAAGTAGATGGATAATTAAATTATGAAAGAAACTTTAATGCATTGAAATATTATTAGAATGAATTGTCGCTGCTATTCCTAAGTCTGGCACAGAACGTGTTTGTTTGTCCAATTATCTATTGTCAACTTCATAAGCACGTGCTCTACGCTGTAACTAAGCGCACAATTACTAAATTTAGTGTCGTAACTTATATTAACTATGCTATCCGGATGCAATAATCCAAAGTTTTGTATTATTTTTCAAATGAAGTACGTACTTAACAAATGTTCACGATTGACTTCCACGGTGAAGGAATAACATCGTGTAATAAAAATCAAACCCGCAAAATTATAATTTGCGCAATTACTGGGTAGTAGGACCTCTTGTGAGTCCGCGCGGGTGGGTACCACATTGGCGGTGGGTGGCGCATTTACGTTGTAGATATATATGGGTCCCAGTAACCACTTAACACCAGGTGGGCTTCTGTCTTTGTTTATTAAAGCCTTTAGAGCTGTTCTCCATAGTTTGCGAACTGAGGCTTGGCTTGACTTTAGTAAGGTCTTTCACCTGATCAGTCCAGCGCATGGGGCTTCGCTCACGAGGTCTTTTACCATTGACCCTACCCTGAACAACAAATTTCTCAATAGAATCTGCTGGCCATCGGGATACGTATCCTAAATCAACTCAATTCAAATAAATAAAAAATTATTTAACATGAAAGTACATATTTGTTGAACATAAAAAAGAACTACCGCCAATTCACAAAAACTAGCCTCCGTCCTGAGAAGAACTGGCAAGAAACTCAGCGGGCATGTCTCTTTTTTTTAAATATTAGGTTTTTTTTTATTATTACACTTTTTGTAAGTATCCATTTTCACAGGGAGTACTATAACGTAACATTTATTGCAATATTGAAATGCCCGGAGCGAGCAATATCGAAGAATCCTGGATTGCAATGTTGACGATAACATAATCGTCAGCAATGCCAAGGACAGAGTTAAGACGATGCCTAACGTGCCTAAAATGCAATAAAATTACGTCAGTATGTAACCACGAATCTAAAAAAATCATGAAAAACTTTTTATTTATTTATTTATAACAATTAGCCGGATACAAATTTACGAGCGGGCTCCGTATATCAAGAACTTGTGCGGTGTTGTTAATTATTACAATAAAAATGTCGGAAACATGAAAATGCGAAGGTTCATTTATTTCATTCGAAATTATTAAAAGCTTTCAATAAAACATTTATTTTAAGTTTCTTATGACAACGGTAACCGAATTAGATTTTTTACAGAAAGATGTCATTATAACATATTATTATAAATATTATGATAAATGATTTTTGGTATAACAAACATAATTAACTATATAATATATTTGCCTTGTAATTTATCATGCAAATATTAAAAATATCATGTACTTTTGGTTGGAAATGCGGCTCCGCTATTTGCTGAGAGATGACTCTGGTTGTCGCAGAGTTCAATTATAACAGTAGTATTTAGACTAAGCTATTAATAAGTCAACGTGTATCTAATATCTCCAGCAATAAAAATAAACCCAAAAAAAAAAATTGGCGTAACTACTATACGATTGAGACACAGACCTCAAGTCTCAAGGTGGTTGACGACATTCACGCTGTAATTTCTAGAGGGTGTATTAACCACATATGGCCTAATGAACCGTGAGCGCCACTACGCGTCTAAGAATAAAAATTATAACTGTAGGCAAGTCATTATGCTTTCCATTCCACAATTATTACATAGTATTACTATGATTGATTTTATAAATATTTAATGTTAAGGATTTACCGCAAAATACATATATTTTTAATACTGGCTGGGTGAATTGAAAACGTACAGTCTTGATGTCTCGCTGTGAATAACAGATTAAACCTAAATCGATTTTGATCACTTTATTTTATATACATAGCTCTACATAGAATTACCGTGTACATTTCTTACTGTTCAATCAAATAAGCGATTGATATTATTACTTACCATTAGTAGTGCTCTTTACTAGTATATAACATACTCATCTAATATCCTAACACCTAACCTAAAAAACTCTTGTTTTAGATTATAATAATGTAGTTATCATAGCTAGTGCATAAATGGTGTTTAAGTCCATTAATGTTTTCATACTGAAACATAATTGAAGCGATCATTTCAACACTCATACTTCATTAAAGATGTACACAATAAGAAAGTTTATCGGACACCAATAAGCGCCTCAATATCTTAATTATATTCCCATTGAACAAAAATATACATATAAACATGAACACCTAAAAATACATATACTATTTATTGGGCAACCTCTTAGTCTGATAGCGTCATGTAAAATTACAAATTGAATTCAAATATTTTCATTATCATTAATTCCTTATTTCAAAATTAACAATGTCTTCGTAGCTTTAATAAGTTTTATTGTATTATGTCAATATATTATTATAGAGGGCTGTCATTTCATATTTTCATTTTATTGTATGCAAACAATTTACGTTCCCGCCTTTTTCATTTTGCAATTAGGGTGAATCAGCCAGTGGTACACCACACATGCTTTCAATACTGTAAGTAATATGTTTATTTACTCTCCTTGCCTATTTGTATACACCTTCACTATCAAAATAATCTAGTCTAGAATGTCTTAAAATCGCATATCGTAGCTGACTGGCACATTCTTTTTAGTTAAAATTTCTAACCGCTTAGTTACAAAATCAGATTGCCAAAAAGAATATACATAATAATATATAAAACAATGTAACTTAATATTAATATGTTAATAATAAACGAAACAGTAGTAATTTAACTTGATAATATCATTATTTGTTATTGATTTCTGTTAGCATTAAAATAAGTTAAGGTTTAATTATTTAAAGTAGAAACTATGGATTTTTTTGTTTGTTAAAATGAATGTTTATCTTAACACCGATTGTTTGTAGTTTTCAATAAATTATATTAGCGCTTGAATGGTTTTTTAATGACGAAGCTGATTTTTTTTTATTGCTTAGATGGGTGGACGAGCTCACAGCCCACCTGGTGTTAAGTGGTTACTGGAGCCCATAGACATCTACAACGTAAATGCGCCGCCCACCTTGAGATATAAGTTCTAAGGTATCAGTAGAGTTACAACGGCTGCCCCACCCTTCAAACCGAAACGCATTACTGCTTCACGGCAGAAATAGAAGGGGATGGTGGGGACAGGGAAGATCGAGGGAAAGAGACCGCGCGGGCGCAGTCCGACAAGGTGGTTCGACCAAATCCGCACCACACTAGAGATCCCATTCCACGACGCCCTTCATGCGGCCAATGATCGGAGGCGCTGGCGGGATATCACAAGGAGTAAAATCATGTCGAATTATAATGGTCACGACCCTCAGCAGTGAGGAAACGACGCGAGGAGGAGGTGGTACCTACCCGCGCGGACTCACAAGAGGTCCTACCTGGACTTCATCAAATCCCAAAGTAATGATCGTATGCTACAAAGCTCAGACTAGAACATACTTCAGAGCTGCCTAGACACTTAGGGGACTCACCTCGAGAGAAAATCCAGACATACATTTTTTTATTTATTTAAATAGGTGAACGAACCAGCGGATCACTTTGTGTTAAGTGGTTACCTGAGCCCATAAGCATCAACAACGTAAATGCCACGACCCACCCTGCATGACATGAGTTCTAAAGCCTCAGTATTAAAGTCGTCGCAGCCTAAACTATAAGACGCCTGGTTTTTTTTTTTTATGATTGAAGGATTACTGGTGGCCCGGAGGCCTTTCCAGTTTCACCAGGACAGGTGGGCGAGCAAAGGCTCAGCCAGGAGGGGTGGGATTTGCTAACAGCTACCCGAGCGCCTCCGAAGGAGACCTAACAACTCAAGAGTAGCTGCTTCGCGAATGAATCTACTACCGGATCAAATTCAAATTCAAATTCAAAATTCAAATTCAAAATCATTTATTTCAACTTGGATGTCATCAAAAACACACTTGTTGAATGTCAAAATGTAAAAGAAAATGTTAACTCTACCACCGGTTCCAAAAAAGCCACAGTCCTGAGAAGAACCGGCGAAACAAACTCAGCGGGCTTTTTTATGTATTTTCTCAACTATTTTCTTCTTTTTTTTTTTTTAAACAAGAAAACATATTTACAGTATACAAAAAGACAAGTCAAAAAAATACAATTCAAATAAATAATAATAATAATGAAAAATGAAAAGGCCAGGAGCGAACGCCTCATTCCCACGTAGTGCCATCTAGTAAAAAATCCTTAACTTTATAATATGCCTTGTTGCACAAACGTTCCTTGACAGTTTTCTTAAATCTATGAACAGGTAGTAGTTGAACGTTTTGTGGGATCTTGTTGAAAAGTTGTACACCCAGCCCCCTGAAAGAGTTGCTTATTTTCTTAATTCGAGCCGCCGGTAACGCAAGCCTATGTTTGTTCCTAGTGTTCACATTATGCAAATCGCAGACTCTGGGGAATTCTACAATGTTTTTACGCACGTACAATAAATTTTCAAAAATGTATTGGGACGCTAAAGTTAGAATTTTGATTTCCTTAAACTTGTCCCTCAAGGATTCCCTCGTGTGCATATTATAAATAGCACGAATAGCCCTCTTCTGCAGGATGAAAATCGTTTCGACATCGGCAGCATTGCCCCACAGCAAAATGCCATAGGACATAACACTATGAAAATAACTGAAATAAACTAGACGTGCCGTATCTTCATCAGTATACGTTCGTATTTTTTTTACCGCAAACGCTGCAGAACTAAGTCTATTCGCTAACTTGCATATGTGAGGACCCCACTGCAGCCTGGAATCAACTGTTATACCAAGAAAAACTGTCGAATCAACAAGCTCCAGTGTCTCTCCACTTACAATGATATTAGTGTCTACTTGTCTAACATTGGGTGTGGTAAATTTTATACATTTTGTTTTTTTGTTATTTAATAACAGATTATTAACACTAAACCAATGTACCACGCGCGAGATAGCATCATTCACATCGTCATAATCTTCCAATTGTCGTTTAATTTTAAACAATAAGGATGTATCATCAGCGAATAATACGACCTCGTGACGGGTTTCAATAAACTTTGGTAAATCATTGATATACACAAGAAATAAGAAGGGACCCAATATGGAACCCTGAGGAACACCCATATTAAGTAAGACACCGGAAGATCTCTTTCCTTTAACGTCTACCTTTTGGATTCTTCCGGATAAATAAGATTTAATAAGTTCTAATGAAACGCCCCTAATACCATAATGGTGTAATTTCCTCAACAATGTATTATGCTCAACACAATCAAAAGCTTTAGATAAGTCGCAGAATACCCCAAGGGCATTATGCGATTCCTCCCAAGCCTGAAAAATATTTTTAATAAGATCTACACCTGCATCAATAGTCGAACGGCCTCTAGTGAATCCATATTGTTTGTTATGAAGCAGGTTATTGGAATAGAAATGGTTCAAAAGCTGTTCCAAAATAATTTTTTCAAAAATTTTACTCAATGTAGGTAGTACTGAAATGGGTCTAAAGTTAGTGGGGTCAAAAGTACTACCAGATTTAAACAGAGGTATTATTTTACTATATTTCATTAGATCAGGAAACACACCATTATAAATACAGTCATTAAATATTGTAGCAAGGTAAGGTGCGATTATATCAATAATGGATTTTATAACCTTAATTGATATTCCCCATAAATCACCAGTTTTTTTAATATTAATGGTCTTGAAATTATCAATTATGTCCTTTATAGCAATATTTGTGAACTTAAAGTTAACACTGCATTCATCAACATGATCTTGCAGTAATGATTCGGCGACGGTAGGAGATGAAATTAAAGATTTTGTAGTAGAAGCTGGGATATCAGCAAAGTAGCGCTCAAAAGCACTGGCCACTTCTTGATGAGAAGTTATTATTTTATCATTGATTTTCAAAATTGATTCAGCATTGCTGTTTCTGACATTCCCAGTCTCCCTATTAATGATATTCCAAGTCATTTTAATTTTGTCAGGTGCATTTTTTATAAGTTTGCCTAAGTGCAATGACTTGGCCAATGTACAGACTTTTTTAAAAAGCTTGGAATATTTACAGACATACTCATGAAATGACTTATTATGATTATAGGATTTTTCATGATAAAGGTCATATAATCTCTGCCTACTTTTGTGAATTCCAACAGTCGCCCATTCATTGAATGATCTTTTATTATGTAAGATCAGAGTTTTAGAAGTAAAGATGGCACTAAATTCATCATTAATGCAATTAAATAAATCCATGTAGTGAACATTAGGATCTTCACTATAACAAACATTCGCAATTCTTGCCAAAACTTTACCTCTAAACTTCTCCATACGTCTAATATTAATAGGAACAAACTGTAGGTTTCTTGAACTATTAACATCTGTAACAGATTTAATTTTAAAAGATATGAATTGTCCACTGTGGTCTGAACTTAAATGATTAATAATATATTTATGCAAAGGTTTTACGTTTGTGAAAATATTATCTATACAGGTTGCCGATGTGCTAGTTTTTCTTGTGGGCTCTGAAAATAAATTGCTAAGGTTATATGATTTTAACAATGTTCTGAATCTAATAGTGGCATTTGTATTTTCTAATAAATTTATATTAAAATCACCACAGATAAAAATATGTTTATTAGAAACAGAGAGCTTTAATAAAACATGTTCCAATATATTTTCAAAAGAATCATATAACGAATTCGGGGGCCTGTACACACTTACAACAATGAATCGCTCAAGCTCTACACATGCCATTTCAATAATCCGTTCCACAGAGAGGCTCACAATGTCTCTACGTTCCTTACATTTATAATCTTTATTAACAATGATAAGAGAGCCTCCTCGTATAGCATTCTCTCTGCAGAAGGAACTCATAACCTGGTGATTTTTAAAATTACAATTTAATTCATATTTTTTAAGCCAATGTTCAGTTACACATAGAAAGTTGACTTTGTTGTAATCTAGAAACAAATCAATTTCAAGTTCTTTACCCATCAAACCTTGTAAGTTCTGATGCACCAGGTTGATCACAGTTGTTTTCAAAGAAACAGTATTTGTTGATGGGCTGTGTCCAAATAAATCATATTTACTGCAAGAGGTAAACTCTGTTGTCTTAGTATTTAATTTAAATTACTTGGAACGGATTCCAAATTAATAGATGTCATATTTTTTTCCTGCTCAAAAGAAGCAGTAGGTTGATTAGCCAAATTCATGGCTAGATAAATGTGTAAAAAATAATGTAGCGAGTTTGCTACTTGTCTAAAATTGTAGCTACCTAAATAGTATTTGTTAGGTTTTGTCATACTAATACATTTATTTTTTATCATGCAATTAATGTCAATAGTGTAAAATATATTTTGTGACTTGCATGGTGTCGTGACATAATAATTATTTACATTTGAAATTGTTTGCATAAAATCATTAATACTATGTCTCATTTTGTTTTCCGCTGGCATACTCTGAATAAATGGAAATGCAAACATAATGATCTTTTTCACCTGTAGTGTTAATAATTGATTTATTTGATATTTTATATCTCTTATATCTGCATTTCCCCTTCTCCCAATCATTATAATTATTGTTGTGTTTGGGCAATGAGTCACTTTTAAAATTTTATTAAGGATGTGGGTACATGAAGCCCCTGGCATACAATAATTTATCACAGATTGTCCCGAACACAGATCATTCAGCGCTACACCCATATTTTTCCCTAGTTCATCACTGAATATTTTAATAATGTTTGTTGTAAGCAAAGGTTTAATTATATTGTTTACAACGGGCTTACAGGTAGAAATAGAATATTGATTTTGACTATTGGAATGGTCTGGTAGTGGAGAACCTGATATAGAGCAGTGGCACTTGCAATTAGCATATTGTAATGTCAAAGATTCAAATCGCTCTTTATTATTATTACATAAATCAAGCAGATTATCCATCACCGATATATGTTCACATATGTCCTTTTGGGCATATTCATAATTTTTAGTAACACTGTCCAAATCTGTTTTCAATGAATTTATTTGTGAGGTTAACTTTTCTATTTCTAACTCATGATTGTGATGAACATATTGTAATTTTTCAAGTGAAGTATTTAGTTTTGTACGCAGTGCATTTCGTTCTTTGCATATAGTTTTCATATAATTAATAGATTTTCTAGATTTCAATAGTTGCTGCGTTTTATTTATAAACTTATTTAATTTAGTGAATCTCTTATAATTTTTCTTACTAAGAATTAATCGAGAGGAATGTGTACTATCGGAGTCACCACCAGTCAAATCTATTGTAGGTATGTCACACTCAGAGGTGGTGATCACTGTTCCCGAAGCTGGTTCACTCTCGATCAGTTCCGAGTACAGGCTCTGTGTTTTTTGGGCTTTTAGATTTGTTATCTCTAACTGTAAATTAGAGATACAATCATGTGCCTGAGAAAGTTTGACTTTCAGTTCAGCTGAGAGTTGGAGCGACTCAACATACTCACCGCTGCACTGATCGAAGCCGTCTACAACATTTTGTAATTTCTTGTTAGTCTCAAGAACTTCATTGTATTCAATGGAGAGCTGAGACAACTGTCCTTTCAACATAGTATTTTTCTTAATTACCTGGAGTGTTTCGACCTCGTTGTCTTCTCTCTCTTTTAACAGTTGTTGACACTGTTCCCGTGATGTTTTCAGTTGTTGAAGAGCCATTTGAAGTTGGTCATCAACTTGACGAGCTTTGGTACCTCTGGTCATCATTTTGGAATTGCAGAAATTGATAGTACCCACGTAAAAATAAAAAATAAAATTTTTTACAATTATGCAGTAAAATGCACTAATTAAATATTTTACGTAACAATAAACTTATATTATCACTTAGGTATATGTTTTATACAATTATAAGTACAATAAAGAACTTATACTATTTAATTTAAATAATCGGAATCGGAATCGCGATCGGAATCGCGACCCGCTGAGAAGATCCGGCGAGAAACTCAGCGAGCTGATTCATGGGTTAGATTGCACGGCGAACTCTTTGTCGAGTTCGACGAGTACGGTTACCGAGGTCCCTAAGCCTGCTCCTAGTGCAAAGGTTAAGACGCCTGGTGCGTTCGTATCGAGCATGCGACTTGCCGGTTCGAATCCCAAAGACAGGTACCAATTTGTCTAATGAGATACGTATTTATAAGGTTTATCCCACTCTTCAAATCAGAACTGATTTTTGCTTGTTGGTAGAGCTAGGCAGGCTGGTGGTACCTTTTTTTTTTTTTTTTTTTTTTTTTTTTTTTCGGGCCGGGGGCCGAACCTCCTACGAGGTCCCCGCGCATACGGGGCGCGCGGGGTATGTGAGACTCAACGATCTGCAGGTGTTGAGAGCAGATCGCGGGCCCAAGGATTTTAGGACCCACCCACTAAACGACTCCCCTGCACTCTTACACCCGACGTCCGATCCTCTCCGAGGTCAGAACCCGGATGAGGTAGGGGGGCTACCGCGGTCAACACTACAACCAGACGGCGCGGCTCACCCCAAGGACGCCCAGCCGACGGAGCCTTCGAGGCGAATCGAAGGCTCTGAAACGTCGGCCGTCTCGGTACGGCAGCCCGTCAGGCCGCCCAGACAGTGCCGCTGGTGCCCCGGAATACCCCGCTGGACCAGAACCAGCCTGCCGGGTCGGGACGCGATACACTGCCAACCGGTCGCTCTTTCGTAACTCCTTGGCAGCGCGCTAGAGTGCTGGTAGCGCGCCGCGCGGCCTCTCCCCCTCAGGTCGCCCCTTGACCTTCACCGGGGGGAAGCCGCCATCTACAGGGGCCGGAGTCGGGCAAAGGCCCTTCTCCGGCCCCCGGCTCGGCGGCGACGGATAGGTGCGGAGAGGGATGAGCTCTCCCTCTCTCGTTCCGCCGCCTCCTTCTGCGAGATGGTGTACTCGCAGAAGTCGAGCATCGCCTTCCAGGACTCATCGCTGCCGAGCATCGTGGCCACGACGGTCGGCAGCGATAAGTCCGGTCCTATTTGCGAGACAAGGACACGGCGTTGCTCCAGCCATGCGGGGCAATATGCGAGCGTATGCTCGACCGTGTCCTCGTCGCAGTCACAGTGGTGACACTCCATCGTCGGTTCCCTCCGGGCGATGCGATGCAGGTACCGGCCAAAACACCCATGGCCGGTAAGCATCTGCGTCAACCGGAAGGTGAGACGCCCTTGGTCACGGTTCGCCCATTCCGCGAGGACCGGGCGCACCGCCTCGACGGTCCGGAGACCGGCTGACGGGTTCGCCAAGCGGCGAGACCACGCCTCCAGCACAGACCGCCGAGATTGGAGCCTCCGCGCTCTAATCGCTCCTTCTCCGGGACGTGGTTCCCCCCTGTCGCGAAGGTCACATCGCCACGCATAATCGGCGGCGAGCGCCTCCGCCTCCAGGTCCCAGGGAGGCGTCCCGGCGAGAACGCACGCCGCCTCGAAGGAGACGGTGCGGTATCCACGGATCGCCCTGAAGGCTGGTGGTACCTAACCGTGCGCTCTACCACCAAACATTAAGCAAATTATAATTTTTTGATTTGATTATTATCAAACGATGTTATTTCTTCATTGTGGAAGTCATTCCTAAACATGTATTAATTACGTGATACATTAAAAAAATTAGGCTGCCTCTGATTTGCGAAGTCCGCACCAGTATGCTTAGTGCGAGCTTTTTAGCGTTCTCGATAGCGTAAAAGTTAGCTTATATTTGTATGGAATGGGATCGTTTGCCTACGTTTGCCGCTAGGGGCGCTGTTCCAACTGCATATAAAATGGGGTTAACTTTTACGCTATCGAGAACGTTAAGAAACTCGCACTAAGCACACTGAGCCCTGAAACTGCGATACTTTAAAGACAAATAGTTTTTTTTTATGGAAACTAACGACATATTTTGGCGGATGCCCCTAAATTTAGTGTTGTTAAAATTAAGGCATTTAATTATTATGACTAAACAAAGAAAAACAAAATTAAGAAATCATACAAGTCTTTATTTGTAATAGACAAATTGATTAAAGGACAAACCCGAAATCCATACAAACTTGGGTCTGGCGTTACAGTGCTAGAATTTGGGCATAAATTACAATACCTAAGAAGGTTTCATGAGCCCAATTTTCAGGTCTCCCAGCAATGGCCAAAATGGTAAAATCAGACAATGTTTACATGTTAGGTTATGTTTATTGTTTGAGATATTTTAATAAAAAACGATATTTTTGAGGCTGTTTCCTAGTAAAGATGAGTAATTTTTTATGAAACCTGTTGCAGCAACAGGTTGCTTGAAAATAAAAATACGAGAAATCGCGCATTAGGTTGTTTACGAAAACGAACGAAAGCCAAAAATTAAAAACAACGTAATGCGAAACGCGCTGCGCGCGAAATCATTTTTTTAAGGGATTTTATGACCTGGTAACTAAGACCTTTAGGTCAGTCTTATTTTAATTTTAATGAAAACTTTTTTATATGAAAAACGATATTTATATGATAACTTTTTTATATAAAATATAAATCATTACGTGCTCCCATATTATCTCATCACATTTCATTTCATTTTATTTCATGCCTTTTTTATTTTTATTTTTTATTGCTTAGATGGGTGGACGAGCTCACAGCCCACCTGATGTTAAATGGTTACTGGAGCCCATACACATCTACGACGTAAATGCGCCACCCACCTTGAAATATAAGTTCTAAGGTCTCAGTATAGTTACAACGGCTGCCCCGCCCTTCAAACCGAAACGCATTACTCCTTTACGGCAGAAATCCCGGCGGGCGGGAGGCACGGACTCACTAGAGATCCTACCACCAGTAAAATTATTAATGTAACTACACCATAGAAAACTCAAAGTACCAAATCGAGTTTTTCATGTTATATTTAAGATTGCCAGTTGAAAATATTTTGAATTACCGCAGTTGCCGACATGATTTCGTGTCATATGGCACATTTATTTATTTCTTTTAATGATTTTTCTTAGTAGATTTTGGTGCTTTACGTTACGTTATTCAATGAGATTAAGTTTATAGTCTGGCCAGCGAATCATGGCACAACTAAATAGCGGCAATCCAAAATATCTTCAGTTGGCAACATTAAAGATAACATAACACGATTTGATACATTTGTGTTTTTCTATGGCATAGTCACATTAATTTAAAAATGCAAAACTACCCTTTCATGCTATATTTAACGTTGTCAGTTGTAGATATTTTGAATTGCCGCCATTGTAAGTAGTTGTGTCACGATTCGATGGTCATACTCTATTTACATTGATTAAAATACCTATAAAAACAGTCTTTTATCCTAAAGCAAAAGAGTATTAATTATTTTTAGCACTTGATTTCCACTAAATCGATCCTATTTTATGATATATGATATGATATGATAGGATGCTCTAATTCTAATCCGCACGTCTGTGGAGCTAGTTACGTATATTGAAATAAGTGTTGCAGATGTTTACAAAGATTGTTTAAAACAAAAAAATTAATTCAACTTATTTTCTACACTTGGCCATTGTCAATGAAGCTAAGATTTCAATAGGTTAATCAAGCAAAATAGACGAATTTTTTGGTACACTACATATCCCATTCGTGTAACGCTTAGGCCCAGAATGGGGTTTCTCCTTTTAACAATTTGTGGTTTCTGAAAATTAAACAAAATCCTTCATAAAAAATAAAATACAGGATAGGTAATATGTTACTGCCATCTACAGGAGCAATGAGAAACTAATCAAAGCGAAGCCATCTAGTGGCCAACGCCCGTAAACATTTTTGTTGGGTGATTGGGTGCTCGAGTTGCTTAACTATAACTCATTTATGTGTATTATCTATGGTCCGCACAGCCGCATCGCTCTATAGGAATATAACGGACCTCATATCCTTTAAGCCACGACGAATTTAAAATTTATATATTTCGATATCAGCACGTTGTCAACATTACATGATATTACGCCTAACATTGTAATTTAGAAACGCACAAGTAGCGCCATCTATTGGTATATAGTTGCACACAAACCAGTTTGCAATCATTTCGCAGTTGATCGTAGCGCCCGCTAGATGTCAGGCAAACCAGTTCTCACCAAAAAAGGAAGAGTTCGACGAGCAACCCAGTCCACAGACACAACCCACTGAATTTCTCGCCGGATCTTTTCAGTGGGTCGCGATTCCGATGCGGTTATAGGCACGTGGTGGTAGGATCTCTTGTGAGTCCGCACGGGTAGGTACCACCACCCCGCCTATTTCTGCCGTGAAGCAGTAATGCGTTTCGGTTTGAAGGGTGGGGCAGCCGTTGTGACTATACTGAGACCTTAGAACTATATCTCAAGGTGTGTGGCGCATTTACGTTGTAGATGTCTATGGGCTCCAGTAACCACTTAACACCAGGTGGGCTGTGAGCTTGTCCACACATCTAAGCAATAAATAAAAAAAAGGCAAAATATAATTTGCGTAATTACTGGTGGTAGGACGTCTGGCCAGTCCGCACGAACACCACCACTCCGCCTATTTCTGCCGTGAAGCAATAATGCGTTTTGGTTTGCAATGGGGTAGCAGTTGTACTATATTGAGACCGTTCATGTCTCAATGTAGATATCGGCGTTGACGTTGTTGATCTATGGGCTCCGGGGACCATTAGAGCAGTAGGTCGGCTGTGAGCTCATCCAACCATTTAGGCAATACATAACTAAACAAATGGACCACCAACATTCGTTGACGCCACGTGTCCCTGCAAGAGCACATCCTTTTAGTTTCAGGTCATGACGCGCCTACAGCTTACAGAAACGAATAAAGGACCAAGGATTCGAAAGAGTCCTCGAGTCCAGAATCTAGTTGGACAATTGAGATGGCTGGCTCCTAGGTGCTAGGTCCAGAGTCAGTAGACAAAGGCGTAACATGTACAGATTGAAAGACAAATAAAAGTATACGTTAACTTATATTTATTTATGTGTAATTACATTACTTTATGACATGATTGTCGGTACTTGAACCATTGCATCATGGTTCACTTGCGGACTAAATAATAACTAGAGATCCCGCAGTAGTCGAAATTCGACTATAATTAATTGGAATTCTAAGTTTGTACACTATTATGATTGTATTTTATACTTCTATAATCACAAATTTCGCCAAGACTACACTATAAAAAAATATTAACAAAGACAAACAATATTTAATCTATTCTCAATTTGACAACAGACGTCAAGAACAAAAGTTTGACAATAAATAAATAGTATGTATGCGTGTGTGCGTCAAATACATGGTATGTAGTATGTGTAATGTTTTCTTTATTGATTTAATGTATCTTTTATGCATTATTTTAAAAAAATATTAGCATTGTGCACTTCTTCTCTATATTCTCTATAAGTGTGGAAAATTTCATACTCCTCCGTCCGCGCAATTTTCGTAAAAAGGGATACAAAGTTTTTGATTCACGTATTAATATATAGATAATAATGGTTGGTTCGAAGTAAGTATCAGTTGAATGGAATATTTGAAATGTATTCAACTAATAATTATTTTTAGTAAATGTATCTTTTTTGATTGGTTTTGTTAATTTAAAGTATGTTTCAATGATACTATGTACACATATGGACTTGTTGTTGTCTGAAATAAAATAATTCATTCATTCATTCATTTATTCATTCATTTCTGTCATTCATTCATTCATTTGGGAGTAGGAAGTAACAAAGACAAGCTCGCGAACATGAACCCCTTTATTTGGAGCGCCCCTGGTCCCTGCTGGTCCTAGTGGCTGCCTCGTGCTGCACCAGCGTGGTGCCGTGCACCGCCACCATGTGCTTGTTCAGCAGCGGCCTGATGGTGAAGGCGCGGCGGCACAGCGCGCACACATGCGGCCTCGTGCCCGTGTGCTGGCGCTCGTGCGCGACCAGCAGGTTGTTGAACCTGAACCCCTTCCCGCAGGTCTTGCAGACGAACTGCTTGACCTCCTCGTGGCACTTGAGGTGCGGCCTCAGCCGGTTCTTCGACCAGAACCTCTTGCCGCAGTGGTCGCACTCGAACTGCTTGAACGAGCTGTGCTTGGACAGGTGCTCCAGCAGCGCCAGCTGCAGGGAGAAGGCCCGCTGGCAGATCCGGCAAACGTGCCGCTTAGTCCCGTGTAGTCTCTTGTGGCATCGCAAATTCTCTTTGCTCTGGAAGCCCTTGTTGCAGACGTCGCAGATGAAGCTGCGCGGCCTGTCAGGGTCGTGGGTGAGCTTGTGGGTCCTGAGGCGGGCCGGCGTGGCCAGCACCTTGCCGCACTGGTCGCAGGACCTGTCCCGCCCTTGCAGCGCTTTGGGCGGCGCGGGGGCGTCATATTCAAGCATGTGCTTCTTCAAGATCTTGTTGTCTTCGAAGATCTGTCCGCAGCCGTAGCACGGCGCCTGCGGACCCGACGTGTGCTCCTCGATGTGGGCCTTCAACTTCTTCTCGCTGGGAATTCTTTTGTTGCAGAACTGACAGAACTCTCTGGAAACGAAGACAGAACTCTCTGGTTTTACTCAATTAATAGCTAGCGGTTAATTCCTAAAGAAGATTAGTAAGGTTCTAAGCCTGTCAGTCAGCGTAATTTTTATTGCCTACATGGGTAGACGAGCTCACAGCCCACTTGGTGTTAAGTGGTTACTGGAGTCCATAGACATTTACAACGTAAATGCGCCACCCACCTTGAGATATAAGTTCTAAGATCTCAGTATAGTTACAACGGCTGCCCTGCCCTTCAAATCGAAACGCATTACTGCTTCACGGCAGAAATAGGCAGGGCGGTGGTACCTACCCGCACGGACTCACAAGAGGTCCTACCAACAGTAAAATAGAAGAATGCGGCAGTTCTATTAGTTAAAATTAGTTCTTGACATTTTGTTTAAATCCCGCCCAAAGACGCTCCCTACGATACTACTTACTTCAGAGACGGCTGGTGCTGGTGGACGTGCTCTACGAACTTGGCATAGTTCCTCATGTTTCTGTTGCAGTCCATACACTTTATGGCGAAGCATTTCTTGTGCTCTTTCTGCACGTGAGCCCTCAGAGGCACGACACCTTCAAAGCCCTTGAAGCAATCCTGGCAAGTCCACTTATACCTCATCCAGCCCTTGCGAATTTTGTACTCAACTTTTGGAGGGCGCTCCTTGGTCGGCGCTGCGGTCACGGCTTCAGGGATCTCAACCATCTTGTATATGGACTTGTGGGTGTCTAGGAGGTCTGTCGCAGGGAATATCTCGCCGCAGTAGGGGCAGGTTGTGGCCTCGCTGATCCCGTGCTCGGTTAAATGCGCGATACATTGGCCGGCGTCGTCGAACCTCTTGTTGCAATACGGACAGTAATTTCTGAGGAATTGGTTTCTTATTTAAATACCTGTACAAAATTGATCACCGAAATAAATACCGCTACGCTACTATGCCTAGACAGCAGAACATTTTTTTACATCAATAAAATTATGGCAGCGTGAATATTGTTGTTTTTTTTATGATTGAAGTATTACTGATGGCCCGGAGGCCTTTCCAGTTTCACCAGTACAGGTGGGCGAACAAGGCTCAGCCAGGAGGGGTGGGATTTGCTAACAGCTGCCCGAGCGCCTCCAAAGAAGACCTAACAACTCAAGAGTAGCTGTTTCGCGAATGAATCTACAACCGAATAATCGCGACCCACTGAGAAGATCCGGCGAGAAACTCAGCGAGCTGATGCATGGGTTAAGTTCAACGTCGAACTCTTTGCCGAGTTCGACGAGTACGGTTACCGGGACCCCTAAGCCTGCTCCGAGTGTTAGAGCTGAAGGTATCTAATGCAAGAGTTATTGGATCTGATGGATCCGTAAGGACGTGAATATTGTTGTTTGCCTCGAGAAATAATATTAAAGTATTCAATATGTCCCATTGGTTGTCTGACACGTATAAATGTAACGCATATTTCAGCAGCTGAACTATGCGGGGTGATGCCAACGCGTGCCAGCTCGCCACTGGTCCACTACCATTACTTGACGGTGCCTAATGATGATAGCTTTACAACTACCACTCCGGAAACTGAACGAGTCCACAGCGCGGTGCTTGCTCACCTATAAATATAAGACAATGTCAATAGCGAACAAAATGACACGCCCGCGTTGTAACATTAGGTCCAAGTCTCAATAGTATTGTGTAACAGTGAAGTCGTCGTGGCCTAAAGGATAAGACGTGATCGAATCTCAGGCGGGTACCATTTTTCTAATGAAATACGTACTCAACAAATGTTCACGATTGACTTCCACGGTGAAGGAATAACATCGTGTAATAAAAATCAAACCCGCAAAATTATAATTTGCGTAATTACTGGTGGTAGGACCTCTTGTGAGTCCGCACGGGTAGGTACCACCACCCTGCCTATTTCTGCCGTGAAGCAGTAATGCGTTTCGGTTTGAAGGGTGGGGCAGCCGTTGTAACTATACTTCAGACCTTACAACTTATATCTCAAGGTGGGTGGCGCATTTACGTTGTAGATATCTATGGGCTCCAGTAACCACTCAACACCAGGTGGGTTGTGAGCTCGTCCACCCATCTAAGCAATAAAAATAATAATATAACAAAAGAACCAAAATCAAATGAAATCTGTTTCATTTGGCCTTTCAGACATTGAATCGTCATGTCCGCTGCACTAGAACCCAGTATCCCACTGAGAACAATCGACAAGAAACTAAGGACTTGCTCTGTTCCAAATAAATTATTATGTTAGGTCCCACTATAGTTGTGTTATAGAATCGAAGCTTGGTACTCGTGTCTCGAGGTAACCACACTTACGTTGTTAAAGTCTATGGACTCTGGTAACCATTTAAAACCGGCCTAAGCAAAAAAAATAATTAAATCACACAAAATATACAAAATATTACTGAATCATTACGTATAATTTAAATAACCTTAACCAGAAGACGCTGGAACACATAATAGCTGGGTGGCAGAATGTAGGCAGATGTGGCTTCTACCAGTGCGGGTACTAATTACAATACAGTGTGCTTAATGCGAGTTTTTTAACGTTTTCGGTAACATAAAAGTTAACTCAAATATGTATACAGTTGGAAAAGCGTATGTCAAATACGTTTTTAATTAGTTAAATTGAAACCCGCTTGCAGATCCGGCATAGAATTTAAATTTAAGGAATCTTAAATATTAAGTGTATTATTATCTATGTTAAGGATATGAACACACCGGGCGTAAGTTAGGCCACGGCGCCGCGGCGACTTGTCAATAACAGCCACACCACTACTCTATTTTCCCGCTGAAACCTCAACAGGTGTTTACATAACAAAAAAAACTCATCTATACTAATCTACTAATATTATGAAGAGGAAAGAATTGTTTGTTTGTTTGTATTGAATAGACTCCGAAACTACTGAACCGATTTTAAAAATTCTTTCACTGTTTGGAAGCTACAAAATTAGGGATACTAAAACTCCAATAATGTAACCAAAGATGTAAAAAAATTACCTAAAATATTCTTTACATCGCTTGCCCTGCGAAAAAACTATTGATGATAGAATAAAATAATGCACTACGACTGTAGAACACATTATTATTTACAAAAAGTGTCGCGACAGCATATGGCTAACTATTATAGTTATTGCGCAATGAGTGTTCTTTTATTTTAAAAAATAAAACACCGTCAAATATCGTTGAAGTTTTTGTTAAAGACCCGAGCGGAGCCGGAGCGGGCCGCTTGTAATAAATAAAAATATACCTAAGGTCTTCCCGATGCCCTCTAACATGCTCGATAAACGTACTGAACGTGTTAAATCTCTCATCGCAGTCTGCGCATTTAAAACCAAAGCATTTCTTATGGTCAAATTTACTGTGGTTCCTCAAGTCGTTCATCGAGTCAAAAGCAACAGAACAATGTAAGCATTTCCACTTGTACGATTTCCACGAATACACAAAGACGTCAACCAGCGGCTGTGGTGTAATCTGTAATTCATTAACATTGAGATCATCGATAACTTCATTGTTGTTCCTCCTCTCGACATCGGCGTCTTCGCATAGATCTTCGGTTTCAATGTCGAACGATTCGGTTTTGACTTCAACGGTCATTTCGGGAATATTTTCCTTCTCGTACATTGCACTCAAAAGGGGTTGAGAATTTCTCGCTTTCGTAAAAAAATCATCTGCCGTTTCTAAAAAGGCGTAACACCCTCTGCAAACGCATCTTGGCAGTTTATTATTAGTTAAATCAACAAAATCAATTTTTAGGGATTCAATGATCTTCATGATTCGATCATTTAATTCTTCGTTCCTTGTCAAAACGTACAGCTCGTTTTCGGCTTTGTTTTCGGCACAAAAACGGCAATGGGATTTTTGGACGTTATCTAGTGCTATGTTGCTAGCCATGTTCATAAAATTATGTTTCCCCTTATTCCAAAACTACTTAAAACAACACATCGCGTATAAATAAAATAATCACGAAAATGTAAACACTAAAGGTCCTACAACACTGCATGGAAATTCAAAATCAATAATAACTTTCGAGTTGCTAGTGCTATAAATAATTTTGGAATAATCCGATGAAAAGTTAAACATGTTTAATGGAAGTGAAACTATAAGAGCGGCTTAAGAATTTAGAAATATGTTTTGTTACGGGAACTAAAAATGATTATTTTGTTACATAAAGTTAAATTTAGAAATCGACTAAAATCTACTTAGTACACTTACTAGCTAATAGCATCATTACGATGTCAAACTAGTAGAGTTTTCAAGTAGTTTGTACAGTTGGTATACAAGCAGTTAAAAAAAAAAAACAAATTTAAAAATGTAGAGACTGACAAAATCGTCCGTATTACTGAATTCATTCACCAAATGTCATCAGTGAACTCGTTCTACATTACCATTCAGGATATTTTCGCTTCATGATTCTGTACTCAATGTAATCATACGCACGGAATGAAGTTAAAACTGAGGAATCAAGATTTTACAATTTTATGATTTCATTTATAATACTAATTCTTATTTTAATTTATCTTCTTATTTTTATGAAAAATGGTATGGTATGAAATATAATCTCAGTAAAATGGTGGTCATTTACTGAGATTTTTTTCAGTGAACTTTTTGGAGGATCCCGAGACGTCACGTTCAGCAACTTTGCTTGATTTTCCCACATTTGTACACTTTCACAGATACTAAACATTTAATAAACCACCGTTATTACACATTTCAACCTGAAGAAACACTAAATAGACAAAATAAAAGAAATCGCACAACTTCACTCCTCGCGTTCCCGCCAAAAACTTCCCATTTAAAATACGATTTATTCATACTTCATTCAGGGTTAAGTGACAATAATATAACAATGGTATGAGCTACGTTTCCTTTGCCAGTGCAATTTCGGAATTAAGCAAAAAAGTCAAGTTTGTCATCTTTTTGATAGGTACCTTCTACTGAAAACGTTTTGTTTGTGTATAGAATTTATTTTCATAAATTATGTAATTAAAATATGGAGAACATCGAAATATCATATTGCAGATTCTGCGCCGAATCTAAAAGCACCGATAAACTATTAAACTTACAAACAGACTGTCAGAAACACGAAGAAGTGCTCTTAAAACTGGCCTTTCTTAACGCTGTTTACGTTGACGTTTCTGACAAGAATTCACTACCGAAAACGGCTTGTTTAATATGTTACGAGTCTTTAAACAAAGCTTACGAGTTTTTACAAAGCGTCAAACAAGCCCAGGATGTTTTAATTGGCTTGTTTAGCACATCAGAGGACAACAAATGCGACCTATCGGACGACGATCAAAACTCCGCTTTCGATGATTTTCTTAGTTTAAACGAGTCTGTGGACATTAAATTAGAAACTATAGCCCAGGAGAATGAGTCGTTGGTTGATTCCGTCGAAGTCAAAGTGGAGCCAAAAGAAGAAGTTGAAACAATTAATCCAACGTTAGACGTTCATCAGATAATTGGGGCAGCCCTACAGGTCCCATTCGATCCGGAGATGACTATATACGCCAAGGATGTATCGGACGTAGGAACCAAGGCTATTAAGAGTTGGAGTCAGTACCCCTGGATCTGTTCACACTGTAATATAGAGTTTATCAACATAGACATGTTGAGGTCACACTCCAAATTAGTTCATGGCAGATGCTCAGCTCTGTTCTGTGTTGATTGTAAAATAGGAAGAAAGGACGACTTTATGGCTTTTGTGAAACACGTCAGAAAACATAGAAAGTGTTTGAGGTAAAAATACTTTATATTCAAATGTATTTTTGTAACATTTATATGTTTAATTATTATATTAATTTTAGAATAGGTCATTTTTTAAAAGATAATGTTAAAGAAGTTAGAAGAAAAAAAAACAGTTTAATCTACTGGCAAGTTGTAATAATTAATTTAGATATCCACTGTCTTTTGACAGATTAACCGATAGCCTCAATAATTATAATGATTAATATTTACTTAGGAATTGCATGCTAGCAGCATTTAATTTTAATTTTTTTATATAACAGGTATTTAATACGATATCAAAGTTGATGGTACCTTGGTAGATGTAGTGGTGTGTGTGAAGGTGTAGATTACCAACAGCTAGCTTCTATGATAAAATATATTTGGCATTTAGGGCAAGGCCTGTAATGGGCCTTGGCCTATATGTCTTTATTTTCTGGTCGTGTAACACAGAAAATCCTAATTTAATGCTCTTGATTGTTTTGAAAAGCGGAACTTAAACATCATTACAATGCTCATTTTTTTAGGTCATCATAATTAGTCAAGTTCAATAAAAAAACCAAGCCTAATCTTTAATTAATTAAATCAAAATTTAATTGCTTAAATAAATACTTTCCAGAAACTTCTGTCACTATTGTGACTCAGAGCTTCAAGGAGACGAAACAATTAGTAGTCATGTCAAGCAACACTTTCAGAAGTCTCAAATAGCGTGTCAACTGTGTGGTGAGATACTTAGTGATAAACACAATTTAGAAATACACCTACAGGACTACAGCTTGATGAAACCCAAACGTAAACCGAAGAGGAAACCAGGCACTGCCATCACTATTGAAGACTTAACCTGTAGTATATGTAAGAAAGTGTATAAGAACACAAACAGCCTACGAGATCACATGAAACTGCATAATATAAATCGTAAGAGAGACTACACTTGTGATCGGTGTGGGAAGATGTTCTATAATAAAGGTACGCTGACATCACACATTATGACACACGACAAGATACGTCCTCATATCTGTAGGATCTGCAACAGATCATTCCTCTTTCCAAATATGTTAAGAAGGCATGTGGAAATGCATTCTGGTGTGAAACCCTACTCTTGTGAACAATGCGGTCGATGCTTCAGACTACCTTATCAGTTGAACGCCCACAAAATAGTTCACACAGACTCAATGCCCTACATTTGTCAATATTGTAACAAAGCATTTAGATTTAAACAGATTTTGAAGAATCACGAGAGGCAACACACAGGCTCCAAGCCATATTCATGTCAGTTCTGTAGTATGGAATTCACAAACTGGTCAAATTACAATAAGCATATGAAGAGGAGACATGGCACTGATACAGCCAAAAAGAAAATCACTCCAGAGGGCGTTTTTCCTGTTGACCCCATCACTGGACAGATAGTACAAGTAGAAGACCCAGCCGGTACTGAGGAGTGGAAGAGTAAGATCATGATACCCGGGAAACGGGGGAAAAAGAAAAGAGTCAAACAAATTGACTGAAATAAATTTAGTTATGTTGAGATAATTGATAAAGTTATGGTTTCAAAAGAAATCCCATATTTCTGAATTTCAGACAAATAATTTGCAATGATTTTATGCATTACACAAATTGTGTTCGTATCAGACAATTACCTCCACTTCATATCAAACAGTGGCACATTACAATCACAAGACAAGTGAACACAAGCAGTGTCTTAAGGTAAACGGGCAGTTTTGTACAAGTCTATAACTAAGTAGAGGTTTTACACAGGAATATTACAACTCCAACTGCTTGATTATGTCCACCAGGACACTTCAGTAATCACATAATCATAAATGGTTATTGCCTACATCTAAGGGGAAGCTTGTGCATTTTCTGCATGTATAAAATTAAATATGAGGAAAAAAAAATTGGAAATCTAAAGCACATTGGTTTGGTGTTAACAACCATTGTGTTCCTGTGTTAGCCCGGTAGCAGTTTGATTATTCTGTATTATTTTCGGATTAATCCTCAAACTTCTGGTGACTAGCTCATCAGAATTTATCCAAATGTTATCAAATAAAGCCCTGACAAAACACACATGTAAAAATGAAATAAAAAATATCTATTTAGGTTTCTGTGTGTCCATAATTAAATCATAATTTACATTATATAGACTACACAATGTGTAAACGTCTCTGCTGAAACGATTCACCACCTACACGTTAACGGGTACTAGAAACCGTTCAGATATTAACAAACATGCAGTGTGGGGTTTTCTGTGGCCAGCCCCTTGTAGAAACGACATGTCAATACAAGCCATTGTATGGTTTGTCTCGTTATTGTTATTATTCATGAGTATGTCCTTATTGCTCCTGTATACAAAATAAATAATGTGTTTGGGGCAGGTACCACCACCCTGCCTATTTCAGCCGTGAAGCAGTAATAATGCGTTTCGGTTTGAAGGGTGGGGCAGCAGCCGTCGTAACTATACTGAGACCTTAGAACTTATATCTCAAGGTGCGTGGAGCATTTACATTGTACATGTCTATGGGCTCCAGTTACCACTTAACACCAGGTGGGCTGTGAGCTCGTCCACTCATCTAAGCAATAAAAAAAATGGTTTTGTGGGTCATCATTTATACATAAAACTTATTAATGCATAATATTTGTATGGTCATTTTAGTCTTGACGTGCATAATAATATATACATATATAGGCAAAAAATAATTATTTTATAATTGACAACATATATCGGAGCACCCTGTAAAAAGAAGCGGCTCTGTGTTACGTCGCCAGGGACAACAAATGTACTTATTTACTTGATGTAACTGCACGTAATGTATCGCATAGTGAGATTAGCCGACGCGCAGAATGTCGGGTTCGACGTGCAATTGTTACTACTATAAGCCGCCTCAATAAAGAAACGAATCTAAAATGGCGTCTATGTACCTGCACTGACTGGAAGGATCAACAAATAAAAAGAAAGATAGAAAAAGTTGTTTTTTTTTTTTTTATTGCTTATATGTGTGGACGAGCTCACAGCCCACCTGGTGTTATGTGGTTACTGGAGCCCATAGACATCTACAACGTAAATGCGCCACCCACCTTGAGATATAAGTTGTAAGGTCTCAGTATAGTTACAACGGCTGCCCCACCCTTCAAACCGAAACGCATTACTGCTTCACGGCAGAAATAGGCAGGGCGGTGGTACCTACCCGCGCGGACTCACAACAGGTCCTACCACCAGTAAGTGACGTACCACCAGTGATAATTGAAAAAAAAAAAAAAAAAAAAAAGAGAATGTGTTTTACCTTATGCCCGGCAGAGGGGGGGGGAGTCTCATCTGGGATGCAACTTCCGTAGACACTTTTGCTCCCAGTCATCTAAGTCGCCCAACTCGAAAGCGAAAAAACTCGAGCTCAACAACAAAGCCAGAACTGATATTTTTTTTGCACGCAGTACGCGCCGTGTGCGACTAAAGACAGCAATAGTTTAGAGTGAGAGCGCATGATCGCTGCCGCCATTTTAGATTCGTTTCTCTATTGGCGCGGTTTATATAAAGAAGTGTTATTACAATCAGCGAATAAGCAGTCCGGCATCTGTTCATATATCTACGTAACGATATCATTGAACGTGTCGCGGACTGAGGACAACACCTTTGGCTTGTATACCAACCAGGATACAAACATGGTTTTGCTTCATTTGGACCTGCTACTAAACCTCTGTTCACTGTTCACCTGTGACGTCACAACTTGTCCCAATGAATTTATTTTATAAAACAATGTATAAATCAGACATATTGTATATAGTTCACTTGTTATTTAAAATAAGTGCAATTAAATTTATGAAATATTTTCTTGCTTTTTATTTTTAAATACATATATGTAAAGATATATATATCTTTACATGTTAGTGCCGTATCATGAGATCAGTGTGCTTAGTGCGAGTTTTTTAACGTTTTCGATAGCGTAAAAGTTAGCTCATATTTGTATGGAATGGGATCGTTTGCCTACGTTTGCCGCTAGGGGCGCTGTTCCAACTGCATACAAAATTAGGCTAACTTTTACGCTATCGAGAACGTTAAAAAACTCGTACTCAACACACTGTAATTCACAGATAGCTGTGAGAGAGAGAGAGAGAGAGATGTACAGCTGCGGGAGAGAGTTATGCAATGCTTGGCACCGACGGGAACTGATCGAAAAATAATGAAACTGAAATAATTTTAAAGAGCTTTATTATTACGAACGATTACGATCGGGGACAGGTCTAGGCGGGAGCGGGCTGCGGGGTCAACAGGGGAGGCGCGGGGTTGGGGGAAGGGGAAGGAGACGGGTCCTTGGTCTTCGAGCCGCGTTCCAGTTTGGTCTTCTCTCCGTTCATGAGGGCCCGGATGTCGTCCGCGTCGAGGGTCTCGTAGCGCAGCAGCGCGGCGGCGAGGGCGCGGTGCTCGCGCGCGTGCGCCCGCAGGATGTGCTTGGCGCGGTCCAGACTGTCGCTGAGCAGTTTGCGCACCTCGCTGTCGGCCAGGTCGGCCAGCGCGGGCCCGGGCGCCGGCTGCGCGGGGGCCGCCGGCGGGTCCAGCGCCCGCGGGCCCACGCGCTCCGACATGCCCCACTCCCGCACCATGTGCCGCGCCAGCGACGTCGCCTGCTTCAGGTCCGACGCCGCCCCTGTGCGTCCGGGGGCAGTAAGTAACCACTTCGCAATAAGCAACTACATTTTTATAAAAGCTTTAAAAGGAATAAAGGGCCGGTACTTGTCCGAATCGCCAGCCCGCCGCCCTCGTCCGCCACTGTATAAATGCCACCACTCATCCTGAGACATGGGGTCAAAGTTTCAACTGTATGGTGCACCAGCTGCCCCACCATTCAAACCGAAACATATGACCCTTCTCGACAGCAGCACGGGGCGTGGGGTGTTACCGACCACAGATAATTATTATTATTTAATTATTACATATTAATCATTCTGATTTAGCCTGGAAAGGATCCGCCTATCAGTCGGTTCCAGCGGGCGGCCGCGCGGGCACGAGTGACCAACCTGAGGTGATCTTCTCCGGTCCAAAGATGAGTTCTTCCGCCGCCCGCCCCCCCATCATGGTGTCCATCATCGCTAGGAGCTGCTGCTTCGTCTCGTGGTACCTGCCGGCAAGTGCAGTACGCGTTAGCGGATATTGGGGCGGCCCGCGTCGCGCTGAGTGGACGTCAGCCCACCAACAGTCTGTACAGCGCTGGTCGTTACCACACCAGGATGGCGCGTTATGCATGTGCGCTGCTTGCTGATTAGACAAGGGACGACAGTACTTTTTTTTTGACGTGACAACATCATATAATTCGATGGAGCCGGCTGCACGCAGGAAAAGACATGACTCATGCGGCGTTTCCTCGCTCTGAGGCGTTCCATTTAAGGCTTGAAGTGCAAGCGAGAGCGCGCAACGAGCGACAAAGAGGCACAATCGGCCTCCGCGTTCGGCCGCGGTCGACATCTGTCTCTCTCCTACTTGAGTGAGCGATGCATGTGCGTGGACAGCTGCTATACAATCATACATTTACATGTTTACGTCAAGTATGAAGTTCAGTGAAAAGTGAATGCGGTGTCAATTGTTTATAGCAAAGATAATTATTATTGCGATAATTGAAAAATGAAACCATTCCATCAGTATTTTCTTATGACGTTGACACGTTCAACTATCGTCAGTAAACCGACTTTACAGACAACCGATTTTCTTTATAATGGAAAGGTTACTGGTGGCCCGGATGCCTGTCCAGTTTCACCAGGACAGGTGGAAGAGCAAATGCTCACAGCCAGGAGGGGTGGGATTTGCTAACAGCTGTCCGAGCGCCTCCAAAGGAGACCTAACAGCTCAAGTGGAGGACGGTGGAGTGTGGACGTCGGTCGTACCTCTCCTTGGCGGGTATGTAGGCGGTGTGGCCCAGCGACGGGCCGCGCGGGATGATGGTCACTTTGTGCAGCGGATGGGCGTCCTGGGGAGATTACATACTTGTTATTGTCAGGTTATTAACAAAAAGGTAATAATTTTCCTTCAAAGACAAAATAACGTTCGATTTAAATAAAAAAAATAGATATTTTATTAGAAAAGGACAAAAGGGAATGCAATGTTTTTGAAGTGAAAACTTCTTTAGAATCGTTGTGATTTCAAACCGGACGCAACGGAAAAAACGACAGGTAAGAGACACAAATACAAAAATGTGTAGGATGAAGCCAGCAAAGAATGAGACAGAAATATACATACTATTTAATACAGCGCCATCTGTGAGATTTTTTAATACTAACGTGTGTATGAAAGCTCTTGTAGTGAATTTTAATTTAGGATTATACGTGAAATTAAAATATCAATTCACAGAGGGCGCTACCTTACAATTATTTACTAATGACAAAATTTTACATATACTTAAGACGTTTAGGATAATTGTATTTTAATTTTGGAAGGTTTCACTTCTACCACGTGTGAATTGCACACATTTTGTTTTTGTTTTTTTAAGTCGTACTGTTAACATTTAAATTTAACCTATTTTTCCGCTGTTTGTAAAATTGCTGTAACTGGCTCACATAGCAGTACTTCATTTTGTACATGTTAATTTTAAGCTTGAATGTTCTGTGTGTATTGCTGTTGGTGTGTCTAAATAAATAAATAAATAAATGTTGCTGACGAGGATGTCGGAGATAGAGCAAAGTAGAGGAGTAAAGTAAGGAAAGCTGAGCTCACCACCATGTGGGATAAATAGCTAGGAAGAAAGAGATTAGAAAATTAGCTTTTTTGCTTATTGCCCTTGTAGGCAGACAAGCATACGGCCCACCTGATGGTAAGTGGTTACCGTCGCCCATGGACTTCAGCAATGCCAGGGCAGAGCCAAGCCGCTGCCTGGTTTTAATTGAAGATGTCTCGTGTGATTCGTACACGTGCTGAATTATTAAAAGGGCATGTTAAAGTTTTCGTCGCAGTGACTCCGCCAGGATCGTACACGTGCGAGTAGTCTGGCGGCACGGAGACTAGAGCCCCCACTAGGTTTTTGTCAAACTTCATGACGGGGGTCCAGACGAGACGGACCATATTCACGTACCTTAGTAAAATAAGCGACAACAGCATGGCCCCCCTCGTGGTAGGCGGTGATGGTGTTGGCCTCCTCGTCCGGGAGCCGCCCCCGGCGCTCGGGACCCATCAGCACCTTGTCGCGGGCATCCTCCAGGTGCTTCATGGTGACCGTCTTGGCGCCCTCTATAGCTGCCCTGGAACGCCACACGGGACACGCACTTAAGACGTTTTGAATGTCAACATAACCAAATTTTATGGTAGGCAACGACTTGGTTCTGCCCCTGGCATTGCTGACGTCCATGAGCGACGGTGATCACTTACCTTCAGGTGGGCCGTATGCTCGTCTGCCTATAAAGGCAATAAAAAAAGTAATGGGTGGACGAACTCACAGCCGACCTGGTGTTTAAGTGGTTACTGGAGCCCATAGACATCTACAGCGTAAATGCGTCACACACCTTTTGAGATATAAATTCTGAGGTCTCAGTATAGTTACAACGGCTGCCCCACCCTTCAAACCGAAACGCATTACTGCTTTACGGCAGAAATAGGCAGGGTGGTGGTACCTACCCGCGCGGACTCACAAGAAGTCCTAGCACCAGTTATTATGCAAATTATAATTTTGCGGATTTCATTTTTATTACACGACGTTATTCCTTCACCGTGGAAGTCAATCGTGAAACTTTTGTTAAGTACGTATTTCATTAGAGAAATTGGTACCCGCCTGTGGGATTCGAACACCGGTGCATCGCTCAACGCGAATGCACCGGACGTCTTATCCTTTAGGCCGCGACGACTTCAAATTAGCAGGAGTGTGTTCGTGTACCTGAGCGCGGCCTGGTTGACCATGTTCTCGAGGTCGGCGCCGGTGAAGCCGGTGGTGGCGCGCGCCAGCTCCTCGGGCTGCACGTCGGGGTGCGCCCGCACGCGCGACACGTACAGCCGCGCCAGCTCCACGCGCCCCACGTAGTCCGGCAGCGGCACCGTCACCTGCACAACCACTCCACCTCCAGACATGGCCGGCAGCCTGGCTGTACTTTCTTCCTACCTAATCTGATGATCTTGAAAAACTATATCAGTGTAACCGGGCGAGTAGGCGAGCTCACGGGGCTCAAACCTAACGTTGTTACTAACACGAACCGTGCTTCGCAGAATCTACTACCGGATCGGAAACACGACCCACTGAGAAGATTTGGCGAGAAACTCAGTGGGCTCACCTGTACTTATGCATAAGTGACTTCAAATTCCCAATCTCTGCACCACAAACCAAATTGAGGGTAGACATGGCGGGACACAGTGTTGTGACCTTTCTAAATCTTCACAGATGATAAGTTGAATTGTACAAGGGTAAGACAGTTCTGTTACCTCAACATCAAATCGTCCTGGCCTGAGCAAGGCCTGGTCTAAGTCATCCCTCCTGTTGGTGGCGCCCAGAACGATCACGCCTTCGTTCTGATGGAAACCGTCCATCTCTGATAGGAGCTGGTTTATCGTCTGCAATACAAATGGTGTGATGACATTAGTACAAACATATTGTGGAGTGTTAATGTTTGAGAAAAGTAAGCGAATGAAATGTAAAAAAATAATCTATATATTAATACGTGAAGCAACAACGTTGTACCCGTTTTTACAAAAATTATGCAGATGGAGGAGTATGAAATTTCCCACACTTATAGAGAATATAGAGAAGGAGTGCACAACGCTAATATTTTTTTTTAATTATGGAATAAAAATACATTAAATCAACAAAGAAAACATTAGACACCCTACCATGTATTTGATGCACACACGTATTCATACTATTTATTTATTGTCGTAACTTTTGTTCTTGACGTCTGTTGTCAAATTGAGAATAGATTAAATTTAATATTGTTTGTCTTTATTAATATTTTTCTATAGTGTAGTCTTGGCGAAATTTGTGATTATAGAAGTATAATAGTCTTTGAAAATAGAATCATAATTATAATTTACAAACTTATAATTTCAATTAATTATAGTCGAATTTCGACTACCGGGCGACCACTATAATATTAAATTATGAAAAATTAAAGGAAGATGACACAAGGTGTCAACGCACTACAGCTGTCTATGACGGGGTCAACGACCCTGGAGTCACCTGTCAAAAGGTCGATGACCCCGGGGTATTCTGTGGCGCACGCTTGATTCCTTTGCTTTAAACTGACTGATCAGTAGAGCTGATAGAGCACGGACCTGGTTGGCGTAGGGGTGCAGCACGCTGTTGGTGCGCTTGGCTCCCACCGAGTCTATCTCGTCTATGAAGATGACGCAGGGCGCTCGCTCCTTGGCCGCCTCTGGGAACAACATTGTATTGCACTGGTAATCGTGACCGTCATCTCCCATTAATCTGGAAACTACTTATTTGTGGCTAATCTACTTACTTAGAGACATGCTATTTGGTTTAAAAATAAAGGTATGGTTGTGAATAAATTACCAATTACCACCATAGCATAGACCAGTGCAGACATTCTCGGCGGCACAATCTCGGTGGCGAGTAGCACGCGCGGTTCAAGCTCAAATAGCTTCATCAGTTTAAGTGTAATCTCACTCATTACAGTAAAGAAGTTAAAACAACAACAATTGTCCGCTCACTGAACAAGTCCCGGACTCTGCGAGCCCCCTGTCCCACCAGGATCTCGTCGAACTCCGGTCCCGCCGCATGGAAGAACGGTACCCGAGCCTCGCCGGCCACCGCCCGCGCCAGTAGCGTCTTGCCGGTGCCGGGGGGGCCCACGAGCAGCACGCCCTTGGGTAGTTTACCACCCAGTGTTGAAAACTTCTCGGGGGACTTGAGGAATTCCACCTGGAATACCAGAATACTCATGAATATATTATGTAACAACGTTTCGCGGTTTAAGGCAAGGGGAGGACCTTGATCTTGGAAGAAAGAAGCTGTCACCCGCTCAGTGAATGGTCCTAATGTTCTTTTTCTCAGCTCACATATACACACATTCACACGCACGCACGCACACACGCACGCACACACACACACGCATAATGACCTTCTTAAATGATAACACCTAATGATCTCTCAACACTAGTCCGCAGCATCTGTTCACAACTTACCCTAACCTAATCTATCTTAAGAAGGCCACTTCGATAAAGCGGCACGACACGAGAACCCTCTCATCGTGGCCGCCGGTAACTACATTCCCGATCCTGCGGACAGAATGGAAAGCAGTCGACGTCGCCCAAAACACGTCATCTCGGATCCTCCCGATCCACTAACGGTGCTTTTAGGTACTTCAAGCACCGGTCACCGTTCTCGTCGAACCCGTCGCTTGCGACGAAGGGCTCGACGAGTAAATTAACTCTCAGACACAGCCCACTGAGTTTCTCGCCGGATCTTCTCAGTGGGTCGCGTTTCCGATCCGGTGGTAGATTCTGCGAAGCACGACTCTTGCTAGGGTTCGTGTTAGCAACATCGTCAGGTTTGAGCCCCGTGAGCTCACCTACTAAAGTTAGGGTTACGCTGAAATAGCCGCTATGGCTATCAGCTTAGGTAGGAAAAAAAAAAAAAAAAAAACTTAAGAAGGAGGGAGCCTGGAGATCAGTAATGCAGGTCTTTGAACCTAGTACAGACATCAGCTCTTTCAAAGGCTTACAAAATAAATTATAAGGTTAATTTCTATTTGTATTTGTACTATACCTTTAAGAGACAAATAAATAAATATTATTATTATTTTCGGAGCCTGTATATATGTGACCTTGTCTTGAAAATGTCGTTAGCGACTTACAGGCACCTGGCCAATGTTCCCTGTTGTACACCAGCTGCCCGCGACATACCAGAGGCCAGCAGGAGGGTGGGATGGTTCCAGCAGTACCAAGTCATCGCCTACACTAATTACATTCGCTAGTACCATTAGTCAGTATTCCAAATTACCACTTCCTGCAGTTCTTGTTTAGCTTCGTCAGCGCCTTTGACATCGTCGAAGGTAACGGAGATATCTTCGGGGTCCACCTCCACCTGGTTCCCGAGCTGGATCCTGCGCATGTTTATTTCACTGATTATTGGGACCTTTTTAAGTTGCACGCGCTTTGCGTCGCCGGAGGGGGGTTGGGGGGGCGGTGCTCGGGTTCGAGCTTTCGTCAGACGTCCTGCACGTGTACAGCACACTGGAAATAACGAACCAGGACAGGCGTTAATGGTCATCTGAAGGGAATAGATGGGCCAACTAAACCAGCCTTACGAGAGGCTTAACTACGTCTGTATGTAAATCAACTAAACCAGGCAGGAGGTTTTTGATCCGCCCAAGCAAAAAAAAGGCTGATACCGAGTGGCCTCACACACCGGCGGCTCGGGAGACATTGACCCTGCTCGTGTTATGATTAGCCAACCGGTAGGTCGGAGCTTACGTCTTCAGACGACTCATTGACGCGACTACCCGTGTGATGCCGTGCACGCATGTGTGGGCTGTAGAGTTACCATCGGGTGGTCAGGCTGCTGTACGCATTACGTGGCATTTATAAATAATGGTAACGGGGCGCACGGGCGCACGGTGCACGACACCACCGTTCGCACCTGATGCATTACATGCTGTCTGCAAATTAATCTTTCTTCGAACTAGACGGTCCTGATGGCTCAACTTAAGCATTCGTTCCTCAGATATGTCACACCAGTAGATCTCTATTCGTAACAATATCTATACCCGCTAGTGTGATCCCTAAATGTTACACCAGCGAGCATCTGTTTGGTTAGATAGTACTCCCGGTGTCATTGTTTTTTTTTAGTGCATAGATGGGTGGACGAGCTCACAGCCCACCTGGTGTTAAGTGGTTACTGGAGCCCATAGACATCTACAACGTAAATGCGCCACCCACCTTGAGATATAAGTTCTAAGATCTCAGTATAGTTACAACGGCTGCCCCACCCTTCAAACCGAAACGCATTACTGCTTCACGGCAGAAATAGGCAGGGCAGTGGTACCTACCCGCACGGACTCACAAGAGGTCCTACCACCAGTGAGACTCGGAAGCCACTGCTGCCCATACTCTAGTCAATCCCTTAATCTCCTTTTACGCCCCCAACGGGAAGAGATGGGGTACCACCATAGACCGACACAGAACAGTCATGTTTATACAGGATTACTCTTCTTACACTTAGTAATTAATCAAGTATTTTACATATTTTGTTCTTCTATACGAATATTATAAAAAGGAAAGATTCCGGAGTGACATAGGCTACAAACTTTTTTAAAAAAAATTAGGGATCCTTACTAAAACTCCAATAATGTAAGGCAAGGTTTAAAAAAATTACCTAGAATATTCTTTACATCGCGTGCCCTGGGAAAACTATTGATGATAGAATAAAATAATGTACTACAACTTTGTAGAACACATTATTTATTTACAATATTATATATAGTTATGCCGAAATAAGTGTTCTTTTATTTAAAAAATAATAAAACAACGTCGTTGAAATTTTTGCTAAAGACCCGAGCGAAGCCGGAGCGGGTCGCTAGTTTTTTATATGAACGTATAATAAACAAAGAAGGTATAAATAAACTAAAATAACTAGTTACCGGAAGACAGTTCCGCTGACCGACGCCATCAAACTCACAAAGATTGCAAGAAAGAGAACTATGGTGAGGAGTTGCTGGACCAGCTTCAGGTACTTGGAGGCTTTCGTACCGCGTACATTCTCGGGATGGGACCCTGGATTACACAACAAACAAATCTTTTCACGAGTCATAGGCACGAATTAAAAACTATTTACGACTACTTATCGGACTTCGACGTCCAAAAAATATTATTAATCTATACATATAAATAAAATTAAGAGTGTCTCTTTGTAGTATTGAAATAACCGCTTTTTACTACGTGCATATGAATATATATACGGTACATACACCAAAATAACATTTTTTACAATTTTTGTCTGTGTGTCTGTTTCCAGCCAATATCTGGAACGGCCGAACCGATTTTGATGAGACTTTCACTAATAGGTAGCTGATGATATAAGAAGTAACTTAGGATACTTTTTTCAGACTAGCTTCGCCCCGCGGCGTCACCCGCAGTTATTGTCGTACCGCGCGCAACATGGCGGGCTTCGCCTATCAATAATAATAGTACATTGTGCACCAAGGGAGAAAAGTTGGACATTTCCTCCCGCGGTTGGTAAACATGTGGGAGGAAATGTCCAACTTTTTTCCTGCGGTGCACATACAATTTTTTCTCCTACCAGGCCGAAAGTTTGTGGAGTACCGAGCCGGGGTCCAGGGGCGAAGCACCGGCGGGGGTAGGTGGGCCGAGCCCCCCCTTACTCATAAAAAAAACAATTTAACTGTTTTTTAATTTTTAAATAAACTACTATTAATTAAATAATGTCTGATGAACTCATCTTTGTTTAATACTTCACTATTAAATTTTATTCCCTTTTGTTTATTTCACTTTTACACTAAACACAATATTGCAAATTACCCGAGCACAACAATGGCGGAGAATTTTAGGTGCGTGCGAGCAGACGTAGACATTAACGCGCATGCGCACTTGTCAGTACCCAGGGAGAAAATGTTACACTTTCTTCCCTGTACAGCGGAAGGAAAACCGAACTTTCAACGTCGGTAGGAGAAAAAATTTAATGTTTCCGAAGCGAAGCGAGGGCGGGTCGCTAGTAATGAATAATTGAAATCGTACCCGCTAAATAGCCTTCAGCGAACGCAATCTTGATCTTGTCCTTCTGCTGGTGAGTGAGATGGTTCGCGTCATCGTTAAGTAGTTTGTCCAATCGAGGTGCAACTTCAGGGTTGAGCGGAGGGTGCTTCTCTGTTGAACTCGTTGCAGCCAACCCTAAAGACAGCCATTGGTTTCAACTTTTACATGTCGTCTAAACATTTGTATTACAGTAAGACCTTGCTTAGTGCTGTTTTAATTGAATTGTGGGATTCCCCGAAATTGCACGCAGCGTTTTTTTTTTATTGCTTAAATGGGTTGTGAGCTCGTCCATCCACCTAAGCAATAAAAATAAAACCTGGCTAATTGTCTAGCCATGTTCCCCCTAACCCCATTATTTACATGTTTTATTTACATGATGAGATAACCTCGTTTAGCACTGATTCATATTATGTTCTACTTTGATAGAACATATTACCGCGTTTAGCAGGGTCTTACTGTCATTTTATGAGCGAAATTTTAAGCAACAACAGATGATGTTTCGCTAACAACATGAACGCAATGAAAGCTGATTAACCAATGTTACTATGGACGACAGTGAAAAAGAAGATATCAGGTGATAAAAGATAGTTCAAAATAATATTTAAATGATATGTTAGGCTGAGCCGACAAGGCGGTGCGTTGCATTACTTCAAGAATATTTCATGTCATAACGAATGGTACACCACTCCTAAAACTACACTTTTTAGAAGCATTCATGGTTATCAGAAATTTAGAGTGATCTGTAACAAGTAGACCAAAACATTATGCATAGTATTAAATAAGGGTCATCCACTGGAATGTGACATTGTGCGGCAAGGGGCAGGGGTCAAAAGGTTTATGACGTCACATGTTAAGATATAAATTACTAAAACGCGAAATTTGTATTTAAATAATTAAACTTTAAAAATACTTTATAACTATCGCTATGAAATTATCTCTCACGCTACAACATTCAACTTCAAGAGCAGTGTTTTAATGTAAGTGACACACTAAAACTAAAATCCACGAGAGTTCTGAATGATAAGGGTTTAAATAGGCTTAAGTCGGCGGCAAGTGCTCTTAAAGAGTGTCTTATTGCGGATTATAAAAAAAAAAAAAACAAAAGGTGATTATTTTTAAATACATTCACCAAAATTAAATTATGTGCCATGTAACATCAGGAAGAGGGGGGGAGGTAAAAATGTGAAAATCTGTGATTAAGATGGGAGGGTAGGTTAAAATTTATGTGACGTAATTTATGGATGCCCCTTGGCCCCCTTGTTGACACACTTCTCACTGCAGCCGCGAGTACATTTCACAATAGAATTCACTATTTGTGAATGAACAAGCCAAGAATCATTAATACACAAGCATTTTCAGTTAGCATATCACAAAGGAACTTGAAATATTCTTTTACTTATATTCTTAACAGGAATTTTGTAGCAGCTCAAGTTTAACAAACTATTCTTTGATTAGATCAAGAAACTGGCATTAGCATAGTCATAGATTGTAGATAAAGACTGCAAATGCAGATTTAGTGGCGGTTGGAAAAAAAATTCATAACCATCCCAGAGATGCAGCTAATGCAAGCACCAGTATAACTAATATGAATTTGAGCGTAGTCATGTATATCATATAAAGAAGCTTTTATATAGATCTGTACATCATCTGCATACAAGCAGTGGGAAATAGTGAGTTGTAGAGAAATATAATTTACAAAAATTGAAAACAGTTAAGGATATAAACTGTACCCTATGATAACCAACAAAATTTTATGCTAATTTAGATGCAATTTAGAGCCACCAACTTACACAACTTGAAATTGGTCTCCAGAATTCAGTCTTCTCTCATAAGGACTTACTTCAGTTCAGTAAGTTATACTCAATCAAAGCAAAGTTAATGCAAAACCAGCAATGTAACACACAATACTGACCCAATAACTTACGTAGTCTATTAACCAGGTTCGGATTTCTTTTCAGATCTGCACTGATGCTTCGATCCGTCTTAAATCCTCTTACTTGAATGTTGTACTTGAATGTACTTTTTGTGTTTTGACATAATAGGCGAATAAAGTTATCGGAGAGGTTAAATCTGAAAATAAATTTCATGTAATATAAGCAGCTCTCATGTTCATGTATGCTCAGAGTTCGAGTTATCTCATACACTCATTAAATAGTGACTCCCTACCGGACCTCTCATTGGTCATTCGGTTAACAGAAAATAAGTACCACAATTAAACTTTTTAGTGTCCCATATGATCTTTACAAGTAGTTAAGCTTGCGTGGACAAAAAATTACTAATATCAAAGTCAGAACAGTCCATGGTAACTTAAATCATTAAAATTCATAAAGCAGAATATGTTTCTATTGGATGAAATAGAATGTTGATGAACATTCCTATCTCTCAAATTACTGTTCTTCTGATTAATCGTATTACAATAATTTGCTAAAAGTTTTACACTAATACTTAATTTGCCATTTGTAAAGCTATAATACTTTACAAAAATGATATTTGTTTACAAAATATGTGAATATGTATTTTCATCCATTTATGCAACAAAAGCATCACAACATGAATGGCACATCTATCCCGTGCAAGTGGATTATCTTGTTCAACGGTAATAATTGTTTAATCAATACAGATGTTACATCATAGTCTCAGAACATTTGCAATAAATTATTGTTATAAAGAAAATGATTAGATATTAATTTTATTTTATTATGACTTTGTAATGAATAACTAGCAGCCACATACCGTGTGTTTTTCCCTCGTAACTCCACTGTAACACTAGGAGTATCACTCCAACCATTCCTGTTTTTCTCAAAAGATTCACTTGAAGTGTAAGACACTTTTCTACAAGATGTAACACCGCCAAAATCGTTGAGCGACCTTCTAGACGACGCGGCGATCGTGGCCAACGATCGGAGGTCGACACTTCGCATCTCCGCTAGTACATTCTTATCGAAATTCTTCAAACACTCTTCTAAGCTCTCGCGGCAAACTTGAGTCTCGCATGCAGCACTGGCGCTTTCTTTCCCCTTCACATGTTTGTCTTTTAAGCTATTTTGCTTTCTGTGTTTGAAAAGGTTGCCGTATCGACACGATAATTGACTAAAACTGATTAATATCTGCAATGACGAAAGGTTATGATGAATGTCAATATACGTATTTGAAAGATTTGTATTTAATTTTAGAAATATTGCTAATAGATAATTTTTCACTAAATATTACCTGATTTTGGGTGTTTATAGAATTCAATGAGAACATGTTACATGAAGCTAGATTGTATGTTTTTGTAGTTTTTTTGAAGTGCACTCGAAAATTTTGTCAATTTCTTGGGAGGTAGGTACGTCAAAATTTTCGTGGTGCAAAAGAATGGTTTTTTTAGGGGGTTTTATAACCTGGTAACTAAGACCTTTCGGTCAAGTCTTGTTTTAATTTTAATGAAAACTGCACTATCACTTCATTTTAATATTAAATTATTTCTATACTGTTTTTAATATATTTATATATGAGTTTGTAAGTGTTTGTTTTTTAATAACTCTGCAAGTGGCGACGGCCGGAATGAAAAATCGGACTTAATTTTCACATCAGGTCTATGTTCACATCACTAAGTTCACTGGCCAATCAATATTAATCTGTCAAGGTACCGGTAGAATGGGGCGATTAGGGATTGACAGGCGAATCGGGAAAAAACCGGGAAAATCTTTCGACGCTCAATATAAGTTATAAATTCGTTGCAAAATCTTCCATTTTTTGTAGTTTAATAGTAGAATGTTGAAAGTTCACAAAACAACTCTGAATATGCATGATAATAGCTGCAAACTTATAAAAAATCGCGTTTCAAATTAACTTCCTGTGGTGGTAATTATTTTAGTGCTAGAAACTTTGCTCTCTTTTATTTATTTGATAATAATAGAAGACGACTATGATTTATAAACGTTATTTAGTGTTTGAACCAGCATATATATTAAAGGTAAGTCTCAATTGTTTTTGGTTTTAATGTATTTGATTAAATAAAAATACATGTAAAAATCTGTTGTTTTTGGGGATATTGGGGACGTCTTAGGTACAAATAACAACGAAAAAGGGGTCAATTGGGATGAGAATACGTGAAATGGAAACGACCTAAGTATAAATAGGTACAGGTTTGTAGGGTTGTCTATGTAGTTATAACAATATTTTTTAAATTTGTTGGTAAAAATCTGGTTTATTCGAAGCGAAATTGAGAATAAGTCTTTAGTTGAAATAGATAAGCAATTTAATATAAGTAAGTCGATTTTGCAGAGACATGTAACAAGATCAATGAAATCTCAAGGTGGACAAATATGTCTAAGTAATACATAATAAAATATTTAATATTTGTTCAGAGTGGGGGTATTCATTGATTAATCCATGGAATAACCGTCACACCTAATCTCTTAACCCAGATAGAAATATCAGCACTGTCGATTGCACCTATAATTGAGGTGATGTCTGCCATGTACTTTTGTCAGTTTTTCAATGTTTTTTATTGATGATCACTTTGTTGGTGCAACTAAATAAATAAATAAATTAAAACTATATATAAAAATAAAAGTAGTGCCAACCCCAGCAAATTTCTCATTTCGTCCCAATTAACCGCAATTTTCGGGTAAATAGGGATTACACCTATTTTTGCATTTTTTGCTTAAACTGGAATGCTAGTTGCATAATTTTAAATTAGACAACAAAGATGCCCCCAAGACTCAATCATTTTGATCCTGATATAGCATTATATACATCAACAACTACCTTAAAATTGCTCATAAAGTTGGAATTTGTCCCTAATCGCCCCATTTTACGGTACTTATTAACTCCATGGTCAAGCTAGAAGTTTTGACAATCAAAAATAAGATGCTCTATGGTGTCTCCTTTGGATCCACCATGGAGTTAATAAGTACCTTAACTCTATGGGATCCACAATGTGTAGGTACCTACATAGATTTTTGGTAATAGTGCCAAGTCTAGCAAGGTGCGACGCGGCGACGGTGCAGTATTATGGCCAAAGCGCAATTTATTTATCGTGATGCTAAAGTCTCGGCTGGCTTCTGCAAAAGAATGGATTTTGCTAATCCATTCTTAGGATTCTTAGGCTTAGTGATATTTCAACCTTGAAATTTATAAATAATCGACTAGTTGGACTGTGATTCAAATACAACAGTGGCAATAACATAACAGTAATTTATACCGTTTTTTTTGGTGGCAGCGCGAGGGGTACAATTTAAAAAAAAAATGTTATTTTAGTATTTCTTTAGATTTTATTGTGTAATAGCGTTGGTGTAATATCATATAGTAGTACTATAAAGTAAATAACAACCATCATACGGAAACTTAATTCCATCTCATCTCATCCAAATTAATTAGTCTCAAATTAATCAACTCTACATAACAGAATAGGCATGTATTTACTAAATGAAGCTTTTTATAAACTCGGTACTAGCAATAATGGCATCGCAAGAAGTCAACATACCTACATAACAAGAGAAAAGTGTCTGACCTTCTTTCCACTCCTAAAGACCATTTACTGAGGTCTTGGGAAAGTATTTGGAATAGCTGTAGCTGCCAAAAGGCCGTTATTATATATTTTACAGCAACAAATTCTTCTAATCTCTCTAGATTATTTTACTGAATTGTAAGATCACGCTTCAGCACATCAAAAACTGCAAAGGCGTGAGAGCTATGTCAAATAATAAAAAAAAGAGAAGAGAAGAGAAAAAAGAGAAGAGAAGAGAGAAGAGAAAGAAAAATGCGATGATAATCAGGAGGCCTCGTTACGAATATCTAAGCGATCCTTACTAAGAGATTTTGATTTTTAGTAATTGTCTCATTGTGGTATACATATTTGTAGATGTCGAATCGATTAGTGGAGTAAATATGTTTGAGAGGATGCCTTTGGACTGAATACGTATGCAGCTATGTCTAATAACTTGATAACCTTCAACATTTGTCTTGCAAAAACTCTTTTCAAAGTGGCCAACATTTCTAAAAAACAACACTTTTCACTATATAGGTTAATTTACCTTATGTTAGATAAATAGTACGCATTTAACTGCTTAGAGCATCATATCACAGTTATATTTATTACAGTTATCACTGTGTTAGCGCTTAAAACTACATAAGTCTGTTGTGGTATTTAAAATGTCGATATATACTATATTGACAGTAAGGCATGCGAAATTCAATAGTAAAAATAAATTTAATTATAATTAAACAAAAAAAAATATAAAAATATAGGTTCTTTTTTTATTCCTTAGACGGTTGGATGTGCTCACAGCCCACCTGATGTTAAGTGGTTACTGGAGCCCATAGACATCCACAACGTAAATGCGCCACCCACCTTGAGATATAAGTTCTAAGGTCTCAGTATAGTTACAACGGCTGCCCCACCCTTCAAACCGAAACGCATAACTGCTTCATGGCAGAAATAGGCAGGGCGGTGGTACCCACCCGCGCGGACTCCCAAGAGGTCCTACCATCAGTAATTACGCAAATTATAATTTTGCGGATTTCATTTTTATTACACGATGTTATCCTTCACCGTGGAAGTCAATCGTGAACATTTGTTAAGTACGTATTTCATTAGAAAAATTGGTACCCGCCTGAGATTCGAACACCGGTGCATCGCGCAACACGAATGCACCGGACGTCTTATCCGTTAGGCCACGATGACTTCGAAGGTTTAAAATATAGCTAACAGATCGAAACATTTTTATACTTCTTGAACGCTTATTCACCATTTTCGTGGTGAAAGAATGATGAAGACATATAACTCATCTGCTCGTTGCGGCTTGCAAAGCATCTGTTTCATTTGATATTCTTAGTTTTGAAAGTGTGATTATTTACCAAAAATGTTAGTAGGTCCAAAGTCGTCGTGGCCTAAAGGATAAGACGTCCGGTGCATTCGTGTTGATCGATGCACCGATGTTCGAATCCCAGGCGGGTACCAATTTTTCTAATGAAATACGTACTCATCAAATGTTCACGATTGACTTCCACGGTGAAGGAATAACATCGTGTAATAAAAGTGAAACCCGCAAAATTATAATTTGCGTAATTACTGTTGGTAGGACCTCTTGTGAGTCCGCGCGGGTAGGTACCACCACCCTGTCTATTTCTGCCGTGAAGCAGTAATGCGATTCGGTTTGAAGGGTGGGGCAGCCGTTGTAACTATACTGAAATCTTAGAACTTATATCTCAAGGTGGGTGGCGCATTTACGTTGTAGATGTCCATGGGCTCCAGTAACCACTTAACACCAGGTGGGCTGTGAGCTCGTCCACACATCTAAGCAATAAAAAAAGGTACATATATAACTACTTAAATGAGTATAAAGTAGATAGAGAGGATTAGAGAATAATCACCAGATTTTGATGAGGTTTTGAGAGCTATCACAGAGAACAGTTCGATTTTAAGCCAACAATAAGAAACTAATCACCTAAACCTTCTTCAGAATTTTGCATTCCCTATCACCAATAACAAAAGTGGAACATACAGAAATCTAAGATTTTTGTTGGTCACCAGAAGTTATGAAAAAGGCTATTACTAGTTTTTAACTAGTATGCATACAACTGTACATGACTAAACTATTGACAAATAAATTTTCTCAAGTTCCACTGCAGTCATGAACGCATCCGGATTTAGCAAGTCCTAAGAGTTGTCTATGTTTTATTTGGACAGTAAATTCCAAAATGGCGACGAGCGATGACGAGCCTATGCATTTATATGAAGTATTTCAAAACTGTTTCAATAAAATAGCAAATAAACAACAAGGTGAGTTAGAAAATGCATACCGTGGCTCGACTCGCGTTCCTCGAACGGACAGTGTTGTTCAAGTGAAGTGTTCCATTGTGAAAAACGTTAAAAGTGTTTGCGTGTTATGCCATTCTTGTGTTGCAAAGAAGCTGCATTTTTGATAATTACTCTTAAATAATGCACCCAACGTCTTGACAACGGTGTTGTTATTATTCTTGAATGTATACCACAGATTATTTAATTATTCACGAAACATGTATAGCTAGAAAAAGGCGTATAAAGGCTATGTTTTGATCGCGTTGTACCAAATGTGCCTACACCATTGTGCTTTCGTGAATTCAGTGCGAAACTGAATTGTTAAAATGGATTTATTTACTTTGACGTCTTCGCTCACGTTGTAACGAGGTAATCAAATAATATATGTAAAGAAAAATACTTTGTATAACGTCACAAAATAATGTCTACTAAAATGAGATTTTTCGGTGCATATTTTTTGTCAATAGGCAAAGTATCCGAACAGTGTATTGTGCACGTTTATGGCGGGATTGTAAATGGCTATCGAAGAGGTTTTTACGTTCAGTTAGCGTGTATGTTTACATGATTTTGTTTATTTACACATGTAACGCGCCGACGTCGAGTCTTATGTTATCGTGTGTTTATCACATACGTATTAAACTTGTGCGAACGGCGCTTGAGATTTATAGACGAAAAACTGTTTTGGTTCGTTTTTGACCCGTCGTTTTTCAAATCACGAAATCAAATCCCGTTGCCACCAAAACTAGTACTAAAACCACTTGCTCATCACCTGTCCTTTGGAGTATCCACCTAATATCGTGTATAAAGTGATAATTTCTACTGTGTTCTGCCATTTTCATGGTGGTTTGATTTCAAGCGACTGGAACATATACAAGCTGAACTAGCTTTATTCAAAAACAACAAAAAATAAGTGTCAGTTTTAATTGTTCATTAGTTTTGATCAATAGAGATTTGGGGTCCACCTATATTTATACTTTTCTCTACTAGATGCTTATTGTTCACTAAAGCTTAGTGAATATTTGTATATTTAATCATTGATTGCATAATACCTAAAAAAAAAAAACTGCAGTTTTATGTTCAGTGTTTGTCTTTTCCAATTATGTTCTTCTCTATCATCAAATAATTCAAAGTCAAATAAGTGTAAATAAACCATTAAGACCAAAAGGTGTTTGTAGAGATACAATGAAAATAAAATAGGCTTCAAATGGAGAAAGTTCCATATTTCAGAAGTTGTTTAATCTTAAACAGTCCTAAATTATTATCAAATACGTAATTCAAGTAAACAAATTGAATTAGATTTTATAGTTAAAAAGTAAAGCAACATATTGCTGCCAATTTCACACATTAGATGGCTCAGTTTGAATACTGACCAAGACAAATTTTAGAGAACTCAGTTGTCTGGGAAAGGTTGATAACTGATTCGTAAATAAGATTTGCATAAATACTTCATAAATAATAGAAATATCCAATTTACAAAATGAATATTTGAATTAGCTTTAACATATAAATAAAAAATAATTATAAAGAAACAAAATTAAAAAAAAACGATACCCAACAGATGTTCAGATATTCTAGATTTCACTAATTCATAGCTGTTTTTGTTTCCAGCAAAAAAATGTCAAATTTAAATTCGATGATAAATGAGAATCTGTCTAGATGGACTTCTAATATTAAAATTCATGAAGTTGATGCATAAAAACAAAATTCTACCGGAAATTCTAAAACCGCAGATGTCGTGGTCGATGTAAATTATTTCTAATATCGTTTTTTTTTTCATAGGATTAAGTGTTTTGATCTAGTTGATTGACAGGACTGCTGAATTTTGTTGTCGGATTTTTGTTAATCGGTGCCATAAATGTTTTGAGGATCATTTTTATTAGCTTAGATAGGAGACAAGCTTACATCAACAGACTGTTATGTAGCTTTTGGAGAACATGGATATTATCTTGAGTTTTGAACGAGCATTGCATTAAAATGATTGCTATCCTATATAAAATTTCTAAATCTCCATGTCCTTCCTTTAAAACCATCATTAAAAGCACTATTGAAATTGCAAATCAGTACTTAATACATTATCACACATTCACCCTGTATGAAGTTTGTAAATACATGCTATTGTAATCTTAAATATAATAATAATTGTTTGGGTGTTCCTGGTCTATTTGCTTTTGCTTCTTTTATCAGCTGGTGTTGAAACTTTGAACGTTTACTGTTGAACATTCAACAAATTTAACAAACAGCAGTTTGGACTGTTCAAGCTGGTATGCAGTGGTACCTTGGCTGCTAGACTAACACTGCTGGCGTCCATGAGCGATAGTCACCACTCTCTAATAGGAGGGTCGTCTACCAGGAAAAGTAGAAAATATTAAAAAAGTATACATATATAAAAATAAATAATTTTATGGTCTGTTTATTTGCATGTGGTTTATCAGATCTAAGTTGAAACTGTACCAATGCTAGTGCTTAAGTGAGGTTTTAATATGTCATCAACTCACATAAATTACTTTATTTTACATAATAATTAACAGTAGCCACATGAAACGTGTTTTATATTATATAACATTATAGAATATTTATAAACCTTATTACCTACACCAAGAACGATCCACGATGCAGTGGAAAGGCTGCAATACCTAAGGGCTACAAGCTCTGTCAGACTCATATACCCGAAAATAGCATTGATATATTTAAGGATTTCAGGAGTCTTATACTTAATCGATTGGTGATCACAGACGCACACAGGCGTCCTAATTGTGTGGCTATAGTGAGTAGAGGCTCGTGTGACTATTTCGCGGCAGATTTAGGCAGATTAGTTCTACCTGTGTTTTTTTTTATTGCTTAGATGGGTAGACGAGCTCACAGCCCACCTGGTGTTAAGTGGTTACTGGAGCCCATAGACATCTACGACGTAAATGCGCCACCCACCTTGAGATATAAGTTCTAAGGTCTCAGTATAGTTACAACGGCTACCCCATCCTTCAAACCGAAACGCATTACTGCTTCACGGCAGAAATAGGCGGGGTGGTGATACCTACCCGTGCGGACTCACAAGAGGTTCTACCACCAGTAAAAAATGTGGACCAGATCGCCTCGTGAGTCCGACCACGATTACTTACTGGACAAATTATATCTATACGACAAGCTCCTATATCCTATCTGTTATCCGACAAGCGCGACTAAAATCCCGTGGAACTTGATCATAAATTCAGTAGGTAGACACACACATCATACCATTTATTGAGTACAAGGACGCAATGCGATCGTAATTATAACGTTCCGATTGATTTTATTGTGTATTATCTAGGTCTAAAAGTCATATGGTACGTACCTACATGAAGTGTTCACGAGCGCTCAGGGCCAGCGATGACGTACTCGGTTTTATCGAGACATGATTTACAATAAAAATTATCAACAGTAAGTTATGCTTGGATTTTACAATGTCTTTTGGGAGGCTTGGATTTATCCGGTCTCCAACCATTTTTGGCTCTAGGGTAACTCTGTATACTTTCGCCCTGCTTTATTCTTCGTGACTGAGAGTTAATGATAGTCTCTTATATTAAACTTTGTCATAAATTACACTTCGAGTATTTCACGCGGGACGTAAAGAGAAATAAAGGAAATTGATAAACGTCACAACCATGCCAGTATTGACTACAAAGCAATATCATGCACTTTGTGTTGAAGAGACAGCTTTTCCACAAAACAGGTTTCAACCTGGCAACAACCTTCTAAGTTTAATGGTGGGAGAGTTTGAATTGTGATGTCCGTTGGCTACACTGGATGTCTGTCCCTACCGTATACACTAATCTTCTTACCTGTCTACGGATATAAGTAAAAAATAAACCGTATATGTTTAAAAGATTTTTTAAATCAGCTCGCCTGCGACTTTTTTTTTTTATTGCCCTTGTAGGCAGATTAGCATTAGGCCCACCGGATGGTGAGTGGTTACCGTCGCCCATGGACTTCAGCAATGCCAGGGGCAGAGCCAAGCCGCTGCCCACCGCTTAATACCCTCCATACTCTCGGAACGAGAAAAATAAACTTCGTTGTTTTTTACCATCGATAATTTTGTAGGACCGTTTGAGAACTTGAGATCTACGGGTAGACTTGAGTTGGTTCTGTGTCTTATACTGCATATTCCTCGGATTGCGCTTCGAGTGACTGGTTGAGATGATTCTGTCATCTTCCTGTTGAGTTGAGCTCTACTACCTGGAATGAATGCAACGTCTTTGGTACGTTTTTGTGAATCGAAGTTTTCTCCAACCACCTGCTAAAAGGTGGCGTTTCTTACTAACTTATCCGTGACGTCACAGAGGAACTCATTCAGCCCACTACTCATCGTGTATTTGTTCAAGTGTCTTTATGCATAAACAATTTAAAAATCAATATAAATACACACTCGCATTAAGAAAAAAATCATTTATCGGCGCGAACAAGAATATTTTTAATTGCAAGACGATAAAGTTGAAACCTTTCACTCAATAGCCACAGAAGCATGGTACCGTTTTTCTTGTACATGATGTATTCATGGTGGACGATCTCACAGCTCACCTAGTGTTAAGTAGTTACTGGAGCCCATAGACATCTACAACGTAAATGCGCCACCCAGTTTGAGATATAAGTTCTAAGGTCTCAAGTATAGTTACAACGGCTGCCCCACCCTTCAAACCGAAACTCATTACTGCTTCACGGCAAAAATAGGCAGGGTGGTGGTACCTACCCGTGCGGACTCACAAGAGGTTCTACCACCAGTAATTAAGCAAATTATAACCGTGGAAGTCAATCGTGAACATTTGTTGAGTACGTATTTCATTAGAAAAATTGGTACCCGCCTGCGGGATTCGAACACCGGTGCATCGCTCAACACGAATGCACCGGACGTCTTATCCTTTAGGCCACGACGACTTCAATCATAGTCTTCTGTGTCATCCGTGACCACGTAAACCGTAAACTGTAATAAAGCCTTCGAAACGTCTGAAATAATATAATAAATATAATATAAATAAATAAATATAAATATATACTAACAATCACGCCACGTTAACTGGTCCCGTGATAAGTTCGTAAAGAACTTGTGTTACAGGTACCAGATAACGGAAATAAATGTAAGATTTTTATTATACACATACATATATTTAATATACTTCCATAACCCTGGAAATGACATTTTATATTTATCATACAAATATCCTCCCTTGGCGGGATTCGAACCCGCGATCCCCTGTGTAGTGACCATGTCACTTACCACTACACCAGACGACCGTTATAAAAATAAGAAAGACGATATTAAATCCTAAAAGTATATTTGATTATGTTTACGAAATGCGAATACTCATGGAAACACTATCCCTTCTTAGATTCATCAGTCATCCTTTTTAAGTTAGATGCTTGTGTTGTGTCAGTGGAAGCCGGTCGAGTGTGGGTGGCTATTCAATAATATGCAAGAGCTATGACTCCGACCGCATGTCTTGAGGTGGGTAGCGAGGCTCGTGTTGTGGTGCCACACTTCTACCGCATTGTGAGGTCGGCTGCCCCACGCCGATATCTCAATAAAGATACATCGGATCTTATTAAAGTTAGATCTTATTTAAGTCTTGTGGGTCCGCGCGGGTAGGTACCACCACCCTGCCTATTTCTGCATGAAGCAGTAATGCGTTTCGGTCTGAAGGGTGGGGCAGCCGTTATAACTACTGAGACCTTAGAACTTATAGCTCAAGGTGGGTGGCGCATTTACGTTGTAGATGAGCTCCAGTAACCACTTAACACCGGGTGGGCTGTGAGCTCGTTCACCCATTAAAGCAATAAAAAAAAAGCTACCCGGGAACGCAGGCTCGGCGAATCTGCTCCTTTGTAAATCGTTCAAAGGATTATCATACAAAGTTTCCCTGTTTTATATCTGAACAATATCAAAAATATATAGGCGCTACCAAATTATTCAACTTCATTTTTTTTTAATGCTTTATAAATATGTAACGTATGTCTGTATCTGTGTGTTTGTGTGTGTGTGTGTGTGTGTGTGTGTGTGTGTGTGGCGTTTGAAACATACCATGTGTTGTGTTCATCAATTTATTGACATAATAAAAGTGTTACGTACTTGCTTGAACGCGGAGAGACTATTAAAATATAATATTGTTTATTATAAAAAAAAAAATTACCGTTAGTAACGGCTTGCTATTTTTTTTTTTTTTTTGTAATGGTAACACTGAAGGATGACTGTTTGAATACGGTAACATTGATAAATTGCGATTTTTTTTACAAAAATGTTAACCTTTGCTTGAAACTACCTATCGATAGCTGCGTGTTTCATTTCTCTATCAACACCATTCATTCGATCATCGCAGTCATCATCCCATTGGAAGTACGTTATGGCCACTTTTTAATCCTGGATATGCGGCTCATCTTCTTCTCGGACACTCTTGTCAGAGTGGTCGTGGTTGCGCTGACGATGGTTTTTTTTATTGCTCTTATAGGCAAACGAGCATACAGCCCACCTGATGGTGAGTGGTTACCGGCGCCCATGGATTTCAGCAATGCCAGGGGCAGAGCCAAGCCGCTGCCTACCGCTTAATACTCTCCACAAGCCTCTTGTATGTGCAGACGTATATGCAAAAACACCCGTTAGGTCGCCCATGATCCCGAGGTCCGCTCTCCAAGCAACGCGTTTCCAGGTCTGGCGGTTCGAAGTAATTTCAGTACCTTCGACCATAGTGGACTCAGTTGTATATACCAAGAGCTCAACTCAACCAATCATCTTCATCTCTATATAATATAAAAATGAATTGCTGTTCGTTAGTCTCGCTAAAACTCGAGAACAGCTGAACCGATTTGGCTAATTTTGGTCTTGAATTATTTGTGGAAGTCCAGAGAAGGCTTAAAAGGTCGATAAATATGAAAATGCTTGGAATGAACTAAAAATAACAATTTTGTTTTTCCTTTGATGTGTCCTCCGTCGGACGGATTCCTTTTGTTTGTTTTAAGTTTATTTTATACAAAAGTTTAAATCTTTTATTTACCGATTTAGGCACTACGAAGTCTGCCGGGTCAGCTAGTTAGTAATAGATATAATCGTGTTCGAAAGTGTAGAGTCTGTAGCCGATTTAAGCGGACTCTGCTAAACCGTTTGCTTGTCAACGTAAGCCAATCGTAATTCTCTGTTCCGATCTAAAGTTATCTGTCCATTGTATAAATCGTAAAAGTTGAATGTATCGTTTATAAGAAAGAAAAAAAAAAGCGCCGTCGAATTGATTTATGGTCAGCAGACTACAGTTCCTTCTATTTGCGTATGCGATGGTGACTCACTGCCTATCGTGATGCGATTGTTTTTTGTTTTAATTTTAAAACATTGAATTTGAATAGATTAGCATTTGATTCATCTCGATGTGCCATCATATTACAAAAGGTGAGGTGGCCTCTTTGATGTTATGTTTTTAGACACGTATCTACCAAGGCTTGGCTCTGGTATTGCTGAAGTCCATGGGCGACGTTAACCACTCACCATCAGGACCGTATGCTTGTCGCCAATTAAAAAAAAGCGGTTGGCATAGTTGGGTCAAAATGTTGTTGTTTGCAACATGCGTAAGTATGTAAAAGACTTAACGTGATTTAGGCTTTGTCGAAATTATTTTCTTAGGCAAAGGATCAATACAATTCGAAGGATTTGATTGCACCATGACCCGGTGGGAGGCTACCGTTCCAGTTATTCCTAATTCATCTATTTCCACTTACGATAATTAAGAAGTTCTCGTCCGATTCTCACCCGCGACTTTGATCAAATTACTGTCCCATTGATAACTTGGCTACATTCTTACGTCCAGTTTAGGTAAAGATTCTAATTGTAGTACTCTTCCCCGTAATAGCGATGATATCTGCCGTGTCGTGTTCTATCACCGTTACTTTTTATGTATATATTTTTTGTGGCTGTGTTTTTGTCTATTTTTGATTTCACACATTCCTAACACGGTCTCGGAGCGAAATTACGAGTACATCTCTGAGCGTGTTTCGAATTTGGGTGAGCGACAATTGTCTTTCATCTTCATGCATTACAATAGGGGAAGGCACTGTTTGAATGCCTTAATTCAGTTCAATGAAGACTCCCAACTTGATAAGTCAAGATTTTCATCGCCATCTACGTTGTAATGTTCCGTTAGTCTCTCGATACCAGATAGAACCAGGCGGTCTACCCCCAAAAATGAATGATACTGTTCTCTGTGTCATAACAATTCATGATTTAATATATTACTAGAGGTCCCGCAGTAGTCGAAATTCGACTATAATTAATTGGAATTGTAAGTTTGTACATTATTATGATTGTAATTTTATACTTCTGTAATCACAAATTTCGCCAAGGCTACACTATAAAAAAATATTAATAAAGACAAACAATATTTAATCTATTCTCAATTTGACCACAGACGTCAAGAACAAAAGTTTGACAATAAATAGTATGCATGCGTGTGTGCGTCAAATACATGGTATGTAGTGTGTGTAATGTTTTCTTTATTTATTTAATGTATCTTTTATGCATTATTTTAAAAAAAATATTAGCATTGTGCACTTCTTCTCTATATTCTCTATAAGTATGGAAAATTTCATACTCCTCCGTCCGCGCAATTTTCGTAAAAAGGGATACAAAGTTTTTGCTTCACGTATTAATATACAGATTATGTTTTTCATAAGCACCGCCACTCAAAAACATTTGATTAATAAATGAATTAGAAATATCTCACTTTATTCCTACCAACTCAATTTTGTTACAAATTGGTACATTTTTTTTTCTACTCCGCCATAATCGGAACGAGCACGTCAATAGTCAACATAAAAAATTGTATAAATGTTTATGAACGTGCAATCGATCATTACGTACGGACAATCACCGTCATTGAACCAGCGTGCCCGTATTAGGACTGATACGGTTATGTACTCGTAAGACTCGGGTCTAGTGCGGTCCAAGTTATAAGCGATTTCCGTAGGCAAATTTCTACAGAAACGCCCATCGTTCTGACTAAATGCGACTTGAAATATGCCGCCACGGAAAATACGATGGTCCTGTGTGCTTAGTGCGAGTTTTTTAACGTTCTAGATAGCGTAAAAGCTAACTCCAATTGGTATGCCGTTGAAACAGCGCCCCTAGCGGCAAACGTAGGCATACGTTCCAACTACATACACATTTGAGTTAACTTTTACGCTATCGAGAACGTTAAAAAACTTGCACTAAGCGCACTGGTCAGTATTAGAAGAGTATTGAGACATTACAAGGTGGGTGGCGCATTTACGTTGTAGATGTCTATGGGCTCCAGTAACCACTTAACATCAGGTGGGCTGTGAACTCGTCCACACATCTAAGCAATAAATAAAATAAATAAAAAAAAAAAAATTCGCCTCACGACCAAAGGTGTGTGCCGAAATTGAGATAACCACATACAAGTGTTATCGTGTATTATTATATTATGAAAACAATTTAGCGAGCTCGTTGCTCAGATTTTATCAATAGTTTTCACTCTAATCTAAAAACCGTAGCTCTATCGGCCTTGTTGACTTTTTTAATAATCAATCTTTATGCTTTATGCTTTAGGAAGAGGAAGAGGTAGACCTAAGAAGAAATGGATGGATTGTGTGAAAGACGATATGTGTAGGAGAGGAGTGAGCGAAGAAATGGTATATGATAGAAGAGTATGGAAAGAGAAAACATGTTGCGCCGACCCCAGTTGACTGGGAGAAGGGCAGGATAATGATGATGCTCAATGATTTTTTCATACATAATATTTTTAAATCTTCTTTTTACATATAAAATATCATTGTTTACGCTAACGCTTGTAGCTTGCGTCACTTGAAATTATTTTACAATAGTTTGACACATTTTGAACCTGTACAATTTTAATGCTCACTGCATTACCGAGCCTCTTACAGGTATACACAATATATATACAACGTGTTCAAAAAGTATATTGACCATATTAAATACAACCTTTTGTATTAATAAATATTCATCGCAATTGAATTTCGTACTGGTACGACACGGAAAGCGTTTCGTGTGCAGCTGAGCTCACGGCCCATCTGATATTAAGTGGTTAAAGGAAATCATGTACGCTATAGGATTGATGTTGCCCCCGTTTTTCAAAGAATGCTGCAGCCCATTATCCTCCGTTTCACCGGTGGTAGGACCTCTTGTGAGTCCGCACGAGTAGGTACCACCACCCCGCCTATTTCCGCCGTGAAGCAGTAATGCGTTTCGGTTCGAAGGGTGGGGCAGCCGTTGTAACTATAATGAGACCTTAGAACTTATATCTCGAGGTGGGTGGCGTATTTACGTTGTAGATGTCTATGAGCTCCAGTAACCACTTAACACCAGGTGGGCTGTGGGCTCGTCCACCTATCTATGCAATAAATAAATAAATGACGACTTATTTCTTATAACTTGCTTATTCAATTTAAGTGTATATCGTACAGTACAATCTATTTCAATATACTAAACATTATCTGACCCAAGCGACGGACCAACGCAGAGTCGCCGTCATCCGAAAAATGTCTCGTCGGATCCCCCGGATTCACTCGGTGCTTTTAAGACCCTCAAGCACCGGCCACCGTGCTCGTCGAACCCATCGATTACGACGAAGAGTTCGACGAGTGAACTAACCCATAGACACAGCCTATTGAGTTTCTCAGTTGATCGCGATTCCGATCCGGTGATAGATTCTGCGTAGCACTGCTCTTGCTGAGGCTAGTGTTAGCAAATTCTTTCAGATTGAGCCCGTGAACATTTTGAATAGCCTCTTAGGCTACCAGAGAATAGATAGAGAAAAAAATATTATGATATCAATCACCGTTTTTGAACACCATGTATAAATTAAAATCCTGCCAAATAAGGATAGTCACGTATACAATGAAAGTGTTACACGACAAGCATATATCATACGTAGCCGGTTTTCTCATCTCGTGTCGTGTCACAACTGTACTGTGATGAGGTGTTAGATAAACGTGAACCGTCTTATCTCCTGATGGTGGTGTGGCAGACCGAAGTGGTTGTTATCGTAGACCCTACCGTGACGTCACATCATAAGTCTAGTTTTCTATAAACAACGGATAGGTCGGGACAATAGCCTGGCTATTGTATAGAAGAGACATAAATCAATAATACTATCTGAACTTCCCCATTAAAAGGGAAGACACATGAAGTCAGATTGAAAATCTATATAAATAAAAATGAATGTTTGTATGTTTTACCTCTATGCGTTCCTAATGCGATTGCGATGAAACTCTGTAGACTTAGAACTCATGTCTCAAGGTGGGTGGCTTTAACGTGGTTGATGTCTATAGGCTCTGGTGACTGCTTAACACCAGGTGAGACGTGAGCTCAACCACTCGTCTAAGCAAAAAAAGTAATGGTAGAATACTATTACCCTGAAAAATCTAATAGTTTTTTGTTCTCAATTAATTAATTATAGTAGATTATTAATATATAATTATATATATACTTATATTGTTTTTTTAGGACAGGAAAAGTGCGTAATTCTTGTAATTTTAAAATGTTCCTAATTATCTTTGTAGGGAATATCAAGAAAACTGGTGATAGGACCTTTTGTGAGTCCGCACGGGTAGGTATCACCACCTCACCCATTTCAGCCGTGAAGCAGTAGTGCGTTTCGGTTTGAAGAGCGGGATAGCCGTTGTAACTATACTGACATCTTAGAACTCATATCTCAAGGTGGGTGGCGCATATACGTTGTAAATGTCTATGTGCTCTAGTAACAACTTAACACCAGGTGGGCTGTGTGCTCCTCCATCCATCTAAGCCAGTGATTCTCAACCTTTGTTTTGTTGCGGCACATATTTAACGATTTCAAAATTTGGCGCCACACAAAAAAAGAAGATAAAAATTATTTACTTACTACAACACACTACATAAATAGTTTATCAAAAAAATTTAATATACGAAATAAACTAAAATATACTATAATTTTTTTTTTTGTGGATTTAAATATATATTCATGTTTAAAATATTTTTCTTTTAAAAAGATATAATTTGGCGGCACACAAAAGTGCCGCGGAACAGTGGTTGAGAATCACTGACCTAAGCAATTAAAAAAAAAAAACAGAGGTTACGCATTAATATAAATTGTAAACTTGTAAGTTTTGGCTGTAGTGTCCTCGTCTACAGAGGAGACAAGTAAACATTTACACACACAGACGGACCGTCGGCCGCGTCTCCTCGCAACTGTACAATAAGCGCACATTAATTGTTTATTTAATTGCGCTCGTGGTGCGTTTAGTAAAATATTACCGTATTATCTTTGCGGACGACCTATTAAATGCAACGGAGTAACCTTTTCGGTTATCAGGCGCGCTACGCACGAGTCGCGTGTTGCGCGCGACTGTTATGCACTTAGAGGCTAGGGCTAGGTTGGGAGGCGTTTTTTTTTTATTCCTTACATGGGTGGACGAGCTCACAATCCACCCGGTGTTAAGTGGTTACTGGAACCCATAGACATCTACAACGTAAATGTGCCACCCACCTTGAGATATAAGTTCTAAGATCTCAGTACGGCTCTGAGTCCTACAAGACAAGTCGTCTTGGCCTAAAGGATAAGACGTCCGGTGCATTCGTATGTAGCGATGCACCGGTGTTCGAATCCCGCAGGCGGGTACCAATTATTTCTAATGAAATACGTACTCAACAAATGTTCTCGGTTGACTTCCACGGTGAAGGAATAACATCGTGTAATAAAAATCAGACCCGCAAATTTTTATTTGCGTAATTACTGGCGGTAGGACCTCTTGTAAGCCCGCGCGGGTAGGTACCACCACCCCACCTATTTCTGCCGTGAAGCAGTAATTTCGATTTGAAGGGTGGGGCAGCCGTTGTAACTACACTGAGACCTTAGAACTTATATCTCAAGGTGGATGGCATTTACGTCGTAGATGTCTATGGGCTCCAGTAACCCCTAACACCAGGTGGGCTGTGAGCTCGTCCACCCAAGTAAGCAATAAAAAAAAGGCGTGTAACGATCAGAGAGATACCAGCTCTAGTTTAGGTGGACCATCACAGCGTCCAGTCCCACCGAACCAGAGCGCGTAGGCCCTCCGCAGCGTGACCAAGCGGAATGCTGTCGACTCATTATGAAAGACTAAGTTGCGTTATTTTAACAATATTTCCAAATTCATATTTCCGTTGTGTGATAGACAGAAAGCTCGACCAATGGTAAAGAAGAACGGTCGCACCTGTGCAAACACACGCACACACACACACCGGCAAGCCCACACACGCACACACCACGAATCCCCATCGATACTGTGACGTGTCGATTTCATTAATATTAATAATTTTTAACAATTCGAAAAAATTCCACTCTGGATTATCAGAACTAAGTGATTTACCAAAAGACTTATTATTGAGTTCTTTTACATTACAAATTTCGGTTGAGCTAATGCGATGGAGGTATCGTTTTATCTACGGACAGGGAGACAGACCCATTGCCATCCAAGTTGTCGCCTATGTCGGTAATAGTTTGAAAATACATCTCCAACCCACAGACCCCTTAGTTTCTCGCCGGATCTCCTCAGTGGGTCGCGTTTCCGATCCGGCGGTAGATTCTGCGAAGCACGGCTCTTGCTAGGGCCAGTGTTAGCCCCACTCCGGCTTGAGCCCCGTGAGCTCACCTACACGTTAGGATGAAGCTGAAATAGCCTCTCAAGGCTATCGGTTCAGGTAGGAAAAAAAAAGGTCAGGTGACGACACCATTTCGCGTCCTAGTGTGCTAACCATTTGTTATCAAAGCCCGTATGTGATGATGATGAAACCGCCATCGCGTTAATTTCACGTATATCGATTTCATATCACGTATGATTCTCTCTCGACAGGAGTAGGAAACGCTGTGGTACCAACCTTTACGTGCTCAAACACCTACCGCTTTTACAAAAGACAAATATTGATGTTACCTAGTTTGTGAATAAATCTCCTTTTTCTGCTTTACCTTTTTTTTGCTTAAGGAGGTTACGGGTTAATCCTCCGTTAAGTGGTCACCGGAGCTCATAGACATCACAAGATAGACAAGATAGACAAGTCAATCTCGATATGAATTATTTTATTGAGAACTAGTGAATTCGGCTCAGTATGGCTTCGCTACGTCTCTGACCATCGTGAAATGTATGAAATACACAAGTGTGAACAACTTCACAAAGTTACTGGTGGTAGAACCTCTTGTGAGTCCGCGCGGTAAGTATCACCACCTCGCCTATTTCTACCGTGAAGCAGTAATGCGTTTCGGTTTGAAGGGTGGGGCAGCCGTTGTAACTATACTGAGACCTTAGAACTTATATCTCAAAGTGGGTGGCACATTTACGTTGTAGATGTCTATGGGCTCCAGCGACCACTTAACACCAGATGGGCTGTGAGCTCGTCCACCCATATAAGCAATAAAAAAAAGAGTTAAATACGAGCGTACAAATAAACAATCACAAATAATGTACTATAGAAGATAATTATTATTTTTTTACATTATATCAAAGTGCGTTTATCTGTAAAGAGGACGCCATATCATAACGTGCAATATCGTGTTACGATTTGTCATTGAATGAATATAGTTTTAACCGACTTCAACTAAATAAAGGAGGAGGTTCTCCGTGCGCAGGGTATTTTTCGTGAATATCTTCTAGGTAAAGATAGTCTGTTGTCACAATACTAAGACTGGGCTATTGTCGAATAAAGTAAGTCACGGCTATCGAAGTCCAGGAGTGGAAGAGAGCCAGCTTGATGTTCTTTCATCGGAACTACTCTTCCTAGTGTTGGATGTTTAGTTTTTCAAGTGGAATGTCATTTTACTGATTTTGAAGCCATTTAATCAAAAATGTTAAAACGTTAGGATACAATAAATATGTATGTATGTATTATACACATTTACGTCCGTGTGCTCCTGTAAGGTACTCCGACCGATGGAGCACCTCCAAGTGTTAATATAATATATTTGTAAGTCAAGTAATTAACACGGCCGTATAGGGGCAATGGATCGGTGAAGTGGAAAATATATTAAGAATCGGATACTAAAAATGGTATATTGTGAATGTAGTTGAATAGGCTTTTTTTTTTCATTTTTCCTACCTAAGCTGATAGCCTTGAGAGGCTATTTCAGCTTCGTCCTAATGTGTAGGTGAGCTCACGGGGCTCAAACCGGAGTGTTGCTAACACTGACCCTAGTAAGAGCAGTGCTTCTACCACCAATTCGGAAACGCGACCGACTGAGAAGATCCGACGAGAAACTCAGTGGGCTGTGTCTGAGGGTTAATTTACTCGTCGAGCCCTTCGTCGCAAGCGACGGGTTCGACGAGAACGATGACCGGTGCTTGAGGTACCTAAAAGCACCGTTAGTGAATCGGGAGGATCCGAAATGACGTGTTTGGGGCGACGTCGACTGCTTTCCATTCTGTCCGCAGGATCGGGTATGTAGTTACCGGTGGCCACGATGAGAGGGTTCTCGTGTCGCGTCACTTTATCGAAGTGGCTAAATGGTATTAACGCAGGGTGCTCCGATTATAATTGAGAGCTCGTAGTTCCGCTTCGCTTCAGGTAATCAGTTCGCTGTTACGCTTCGAGTAGATCCGATTACTCACTGCCTTCGTGTCATCTTTGCAACGCTTTTATAGACGATACCACATGCCTAGAGATATCGAGAACATTCTTGAAAAGTCGAGTAGTTCCGACATATGTTTCCGCAATTTGATAATAGATGGCGTTGTACTTCTCGAGCGTTCTCGATATTACTAGTTCTTTTGATATTAGTTTGTACTATTCTACAATAGATGGTGTTGCTCTTAACGGCGTAACATTATTTTTATTGTCTTTATCCCGATTCAGATTTTTACCGCATTGTATTCGGAGATAGGAACAAAACTACTAAATTTAAAATAAATATTAGTATAGAGCGTCAAGTAGTATGTATTTGTTACTGAAACTGTCAAATGAAATTGCCAAACAAGAGCACGTGGGATGGATCGCGAGATGCTCCCACCACACCCCCACTCTTCCTTCAACCCGTTGCCTCATTTGATTTAACAATGATGATGAAGCTTGGTACGTGTAGTGTGAAGGTGATATTACTTAAAAATATGTGTATATATAACATATATGATATCTATAGATACAAATACTCGTACTTAAATAAATACATATACATGTCATAAATATATACATATAAAAACACATATAAACAAATATTATCAATTAGATGTGTGTATATTTTTGAACGTATTTTTGAATGCTTTAACGCTGCGATACCTAATAGGTGTATGGCTCGAATTAGTATGGAAACTAAATAGTACCACATGCTGTTTTTTTAAAAGGGAACTGTATCCTAGTCTGCCCGTCAAAAAATTGAAGCTTAAATTACATAAAATAATAATTCTACTTGGCGCCAATTCAAACACTCATTGAAGCATTTGACAAGCAAACACTGGACGCGCGCCTGTGTTTGCCCTCGTCTCGGATGCGCCATGGGGCGATGATGGCTTTCCTCTATTTATTTGTACGAATAATATCGGTTCGATTGCGGTCGGTGGTTTAAATATTTATTTATAATGATGTGCTTAGAGTTTGAAAATTAAGGTTCATCTACACGGAGAATGTTGCTATTGTACAGTCATGTTATGAAGTAGAACGCGTTGCTCGTTTTGTTTGCCTTCTTCTTTTTTTTCCTACCTAAGCTAATAGCCATGAGAGAGTATTTCAGCGTAACCTTAACTAGTAGGCGAGCTCACGGGGCTCAAACCGGAGTGATGCTAACACTGACACTAGAAAGAGCAGTGCTTCGCAGAATCTACCGCCGGATCGGAAACGTGACCCACTGAGAAGATCCGGCGAGAAACTCAGTGGGCGATTGTTTGCGATCACCGTACTATGCTGAGGGGCTGCCCGCGGACTCTGGCGTCTGCTTAGAACTAGTTAGGTTCTGGGTCCTGAGTTCGTTTGGCTGTTAAAGTATAAGTAGTCAAGTACTTATATCCGGGTTAAATATAGTCACCCTATAAAGAAATAAGTATTGCTTGTATATGATTCCCGACACGTTATCATTGTAACCAATTCAGTAACGTTTTTTGCACTGCACGCAATGAATTACAAAAAACCGAGGTAAGGGTCCCATGGTTTTCTGTGATATAGGGACCTGCCTTTACCTTACATTGCGGGCTTATAAACTATGAACTTTATAATACGACAAGCTTAACATATCAATATTGTTTTACGCTTCTGTTAAGTTAGTAAAAAAAAGGATCTCCACCCTGTATGTTAATCTACCATAAAAGAGAACAAATTCGCGATATGTGACTCGCGACAATGGGCTGCAAGCTAGCGACGCACTCTACCGTTAAATGCGACTCGATTAATCACAGGAGACGCGTGACTACCGCCCCCGAACCAACGCTTATTCATAGTCTAGTAAAGTTGACAAAACTTATATAAAAATAAAGGCTTAGCTCTAAGTCACGGATGATGATGAGAAACAATGTTCTAATGCAATGGCGACGTTGACCGTACCTAAAGATGAGCGGACGCATTCATTTCGTGGATATTATGGACTCGCGTGTGATCAGAATAATAGTAAAAATGTACATAAATGCTCATTGATAGCGTTCGAAGACTGATTGGTATCATGCCGTAATAGATATTAAATTTTTGAAATGCTTTATTTATGATGCGTAAAAGCCCGTTGACTTTGTTAATGACGCTGTTAGTTGACTTCAGAGGGTAGTTGCTGGCTAATTACAGTATATTACTAAAATAATTCAAAATCTCAACTCTACATACGTGCACACCCTCGCAGAATCATTTTACGGTTCTCTCAACCCGGATTATAAATCTGTCTAACATATTTCTATTTCACTCGTACAACCGGTATTCTAAATGCGTGAAAAACGGGATGGATAACAACAATATGTACTTGAAAAGAGCTTACGCTTAGACAAGCATGTGATTTTAATTATAGTAATATATATTTTGATTATGCTAGTTTGAAATAGATGTAATGTCATTGCGACTATAAAACCAAATCTAGTGCACGTCGCATTGGCTCCTAGACAATGACTATTATTCCAGACTTCATTAATAAAAGCATTATGCTGACTCTTTTGATCCAGCTGAGGCTTATGAAGAGCTTCACCCACTTTTTTTACTTGTATCCCAAAAACATCTGTTGATATGCCAAATTCATTCAGTCTTCATGCTTTTAGTAAGATCTTTTGAATTTAATAGACTTGTCTTCGTAATTAAAATAAGTTAAAAAGTGGTGTTGAACCAAACATACCACACGCTCGGCGATCGGTTGCAATAATAATAATATTATTTTATCAGTTGTGTTGTAACACATCAAATCAATTATGAATCTTTTGCTGCCTTATCATAGGTTTTGATTTACACCGCGGGATATTAACGAATTGATAGGCACACAAGTGAACTACCCTCTGTAACAGAATACGAGGGGTTGAATTTATAAAAATGCCCTTACGATTTGATGATTAACATACTTGATCCGTACTGAGCAAGACGAGTATTTCGGAAGGGATATAGGGATTTCAAAAACCTTATCTCGTATAGGAAAATTGTAGGATTATATTTATACAGTTATATTATTATGACTGTTTATATCGCAAAAAAGACAGTCTTTAAGGGGGGTCGATTGTAGGCACCAATAGATTGCTTTATAAGGTGAACGATATGTCCATTTAAGTTTTAAAAAAGTACTTTACGCTTATATTTTGTACTTCTTATCAGTTAGCGTGTTTTTGTTTTAAATATTGATCTTGGAATAGACTTAAAATGTGCAATGTTCTATAGATGAATAAGTTCACAGTGGACCTGGTGGTTCTTAGTTACCGGAGCCTGTAGAAATCACAGCGTGAATGCCGCAACCTACCTGCCCTCCTTTCAAGATCGCGGCACTATATGGTTACTAGTATGGTTGTATCTACCGGTGGTGCAATGCTTTCTACCACCAGTAAATACCGACTTACGTATGCTAATTATAATATTCGGAGTACGCTGCAGCTAATCTCCGGTGACTTCCTAAGGTGTATACCACACTCACGAGAAAAGCTGGAGTGGTGGTATTATTGGTATTTACTGGTGGTAGGACCTCTGTGGGTCCGCACGCGTAGGTACCACCGCCCCGCCTATTTCTGCCGTGAAGCAGTAATGCGTTTCGGTTTGAAGGGTGGTGCAGCCGTTGTAACTATACTGAGACCTTAGAACTTATATCTCAAGGTGTGTGACGCATTTACGTTGTAGATGTCTATGGGTTCCAGTAACCACTTAACACCAGGTGGGCTGTGAGCTCGTCCACACATCTAGACAATAAAAAAAAATTCTAGGCCGGCATAACACGAACAAAACCTATGTATGTCTACGGTAGAAATCTAGAAAAATCAGTGCTCCCGAATTTCGACAAGATTACCTATGACCGTGGTTGCCCGAAGCAGCCCTTCTTAAGCTGTCAAATTAAAAGTCTAAAAGATTGCGCTGTATTTAACGAGAATCTTTTATCCGCGACAATCCACCGTAAAACTATATTCGTGATTTATTGGTTTTTGCACACACGATGTAATTCGGTTAACGTCTAGGGGAGAACATTAGAATGTCGTCCAACTAGCAAAATTATGCCGGATTGTTTTTATGACTTTCTTCTACGTTTATTATATTAATTACACTTAAAATTCAAAGGAAAGCAAGGGAGGCTATTAATTTCGTTACTTGGAATTTGTTATCGACGTTATTATCTACTAGGAAATTACAAGGAAATTGACATAATGTGTTGATAGTCAAAAAAAGTTGATTCCTTTTCGCAGACTCGAATATTAGCATTAATTCATGTTATTAGCCAGCGACCTGTCAATATTCCATAAAATACAATACTATATAAAAAATAGAGAAACGGAGAGTGGTTCTGATAAAAGAAACCATGTTATATTTATTTTAGCTATGGAGAATTATTATTATTTAGAATTTGGGTATTTGCTAGTAGCTACTCCTGAAAGCCAGAGTAACAAACCGGTATATCCTAACACACTTATGTAAAACCTTTTGATCCCTGATCAATGATCGTCTTCAGCAAGTGTTTTCTCTGCTGGTTATACATAGATCACTCCTATTCTGTGCTGCTATGAACGGTTCTCCGCCTTCCACGGCGGATTCCAAACCGATAGTTGGATAATAAATTTAAGCTAACCCGATTCGCGACCGACATGTGGACGTTGTTCACGCACCTCTCCACTCGAGGGGACGGCTTATACTATTTCATTAAGGGTCATTTTTCGTTGTAGTTAAATACCAGATAGCGTTATACAATTTGTTTGGCGACGGAAAATATATTTTTATTTTTGATTGTGGGAGCTTGTGGATCATAGATTTAATCATTTGGTTACAATGTACATATGTTTCTTTATGGTTTTGAATGTTTTCTATTAAAATTTCCGTTTGTATCTTTAGTTAGTTTTATCTTTGAATAAGCAAATAAGCTTTTCAAAATGAAATTAAACTAAAGTTCTGCCTGCGAAAAGTCAGAAGATCTTACATGATAGCAATATGTTTAGCTAACGACAAGAATAATGTATGAATTTTCAGTATCTGATCGGGACATCTTCAAGCTGCTTCCGCCTAGGGCGTAATGTGAACTAGCACAGATCAGTGCTATTGCATTACGTATTTGTACCAGGCATTAATCATGCGCTTCTGTTTGAAGGGTGGTTTGATGTTTATATGCCCCGTTAACCACTACATACCAGGTGGACCGTAAGTCTCTCTGTACAATTAACGCGAATAAAAAGAAACCCAACTAAGTGCGCATGCCCTTTGAGATTAATTTGTCACATGCTATCTCCACAAATGTTATGTGGTACAAGAGTTATTGAGTTGGCACGTGTCGACCACGTGCTCCTCACCACACTGACCGGACCGATGACACGTGTTATGTTTACACTTTCATGCTTTTAGGCGCACAAATTGTTTGCTAATTTTGGTAGTGATTCCCACGGAATTATTATGAATATACATAAGTTATTTTATAATAAAAAATATAATATTACAAAACCCGTCTCAGTGGTGGAGCTACAAGGTCTGTTTATGTTGAACTAAACTGCGATACGACGTTGGGCAATAGTTGGCAATACTTTAATTTTTTCCAGAAAAGTTTGCTGCCAGGAAGTTTCTTTGACAAAATTCACCAAATTTTCATGTAGAGCATTCCCACTTGTTGTGGCCACACTACATTCTAAGTTTTCAAGTTAAAACCGGGGATCGTTGATTTGAAAGAACATACACTGTTTTACCTCTAATAGTATAACGGCCGTCTGGTGTAGTGGTAAGTGACATGGTCACTACACAAGGGGGTCGCGGGTTCGAATCCTGCCAATGGAAGATATTTGTATTATAAATATAAACGTCTTTTCCAGGGTTATGGATGTATATTAAATATGTGTATGTGTATAATAAAAAATCTTACATTTATTTCCGTCATCTGGTACCTGTAACACAAGTTCTTTACGACCTAACCACGGGACCAGTTAACGTGGTGTGATTGTTTAAAAAAAAACTTATCCAATGACATTAATATCTAACTTCTAAAACGTGTAACATCACAGTTAAAGTTTTGGTTATCTAAAAGCTGTTTTCCTGAAAATTAACTGTAATACAATGTAAAGTCCATTATAAAAACACATAATGCAGCCAACTGACCTAACAATCTTCGAAGGTTTCAGATATTAATACTCTAATTGGCATTTGAAGACTGCAAGTAGTTAATCGCGTGTAACGATTGATTAAGTACATCGGTTCCGAGTTACACGATTAATGGTATCGATTGACAACGGTTTATGGTCGAAGAAATACACTTTTTACAATACTCAGCCGCCAGCTTCAAGTTCTTTTTTTTTATTGCTTAGATGAGTGGACGAGCTCACAGCCCACCTGATGTTAAGTGGTTACTGGAGCCCATCTACAACGTAAATGCGCCGCCCACCTCGAGATATAAGTTCTAAGGTCTCAGTATAGTTACAACCCTTCGAACCGAAACGCATTACAGCTTCACGGCGGAAATAGGTGGGTCGGTGGTACCTACCCGCGCGGACCCACAAGAGGTCCTACCACCAGTGATTACGCAAATTATAATTTTGCGGGTTTGATTTTTATTACACGGTGTAATTCCTTCGCCGTGGAAGTCAATCGTGAACATTTGTTGAGTACGTGTTTCATTAGAAGTAGCTCTGAGCTTGTGAGAAATTTTTGTAGGTAGTGTTGAAGAGATTAGGATAAGATTGTAGTGCGGCAGCAGTGAATAACCCCAAAAACTAACTACCATTGGTGTAAACAAAAGTAAATCTTTAATAATCTTTTTTGTACTTATTCCTTGCTATTTCATGGGGTTCTTGATTATGCTCTTGGCGGTAGGACGTGGAGTCAGTTCCTGCGAGTCACCAAGCTTTTGTTTTATTGCATATATGGTGGCTACCCGAGCGCACGGAACCGTGACTTGAATGTTCCACCCACCTTGAGACAGAGGAACGAAGTCGGAACTTTATTACCTGTCTATGCCGACCTTCAATTCTATTCAAATAAGCAGGATATTGGTACCTACCCGTGAGGGCTTGCAATACCAATAAAGAGGCGGTAATGTTGTAATGACCTAGTCCAAAATATTTTCGTATTGAAACAATATTGTGAAAATATCAAATATATTATAAATTATTAGTGTGTGTGTGTGTGTGTGTGTGTGTGTGTGTGTGTGTGCGTGTGCGCGCGTGTGTGTGTGTGTGTGTGTGTGCGCGCTTTTTATTGTACAAGGTGGGTAGACGACGACCCACTCGGTTATGTGACTGCCGAAATCTACAGTATCCAACACTAAGATTTTCTTATTTCTAGCGAGCTTATCTTTTTTGCTAAATAAAAAAAAAATTACCAACGCAACAACAATTTCCAAGAAAAAAATGGAAATCGTTGCTCTCAATTTATCTATGACTCAAGAAAACCGAAGAAATATGTTTTAACGGCAAAACAGACTGCATATCCATTGAAGTGGTCCTTCGCGACTGTTGAACTACGATATTATCACCGGATTTAGATAAACTTTGCGCAAATGCGTCAAAGTGAATACGTGTATGACAATATTGGTTTCCTAAGCTAAGCGTTACTATTTTTTTTTATTTTATTATGTTACTAGCGACCCGCCCTCGCTTCGCTTCGGAAACTGTAATTTATTATTGATTTCTCCACTGTTTAATGGATGTTATTATACATATAAACCTTCCTCTTTAATCACTCTATCTATTAAAAAAAACCGCATCAAAATCCGTTGCGTAGTTTTAAAGATTTAAACATACATAGGGACAGATATAGGGACAGAGAAAGCGACTTTGTTTTATACTATATAGCGACCCGCCCTCGCTTCGCTTCGGAAACATTAAAACACACATGAAACCAAAAAAATAAAATAAAAAAATAAATAAAAAAAAGTAGCCTATGTTCATCAGGGACAATGTCGGCTTCTAATGGAAAAATAATTTTTCAAATCGGTCCAGTAGTTTCGGAGCCTATTCGAAACAAACAAACAAACAAATCTTTCCTCTTTATAATATTAGTATAGATAATACCTCACGAACCTGACATCTAAAGTGAATTCAAGAGACGCACTCCATCGCACGAGGCTGTTGACCTCGGGCTCAACAGATTTCTGTTTCATTGCTTGCAATTCAATAATATTGTTTTTAAAAATGAAAAGGGCTTGGCTATCCCCATCGTGAACAATATCTATTAGCGACAAGATCGTTTTCTATAAGATGAGCTGAGTAAAACTAAAATAGCATTTCACTGCACATTTTACCACACGAAGGAACTGTTCGGAGTGGTTACCATTAACTATGGAGGGAGGAAATTAGTTTGGACTACGTAAATATGTGAGATCTTGTATATTAACTATACTTGAGACCTTAGAACTTATATCTCAAGGTGGGTGGTGCATTTACGTTGTGGATGCCTATGGGCTCCAGTAACCACTTAACACCAGGTGGGCTGTGAGCTCGTACACCCATATAAGCAATAAAAAAAAAACTGTCACTAACTAACTACTCTAGTCATTAAATATATTTAATTTCCTAACTCAGCATACTTCAATCAGTTAACAACTGCTCAATTCATATCGTACCCTGTGCCTATGCTAGCGCCATTCTGGAGGATTTTTTAACTGTTATTAAATAACAGTTCAAAAATTAGTGCTGCAAGTGGGACACCGTTTCAAGCTTCTCCCATATGAGACGGTTCTCCTTATCTCTACCCTCCATACCATAAACCAAAACGCTCGCCTCTTCTGTCTTACGCTATAATCAATCTACCCTCGATCTTGTAATTATATGAAGCCTTTAATTTCAAAACTACCGTTAGAATTACTTTACGTTTCAATTTTATATAATATAATAATTGTGCAGTCACGACCTGACTGTGTACTTTTAAATGTTCAATCATTTATTCAATAATAAGTACTATTGATTTTATTGGTATGATGTTTGAACGTAATGTACGTACCGTTGTTTCTATATTTCTTTAAATAATACATAAAATTTTCAATACATTTTGTAATTATTTTTGTTTTTTTTTTTATAATAGTATATTATATTTTAGAGTATCATATATATATATCTTTTTTGCCACGTACCATCCGGCTATGGAATGAGCTCTCCTCCACGGCGTTTCCCGAGCGCTATGACATGTCGTTCTTCAAACGAGGCTTGTGGAGAGTATTAAGCGGTAGGCAGCGGCTTGGCTCTGCCCCTGGCATTGCTGAAGTCTATGGGCGACGGTAACTACTCACCATCAGGTGGGCCGTATGTCCGTCTGACTACAAAGGCAATAAAAAAAATTATTACATTGAAGCTTTATCTTTTTTGTACACGACAAGCTAATTGCATGAGAGCACAGTCCATTCAATTTAAAGTGATTACTGGAGCCCATAGACATCAGTAACGTGAATGTCGCTGAGTTCATCCACAGCGAAGTCGTCGTGGCCTAAAGGATAAGACGTCCGGTGCATTCGTATGTAGCGAAGCAACGGTGTTCGAATCCCGCAGGCGGGTACCAATTTTTCTAATGAGAGTACGTATCTCATTAGAAAAATTGGTTAACAAATGTTCACGATTGACTTCCACGGTGAAGGAATAACATCGTGTAATAAAAATCAAACCCGTCAAAACTATAATTTGCGTAATTACTGGTGGTAGGACCTCTTGTGAGTCCGCGCGGGTAGGTACTACCACTCTGCCTATTTCTGCCGTAAAGCAGTAATGCATTTCGGTTTGAAGGGCGGGGCAGTCATTGTAACTATACTGAGACCTTAGAACTCATATCTCAAGGTGGGTGTAAGCAAATTCTTTCAATCTGAGCACGTGAGCTCACCTGCCCGGGCCTAACTAGCCTAGGAATAGCCTCTTAGGGTACTAGCGAATAGATAGGGGGATAAAAGCAGCAGTAACCACTTACGTTCAGGTGGCCTAATACTCGTCTGCCTACAACGGCAATAAAAATGCCGCCAAAGCTATGTTGTATTCCGACTGCCCTTGTATTCAAACTAGAATGAACCGTAGTCAATACATGTGTGCGCTCAGACCATACTCTCACCAATATTCGAGTTAACTGGCCTCGCGTCACCTCCAGCGTTAAGCGGCTGCCAGACCGCGTAGACATCACGATTCCACTGTCCACCTCATCACACGAGGCGTTATTCCTGATCCAAGAAATTTAAATAGTATATCAGGCTTTCACTTATTTGCATGAGCAAAATTTTGTTATGAAAATGTTTGAAATGTTTCATTAAAACTTTTTTTAAATTACCTGTTTTACATGTAAATATGTTTACTTTAACTTTGTTGTTGTTGTTAATGTTTTTCTGTGTAATAATTCTTATTTTTAATGTTTTATTCCGTTTTCGCCTCGTGTGGCTTATAACATTCAACTTTTTTTTTAATTCACCATCACCGTCCTCCACCCTTCAAAATGTTCGACACAATTGTATTTAGGGTGGATATGGTGACGTGACGCGAAGTGGGTACCGTATAATTTGGATTATCCGCTGAACAATGCGTTTAGAAGGGGAGTCCTGACTGGATCGCTTGGCGACCCGGTTAAGTTTATAAAGTGACGTCATTGTGTACTATGGGATTGATGCCTGAAGTTTCATCCAATATTATTTGTCTCCTTTTTTTTTATTGCTTAGATGGGTGGACGAGCTCACAGCCCTCCTGCTGTTAAGTGGTTACTGGAGCCCATAGACATCTTCAAGGTAAATGCGCCACCCACCTTGAGATATAAGTTCTAAGATCTCAGTATAGTTGCAACGGCTGCCCTACGCTTCAGACCGAAACAGATTACTGCTTCACGGCAGAAATAGGTAAGGCGGTGGAACCTACCCGCGCGGACTCACAAGAGGTCCTACCACCAGTAACGGTGTCAACGGTGTCGTGCGTCCTCCCGAGAGGAGCACATTCGAGATTGGTGAGATGACTCTGGTTACTGTTTTCCTGAAAGTAGAATGTGTGCAAGGCGAAGCTTGTTGAGAAGTGTTAACTGCTTTAAGTAGTTTTGGTTAAGTTATTGACTCTTCAACATATCTGTTAGGGTTAGATGTTGCTATGAGCTAATAGCAATGGCTGTTTTCCCGGTGGATAGGCTTCATCATACCACATGCTTATAGCCAAATCGTGTTCTACTGCCAAAGACTTTTGACGACTTTTTTATTATTATTTTTTATTGTCTTTGTAGGCAGACGGGCACACGGCCCACCTGATGGTGAGTGGTTACCGTCGCCCATGGACTTCAGCAATGCCAGGGGCAGAGCCAAGCCGCTGCCTACCGTTTAATACTCTCCACAAGCCTCGTTTGAAGAGGGACTGTAAGAAGATTACTGGCCGCAAAACCTTCATCTCCTTTTATTGTTGTGAATTAAATATATACCAACTTCAAAGCCTAACTACAAGGCTTTTATACCCTAAACAAAACGACTCACGTCGCTACAGTATTTTACGTGATGCTCAAACAAACCTAGATGCAAAAATTATTAAAATCTGTGATAAAGAGTCAATGACGTTCCTGACCTCATCTTCATAGCTTTTTAAACATAATGCACAACGCATTGTACATGTATTTAAGAGATATTTATGTACAGTGTTTAAATATAACTAGAGGATGACCGGAAGTGGCATTGGATTGGTCACGCTTTGAGAAAGCCCGATACCCACCTATCAAAGAGAACACTGATCTGAAAAGTGTCTGGCAAAAGGAAGAGAGACCGCCCCAGAACAACTTGGCGTCGCTCGGTGGAGCAGGAGCTAGGGGTCTTGGGCACGACGTGGGAGGAGCTAGAACAGACTGCCCAAGACCGATATAAATGGAAAAATTTGATTCGAGCCCTACACCCCAGCAGAGGGTAATAGGAAAGAATGATGATGATGAGAGGATGACCGAGCTTTTCTAGGATTTTTTTTTTATAAATTGTGTTTTTTAGAAATTATATTTAAATACGAATTACACATTGATATTATATTATGTTATTTGTTGTTTTCTTTCAATAAAAAAAAATAAGTTTATTTTTAAGTTGATTATCGATAAAGTTGATTATTGAAAATCGAATAAAACAACATTTTCTGAAAATAAATCGTAGCTACATCGATTTATCGCCCCCGAAATCCCCTGTAAATGTTATGAAAATCGTTGGAGCCGAGATTCAGATTATATATATACATATTTATATACAAGTATTGCTCACAGTGCGTTTCCAGAGGTCTTTTTGCCACGTACCATCCGGCTATGGAATGAGTTCCCCTCCACGGTGTTTCCCGAACGCTATGACATGTCCTTCTTCAAACGAGGCTTGTGGAGAGTATTAAGCGGTAGGCAGCGGCTTGGCTCTGCCCCTGGCATTGCTGAAGTCCATGGACGACGGTAACCACTCACCATCAGGTGGGCCGTATGCTCGTCTGCCTACAAGGGCAATACAAAAAAAAAAAAAAAACACAGTTATTAGATTAGGTAGAATTTGAAAATAAGTAGTCAATCAGTAGAGTTAATGTTCCACGGTCAGTACCAAGAAAGCCAAAAGCATTTTAACAAATAAATATTTGTGCGGAATTTGGAGCACTTCGGCATTCAAAATTACAAGATTCACGTCTCCACCCTTGAGGCGGTGAGACGATGAGACATTCCATCTCAATTACGTTAATTAATGCCTTTTTGTTTTTGAATATTAAGACGACAATGGAGAGAGTAGAGACAGTAATTCGTGTCGTTAATTCGTTTTAATCTTCTGAGTTGCGGCGTGTTTTGAATTGTCTGCTGGCGGGGCAGATTGCGTAGAAGGTATCTGTCTAGTTGTCGCCGGCTCCAAACGATCCTGCCTCTGAAACTTCAAATTGTCATCGTCGTGACCTCAAGATTATGTTAGTCGATGTTTTGATGCTTTTTTTTCGGGTAGAGGGCCGAACCTCCTACGAGGTCCCTGCGCAAAAGGGGCGCGCGGGGTATGTGAGACTCAACGATCTGCACGGTGTTGTGAGCAGACCGCGGGCCCAAGGATGAAATTAGGTTTTTTTTTTAAGTATCATAAATTGGTAATATATTTTTCTTTCTTCAACAATTAATTTCTCAGTGGTGTATATATAAATTACAAACGCTCACAGCATTCATAGGAGATCACCATACCAATTTCATAAGTTTGAAAGTATAAAATGAATATTTATGGTATAGAACAATCCTAGAGCATGCCTCAATTCACGTTGAGAACAGAGATTGCATAATGGGAGAATTAATGTTACTACTGCAACTTGCTGGCCGTGTGTCCGTTGGTACTGAGACTAGAACTCCATTGAACATTAAGCCTGCCCTCGCAAACTAAGGGGGCTCTTGCATGAATGCAAATTAAAATCGACCCTAAAAAAGATTTAGTAAAATTTGAACACAATTTAGACGTGTATGTTAGTTATATTTATTTATTTATACTTTATTTCAGTTTTTTTTTAAAACCATAACATTTTGTTAGTAAGAATTACTTATAATCTGTGTTAGTAACTTCGGTGTGAGATATCGCAAACATTGTGGATGCAATACAAAAGCGCGGCAGTGACAACATCATCCTAAAGGCATTTTTATATTGAACACGTAGGGCATTGTAAGCTCTCCGCGTATATATGTGGTCCACAGACTATACGAATATAACATTTTTATTTTATAACTGAAAGTTTTTTTTCTTTTCTAAATGGCATTGGACAGGTCACTTTGCTCGTAGAATGGATGGCGTTTGAGACGGAAAAGTTCTTGAGTGGCGACCGCGTACCGGAAGACGCAGCGAGGGTAGACCTTCCACAAGATGGATCACGACCTATTGAGATTCGCGGGAATCCACTAGATGCAGGCAGCGCAGGATCGATCTGTGTCAGGGGGGGGGGGGTCATGTCCAGCAGTGGACGTCTGTGAGCTGATTGTAGTCCTTAATCTTACTTTAATTAATACAATTGGCCATTGTGGACAGAGACACATAAAGCGCACAAGAGGTCCAACCACCAGTATAATTATTTATTTTATTACAGGGTGGCCCATAAGTCCTTTGAAAAGTAAAATTTGAATAAAACGAACAGGGCGCGCGTGAGCGGTGCAGGGGAAGCGGGGGGAGTAACTTCGGTTTCTGGGAATTTAGTCGCGATGGAGCGTTTTACCGGAGCGGACCGTGCGTTTTGTGTGCGCGAGTTTTATAAAAACGACAATTCGGCAACCGTTGCGCGGCGTAAATTTCGAGAACACAAAGGTTTACACAACTTTGACGACACTCCGACTCTTCAAACGATTAAGAACTGGGTTGCTAAGTTCGAGGAGACCGGTTCGACGTTAGATAAACCGCGGTTGGGTCGCCCAAGGACGTCACGTACGGAACAAAACATAGACACAGTGACACAGTCTATTCGCGAAAATCCGACACAGTCAACTCGTAAGCGCGCCAGAGCATTAAACGTATCCAGGACATCGTTACAACGGATTTTGAAGAAAGATTTACATATGCACCCTTACAAAATTCAGTTGGTTCAAGAATTAAAGGAAACTGACGGTATTCAAAGACAAAATTATGCGAATGAAATGTTGAATCGGTTTACTTCCTTCAATAACATAATGTTCTCTGACGAGGCTCATTTCCATCTTAACGGGCATGTTAGTAAATAAAATTGCCGCTATTGGAGCCCCATCAATCCAAAACTTAAGCATCAGAAGCCCTTACATAGTCCGAAAGTGACTGTTTGGGCCGCTATGTCAGCCCATGGTATCCTAGGGCCTTACTTCTTTGAGGATGGCAGAGGGCGCGCAGTTACTGTTACGTCGGAGCGATATGTGGCTATGATCGAAGAGTTTTTCATACCAGAATTGCAAAACTTTTCAGGCTTTAATGCCAGGACGTGGTTTCAACAGGATGGGGCCACTTCTCACACCTCTAACACTGCTATGCCCGTTATCCGTCAACTTTTTCCTGGCAAAGTTATCTCTAAGAGAGGAGACATTTCCTGGCCTCCACGTAGTCCAGATCTGACCCCGATGGATTTTTTTTTGTGGGGCTACCTTAAGGCTAAAGTACACGACACAAACCCGCGGTCAATTGAGGCCCTAAAAGAAAACATCCGCAGAGAAATGACAAGCATTTCAGCAGTGACGTGCCGCGCAGTCATCGACAATTTTAGACGTCGTTTGCAAGAGTGCCGTGATCGCAACGGATTACATTTAGGAGATGTTATTTTCAAAAAATAATTCCCGTTTTTTAAGCTTTTTATGTAAATAAAAATTTAATTCATAATGTAATTAGTTTTATTTTAATAAATTTTTTTTCATATCAAAGGACTTATGGGCCACCCTGTATTAAATGGTCACAAAATTGAACTTTAATGAAATTTTAAATTTTATCAAATTAGATTTGTTTAACTTTGATCTTGTACTTAATTGTATCCTGCACAAATAATATACACTTCATAAACCTTAGGAAGGTGACGAAGTAAAGGGTAAATCCCATTGTGTGCTTCAACACTGAACAAGCAAAACTCAGCTTTCAGCCCACTGAGTTTCTCGCCGGATCTTCTCAGTGGGTCGCGTTTCCGATCCGGTGGCAGATTCTGCCAAGCACTGCTCTTGCTAGGGCCAGAGTTAGCAACACTCCGGTTTGAGCCCCAAAAGCTCACCTACACGCTAGGGTAACGCTGATAGAGCCTCTCAAGGCTATCAGCATAGGTAGGGGAAAAAAGGCAAATGAATATATAAATAACTAAATAAAAGGTGTTTTTAAGTTAACTGTTAACTGAACTGCTTTTAACGAGAATTTAGTTTAAATGATAAAATGAATCCAGACCTGATGATTAGCATAAATTAAAAAAATAATTAAAAACTCAGATGCAGATATCAACGGAGGAAATCAATAAAACTTTAGCGTCTTCTAGTTATTGCAACCGAAGTTTCTGATAAATACATCAATAAAACACATATTTAAGCCTATAAATTATACCTTTTGTAGAATGTAGTGTTGTAGCAAACGGCGGTGGAGCAAACATTCGGATAATATTTTTATATTCAACAGGTGTTTGTGGCATCTGAGTTTGAATAAATTACATTTCAATTAGAAAACTTCTTTTACTGCTTGCTACTTTTACTCTTTCTACTTTTTTTACTGGTGGTAGAGGACCTCTTGCGAGTTCGCACGGGTAGGTACCACCACCCTGCCTATTTCTGCCGTGAAGCAGTAATCCGTTTCGGTCTGAAGGGTGGGGCAGCCGTTGTAACTATACTGAGACCTTAGAACTTATATCTCAAGGTGGGTGGCATTTACGTTGTAGATGTCTATGGGCTCTGGTAACCACTTAACAGCAGGAGGACTGTGAGCTCGTTCAACGTTCACTATTGAAAACGTAACCTGTGAATTAAGTAAGCACCCCCTAACACGCGCGCCTTTAATGAAAAGCGACAATGTATTTAGGTCGGGATTGAATGAATCTTATTGCCACCTCATGCCTTTTTTTTCCTACCTAGGCTGATAGCCTTGAGAGGCTATTTCAGCGGAACCTTAACTAATAGGTGAGCTCACGGGGCTCAAACCTGAGGACGTTGCTAACACGAACCCTAGCAAGAGCCGTGCTTCGCAGAATCTACCACCGGATCGGAAACGCGACCCACTGAGAAGATCCAGCGAGAGTGGGCTGTGTTTGAGGGTTAATTTACTCGTCGAGCCCTTCGTCGCAAGCGACGGGTTCGACGAGAACGGTGACTGGAACACCACCTCATGAACAAATAAACTGGTCACCCTGGACGGTGGTTTTAAAGGCCTTAAGGCCAGGCTTACTTAATGTATGACTGAAGATTGTACCAAGTGGCTCACCACGTGTTCCTTACCAATCAGTTTGAAATGTTAAACAACACCACGGGCATGCAGTGCTGAATGTAATGCATACGAGTTTTTTTTTTTCTATTCTATCAGCCCATGGACGTCCACTGCTGGACATAAGCCTCCCCCAAGCCTCGCCACAAAGACCGGTCCTGCGCTGCCTGCATCCAGCGGATCCCCGCGAACCTCAATAGGTCGTCGGCCCACCTTGTGGGAGGCCTACCCACGCTACGAGTATAATTTAACTAATTGATTTGTGGCGGGTAGCCATCATAGAACGCAAGATAATTGACAGATGCCTGAATCTCGCTTACGACATTTTCAAGATAAAGCGCATATATACAAGTTCCGAACAACAACATTAGGACCGTCGGTCTACCGAGCAATATCACCCGCTCGGTGGAAGATCTTCCCTTTGTCGTATATATTCCCAAAGATTCGCTTTGTATGGGATCAGTTTTGAAAACGGTAACAAAACAAACAAGCTCTATTCAACAGCCTCAAGATAGAACTTTTTCGTGCGCTATCTGTGTGGAGGGTATTGAAAACACGTATTCGAGATGAGAACGTCTAGATCACCCGATCTACAATTGGTTTTAGTAGAGAACCCGAACGCCGCCGCAGTTTGGTTCGCTGTCACAAGACACTGGGGATGAGAACACTTTATTAGCTCTTTAAGCGCGAACCGTCGATAGATCGATTCTCTGTTAATGCGTATAAAGTGCGGAGCGTCGGAATACCGACTAATGCGCAGTTTGATTAAAGGTATTAGATATCGTAGCGCTATGTATAGGTATATATATTATGTTTATTGCTTATGTTTGTGGACGAGCTCACAGCCCACCTGGTGTTAATTGATCACCGGATGCCGCCACCCACCATGAAATATGAGATCTAAGGTCTCAGTATAGTTACGACGGCTGCTGCCCCACCCTTCAAACCGAAACTCATTACTGCTTCACGGCAGAAATAGGCAGGGTGGTGGTACCTACTCGTGCAGACTAACAAGAGGTCCTGCCACCAGTAAATAACATTTAATAACACAATTTAACAAACAAGTGCTTAAAATTATTTTGCTGTGAATTTAGCATTGATTTATGTATTTATTTTAAAAGATACTTTTTTTCCAAAAAATCCTTTAGCAATTTCTGAAAAATATGTGAAAATAAGTTCAGCACTAAAAGAGTTAGAAATGGCATAACACGTGATCATTGTAATAACAACGCGACAGTTTGAGGAACGCTGCGAACGGGCTCCGATTACTTTTACTACGCGAAGAATCGATAGTGTTTTTTTTATTTAATTAAATTAATTCCTTTGTTTTTAGTGACAGAAAAAACAGGCTACCAATCACCATATGGAGGGATGGACAATGGAATGGTAAGTCTTTTATAACATTACTAGACGGGTACCCACTACACGTGTATTGTTAGTAAATAATACGTGAAGCAAAAACTTTGTATCCCTTTTTACGAAGATTGCGCGGACGGAGGAGTATGAAATTTTCCACACTTATAGAGAATACAGAGAAGAAGTGCACAATGCTAATATTTTTTTAAATTAATGCATAAAAGATACATTAAATCAATAAAGAAAACATTACACACACTATATACCATGTATTTGACGCACACACGCATGCATACTATTTATTGTCAAACTTTTGTTCTTGACGTCTGTTGTCAAATTGAGAATAGATTAAATATTGTTTCTCTTTGTTCATATTTTTTTATAGTGTAGTCTTGGCGAAATTTGAGATTATAGAAGTATAAAATAGAATCATAATAGTGTACAAACTTACAATTCCAACTAATTAGGTATAGTCAAATTTCGACTACTGCGGGACCACTAGTTGTTAGTAAATAATGGGAACATACATAACATACTAGTAATACAACAAACTACTAAATTTAGTGTTACTTAGTACTCAGTTTTTATTAATCAATCCTTTATAGAATATTTTATCCTATTGATGGCTGCACAGATATATGTCTCAGAATTTTCCGTACCTATTTAATATTCTCTTGGTCGCATATATATCATCTATACTTCTATACTAATATTATAAAGAGGAAAGATTTGTTTGTTTGTTTGTATTGAATAGGCTCCGAAACTACTGAACCGATTTGAAAAATTCTTTCACTGTTTGGAAGCTACACTATTCCGAGTGACATAGGCTGGAATCTGTTTTGAAAAAAAATAGGGTTCCTAACTAAAACTCCAATAATGTAACCCGAGGTGTAAAAAATTACCTAAAATATTCTTTACATCGCCTGCCCTGCGAAAACTATTGATGATAGAATAAAATAATGTACTACGACTTTGTAGAACACATTATTATTTACAAAAAGTATCGCGACAGTATATGTCTAACTATTATAGTTATGCCGCAATAAGTGTTATTTTATTTAAAAAAAATAAAGCAACGTCAAATATCGTTGAAATTTTTGTTAAAGACCCGAGCGGAGCCGGAGCCGGCCGCTAGTCGTTTATAAGTACTTTCTTTATGGAGTCTCTTAATAAAACATCACAAAAAAAATATCCTTCAGTTAATAGATAAAAAAACAAATGTACTGTTTTTTCTTGCAAACCTTTCATACGTTGTTCGGCTGGGCGTCGGCATCGGAGCTCACAGCATTTTATCCGCTGACCCTTTACGAAAAAAATAGCTGATCGGGTAAACCTTATTTGCATTGGATCTTTCCTTCCAGGGGTAATATACTAAAAACTATACAGTGTAGTTTGGTGGGTAGATATACCGCTCTGAAGGGGTCGTGTACTGATAAGACTAACCGACCTGACTGCTTCGTAAACATTCACAATTTATTTTTTATTTTTTTATTACTTAGACGTGTGGACGAGCTCACAGCCCACCTGGTGTTAAGTGGTTACTGGAGCCCATGGACATCTACTACGTAAACGCGCCACACACCTTGAGATATAAGTTCTAAGGTCTCAGTATAGTCAATTCACTATTTAATTAATAACAGGTCTATTAAACGAAGGACACTTCAAAAACATCCGACTTTTGAATTTGATATCGATTTTAAAATGATTAGCGAAGTTAGCTTGTGAGCAATACCGTCTTTACCATAAGGGCACACGGGGCCCGTGCCCAGGGCCCCCATTCTCAGGGGGCCCGGAAAGACAATTTCTCTCACACGTTTATTCTCAAAACATTTTTGTCGGGCACATTAGACTTTTTTCACAAATCAGTAATCAGAAGGTATTTACAAGGCATATACTATGCCCATAATAGAAGATTTTGCTCAACAGAAATCCCGAAAGAAACCGTTATCGAAATCGTAACCAAAAAACCAGCAGCATTCTAATATCATTAATGACATATTATATTCTATTTGATTACCTATAATAAATGGTCATTCATACTCAGTAAAAAAAGTTATTATAATTCGCTTTTTTTACTTTCCAAAAGGGCCTCAAATTCTTGTGTGCCCAAGGGCCCCATCCTAGTTTAAGACGTCCCTGCTTGTGAGTTGAAAATATTATTAATACTACGCTAGCCAGTAAAGTAGTATCTCCAAAAAAAATGTTTAAAGGAACCTAGAGAAGTCCTTGTTTTGTGACGTCACTACACATACATTTGTTTATATTTACGACGCGAAGCGCTCTATAAAAGCGGGGAGGGGGGTGTGACGCAAGCGGCGAACGGGTGCGGGTAAGGGGGGGGAAGACAGTAACTTGCTTTTAATTCGCGGCACTTCCTTTGTTGCCTCTTAACTGTACGGACGTACTGTCGGCAACGGAAGTGTGAGATTTTTTTTCTTTTCTATTTTTTGAGTTTTATTTAGATTAGTGTTCGATTGTAATAAAAATACATTGTCGTAGCAGAAGTATACTGGTATACCTGACGTCTTGTCGCTACTGCACTCAATAATATATTGCTCTATCACCATATTTAGATATGAGGTGGATATCTCAATGGCATAGGCGCTTTAAGGCATAAATATGAACACGTGTTAAGTATATCGTTAATCTTGATTACAGCGGGCGTATACCCTAGTAGTCATACACGCTGAAAAAACAAATATTCTTTCTTTTTAATTACAAATTACAAAATTCGTGAGTCCGCACGGGTAGGTACCACCGCCCTGCCTATTTCTGCCGTGAAACAGTAATGCGTTTCGGTTTGAAGGGTGGGGCAGCCGTTGTAACTATACTTGAGACCTTAGAACTTATATCTCAAGGTGGGTGGCACATTTACGTTGTGGATGTCTATGGGCTCCAGTAACCACTTAACACCAGTTGCGCTGTGAGCTCGTCCACCTATCTAAGGAATAAAAAAAAAAACAAAGCAAAGTAATTAACATTTCGACCCCGTTAGTTAAGTACATATAACACGCCGTGTTGTCGTCGACTGTACGCAAAAGACAGTCTTAGAGTAATAAAACTGAAGACGCAGGGAATCCAGTCGAGTGTGTAATGCGTGTCCCTACACATACACGTATGTAGTGTGTGCTTTATAGCTGTATGTAGTAGGTACGTATGTATGTTCAATGTGAATGATACATTTGTATTTTTAATGGCGTACGGTCGCCTTGATTTCGATATCTCAATTGCACTTGAATAACAGCCATCCTGTCTCCGAGCCTTACTGGTGGTAGGACCTCTTGTGAGTCCGCACGGGTAGGTACCACCCCGCCTAATTCTGCCGTGAAGCAGTAATGCGTTTCGGTTTAAAGGGCGGGGCAGCCGTTGTAACTGAGACTTAAGTACTCATATTTCAAGGTGGGTGGTGGCATTTACGTTGTAGATATCTAACACCAGTTGGGCTGTGAGCTCGTTCACCCATCTATGCAATGAAAAATAATAAAAAAGAACCAGAACGAATCATGGCTTTATCAGAATTACCTGGGATCATAGCACGCCCACCAGAGAAACTCCGTCTAAATGTTGAGGAGTCAGTAAAGTAGCCCCCTGATCTTCCATCACACAACAAGTAAACAATAGGAACAGTAATATTATGATTGTGCTACAAACTACCCTCGCTTTTACTGCCGAGAGCATTTAGTTAAGTGGCCGTCCCGTTTGGTTTACGGTCAGTCCACTCACTGAACTACGGGTCCATGACATTTTATTTGCCGTAAACATTGAGCTACGTCCGAATTCAAAATTGCAGTCGACAAAAATCTATATTAATCTATACTAATATTGTAAAGAGGAAAGATTTGTTTGTTTGTTTGTATTGAATAGGCTCCGAAAATACTGAACCGATTTGAAAAATTGTTTCACTGTTTGGAAGCTACACTATTCCCGAGTGACATAGGCCATAATCTTTTTTGAAAAAAATTAGGGATTTTTACTAAAACTCCAATAATGTAACCCAAGGTATAAAAAAATTCCCTAAAATATTCTTTACATCGCGTGCCCTGCGAAAACTATTGATGATAGAATAAAATAATGTACTACGACTTTGTAGATCACATCATTATTTACAAAAAGTGTCCCGACAGCATGTGTCTAACTATTGTAGTTATGCCGCAATGAGTGTTCTTTTATTTAAAAAAATAAAACAACGTTAAATATCGTTGAAGTTTTTGTTAAAGACCCGAGTGGAGCCGGAGCAGGCCGCTTATATATTATAAAGCTGAAAAGTTTGTTTGTTTGAACGCGCTAATCTCAGGAACTACTGGTCCGATTTGAAAAATTCAAATTCAGTGTTAGATAGCCCATTTATCGAGGAAGGCTATATATGAGTCGACTATTATCAAAGGCGGCAATCTGACTTTTGGACAATGATTGGTAAATCAGAAAAACGAATTATTGACTTTGTATTCCATTGGCAGTCACAAAACTCTTCGGAACGACATCTTAGATAAATAACAGGTTAACTATTAACCTTTATTTAATGCAGGTTTTGAACCGTATTCTTTGAAGGAGACGATTATATTCAAATAAATCTGTATTGACATATCAATAAAATTTTTTTGCCCAAATGTACAGATTGCCGCCTTTGATAATAGACGACTCATATAACATCACGGTAAGACCAAAAGTGGAGCACCAATAAAGAATGTTTCCAAAATATTTTCATTTTCTACGTAAATAAAGTGGGGGTGAAAATTTAGCGTTATGCCAAAGTAACTATTCCACGCGGACGGAGTCGCGGGCATAAGCTAGTATCAAATAGAACTCACTGACTTTTGCTATTACTGTGAAGAATCAAAACTAGATGATGACCGAGCTTTGCTCGTTTTTTTCTTTTTTTGATCGCTCCATCTTGTTGTGTCTTTAAAGCATTTAGTTTTTTTTTATTTTTTATTGCTTAGATGGGTGGACGAGCTCACAGCCCACCTGGTGTAAAGTGGTTACTGGAGCCTATGGACATCTACAACGTAAATGCGCCACCCACCTTGAGATATAAGTTCTAAGATCTCAGTATAGTTACAACTGCTTCCCCACCCTTCAAACCGAAACGCATTACTGCTTCACGGCAGAAATAAGTAGGGTGGTGGTACCTACCCGCGCGGACTCACAAGAGGTCCTACCACCAGTTTAGTTGCTCTTAATCAAGAAAAATAGTATTATTATTCGCTAATAACTGTCGGGAAAAGTCATAAAGTTGATTATCGATAAAGTTGATTATTGAAAACACGAATAAAACAACATTTTCTGAAAATAAATCGTAGCTAGATCGATTTATCGTCCCCGAAATCCCCTGTATACTAAATTTTTTTAAAATCGTTGGAGCCGTTTCCGAGATGCAGATTATATATATACTAATATACAAGAATTGCTCGTTTAAAGGTATAAGATATCAAAAACAAACTTAGCTTTTAAGTTGACGTGCTCTGTATGTTTAGTCACAATATGTGTACCTACTGATTCTAATGACACTGTATATTTGTAAGCACAATGTATGTGAGACGTATTTGTTGCACGTCAGTACGGGGTGGCGGCGACGTCGTGCACCGCTACGAACGGTCACCATCAGCCCGACAGACGGCATCTTCACCACCAGCACCACCAGCACGCGGACGTTCCTCCGCAATGGGTGAGGGGACATGTTGTATTGGCTGTGTCGTTTTGTTTTTGTTTTGTTGTTGTTGTTGCACCACTGTTTTGTTGTTGTTGTCACTTTTTGTTTTGCATTTCGGTTAAAAATGTATGTTTAGAATTTAGTGTTTATTTGTGAACTTTTTTTGTTTGTAATTTACATAGCTTCCTAATCTTATATTGTAGTTGCAAAGACGTATCATGTAAGCTCAGAATGCACTGACTTGTTGATTAATCATACCCAATGGCAATCGGTAATGCCGCTACAAAAACAAATCAAAGATACCCGGTGTGTACAGGTGTATATGTTTGGGGTTGTTAAGTACGGTCGGCAGCTAAAGATGGACTAATCGAAAATTACAATCTTAGTCATCATCATCATCATTTCAGCCTATCGCCGTCCACTGCTGAACATAGGCCTCTCCAATAGATTTCCAGTGCGACCGGTCCATTACCACCTGCATCCAACGAGACCCATTTAATAATAATAATAATAATAATTTAATAATAACAATTACAATCTTGGTACTATTCGGATTTCATGTTCCTCGCGGATCACGAAGCGAGTTACTGGAATGTGGGGGGCAGCGTTTCTGAGAGTTACACCACCATACTGCAACTATCTTCTCGCATATGCGGTCCAATAGGAGAAACTTCAACTTGTTCCCATCAATAAATTCCTAGATCCCTAATAGGTCCATAGACCGAACTGCCTTAACGACGACGCGGTCTGGATGATCGTGTAAGACGTCCGGTGCATTCGTGTTGAGCGATGCACCGGTGTTCGATTCCCAGGCGGGTACCAATTTTTCTAAAGAAATACGTACTACACAAATTTTCACGATTGACTTCTACGGTTAAGGAATAACATCGTGTAATAAAAATCAAACCCGTAAAATTATAATTCGCGTAATTACTGGTGGTAGGACCTCTTGTGAGTCCGCTCGGGTAGGTACCACCACCCTGCCTATTTCTGCCGTGAAGCGGTCATAACTATACTGAGACCTTAGAACTTATATCTCAAGGTGGGTGGCGCATTTACGTTGTAGATGTCTATAGTGACCACTTATCACCAGGTGATCTGTGAGCTCGTCCACTCATCTAAGCAAAAAGATCTAAGCAGTATAATCCATACCGCTGTCTGAAGAAGTCTTCGTTTAAGGACTAGTGGAAATTAGACTAAAGTGTCTTTTGTTTCTTCTACGTAATAAAGTCCAGTTTTACTGGTGGTAGGACCACTTATGAGTCCGCACGGGTAGGTACCACCACCCTGCCTATTTCTGCCGTGAAGCAGTAATGCGTTTCGGTTTGAAGGGCGGGGCAGCCGTTGTAACTATACTGAGACTTTAGAACTTGTATCTCAAGGTGGGTGGCGCGTCTACGTTGTAGATGTCTATGGGCTCCAGTAACCACTTAACATCAGGTGGGCTGTGAGCTCGTCCACCCATCTAAGCAATAAAAAAAAATAAAAATAAAACTTCGAGTGAGAAACTGCCTAGAGAGCGTCCTGTGTGTGATTCTCTTCTCTTAAAGACGAGGACAATCTCTCTTCGAAATACATTAATTTAAAATATCTAGACCGTGGCATACTCGTGGAGTTTCGTAATTCGTTCGAACGATTTAATTGTTCTCCTACGGAAAGATTTTTCTCGCACGCCTAGGAAACAAACAATATATAGCACCGCGTACGTGTCGTATCTATCGTGTTTTTAACAAATTGAATGATTAATAACAGTACGTACCCGATAATGGCGTGTAATAATGTGTGTTTAATTATTAATTGTAATTGTTTTTATTCGAACTCGTGTGCGAGTCTTGATCTTATCGGCTAGGTGCGCGCGCTGTGGGATGCAAATGTTAGTTTTGAAGAATTGAAAAATGTACAATTGTATTTTGTAATGGCTAATGTAATAACGGCCGTCTGGTGTAGTGGTAAGTGACATGGTCACTACACACGGGGGTCGCGGGTTCGAATCCCGCCAAGAGAAGATATTTGTATGATAAATATAAATGTCTTTTCCAGGGTTACGGATGTAAATTATACATATGTATGTGTATAATAAAAATCTTACATTTATTTCCGTTATCTGGTACCTGTAACACAAGTTCTTTACGAACTTATCACGGGACCAGTTAACGTGGCGTGATTGTTAGTAAATATTTATTTATTTATTTAATGTAATAAATACGGGTACCACCACCAGTGGCCACTGCCAAGATTGAATCAGATGCCGAAACTCAGAGCTTGACTCATATCGTGGATGCTTAGGATCTTCTTGCTATTATTTTTTTATTTTATTTTTTATTGCCCTTGTAGGCAGACGAGCATACGGCCCACCTGATGGTGAGTGGTTACCGTCGCCCATGGACTTCAGCAATGCCAGGGGCAGAGCCAAGCCGCTGTCTACCGCTTAATACTCTCCACAAGCCTCTTTTAAAGAAGGACATGTCATAGCGCTCGGGAAACACCGTGGAGGGGAGCTCATTCCATAGCCGGATGGTACGTGACAAAAAAGACCTCTGGAAACGCACTGTCGATGACCGCAGTGGGTCCAGGTAGTATGGATGAACTCTACTCCGGTGGCGGGCGGTGCGATGGTAAAAACGAGATGCCGGTATCATCTCGAACAATTCCTCAGAGCACTCCCCATGGAACATTCGGTACAAAATACAGAGGGAACCGAAGTCCCTCCGCAGACCCAAAGGTTCCAAACGATCCGCGAGAATTATTTATTATGGTCACCAGAACCTGTAGACATCATGACGTAGACGCCGTCATACACATTGTATGCGTGACGGCTGATCCACCCCATAAATCACAAAGTAAGACTGTTTTTTACCTTTTAAGTTTGCAGGATATTGAGTCTCTTTGTACTGGAGTGGATCGCATAGGTGACAGTGCCTCGTCGACTGATTTAATAACATATAAGCGTTAAGTGGTTACTGGAGCCCATAGACATCTACAACGTAAATGCGCCACCCACCTTGAGATATAGATGAGATAAGTTCTAAGGTCTCAGTATTGTTACAACGGCTGCCCTACCCTTCAAACCGAAACGCATTACTGCTTCACTGCAGAAATAGGCGGGGCGGTGGTATCTACCCGTGCGGATTCACAAGAGGTCCTACCACCAGTAAAAGTGGATACCGTACCGCGGAGTCCGAGTTCGAAGTCAGGACAGTCGTTAAAGATGTTTGGTTGGCGAGATCTGGGCGTATTTGGGGAACTGTAGTGGTCGTTTTCGTTATGATTAGAGCTTTCATTAAAGTTTTTTACAGTAGAACAAGAACGAGGCTTTGACCTCATGTCTCAAGGCGGGAGGTGGCGTTGACCTTGTGATGTCCATAGGCTTCGATAACTGCTTAATGCCGACTCTGTCGTTAGCCTTTTTACCCATATTCGTCCATGTCCTCCTACCACTAAAACCCTATCTAATGTACAAAAGTCTATCTGTTGAAGTAATATAACACATAGGTATGCAAAGTGATCAGTGACGCGTTTGCAGGCGTCTCTTATGTTAGTAAGTCTGCCGGAACTAACTGTAAACTTAGATAATGTCAATTCTTTGAAAAATCAAAGTCGCCTGAACTTTCCAAATATAAAATAGCTACATGTGTGTCATTTATACCTGTGCGCCGTCGAAAGGGCGGCGAAATAAGTTGTTTTTTCACCGTACCGTAGCCGCGTAGTGATGCGCTCAGTATCGATAAAAAGTGTATCGATGTTTCTAACAGCACGCTCGACACTATTGTACTCTAATATTATTCCTGTCTATCTCAACGGGAGTCAGGCAAAGACCGCTTCATAGGATCCTTTGCTGCATTCTATTATGTTAATTCTCGGTCGAGTTTCACGAAAATCTCGTCAGCAAGATGAATAGGAACGAATGGTTGTGTGGTTCTAACGGATCAAGAAGTGCAGCGAAGTTTTTTAAATCGCATCGTTGAAATAGGTAGGCACTAGTGGCAGGACCTCTTGTGAGTCCGGACGGGTAGGTACCACCGTCTTGCCTATTTCTGCCGTGAAGCAGTAATGCGTTTCGGCTTGAAGGGTGGGAAGCCGTTGTAACTATACTGAGCCCATAGAACTTATATCTCAAGGTGGGTGGCAGATGTCTATGGGCTCCAGTAACCACTTAATATGAGGTGGGTTGTGAGCTCGTCCACCCATATAAGCAATAAAAAAAATCCTTATGTTTGGTATTTTCATTGGAATCGGAGCGTCTGACTAGATATAAAGGGAGTGTGATGGCGCCTTCTTGCTTAACTTTGCGCTCACATAGGTTCTGGAAGCTGGCTTTGAAAGAACAGCAGCTGGTACAATATAATTCGCGGCTTCCATCATCACGTCTTGAAGTCAGCGGTGGTATAGACATGGTATTTCGATGAACTCTGTAACCGCTTAACATCATATGAATTGTTAAGAAACATTTTTTAAGGTAGTTTTATATAAGGCGATCCACTTACTGTACAACGCAAATCAGCATACTATGCACCGGATCTTAAGAACTTGATGAACAAGAAATAATATTTTATCTGAAGTCTATAAAAAAACATAACGTGTTACTTCAACGTTGATTTTAAAATCTTATCTTATACATTTAAAAGAGCAATTCTTGTATATTAAATATATATAATCTGAATCTCGGAAACGGCTCCAACGATTTTCATAAAATTTAGTATACAGGGGATTTCGGGGGCGATAAATCGATCTAGCTACGATTTATTTTCAGAAAATGTTGTTTTATTCGTGTTTTCAAGAATTAACTCTGCCCGACATCTATTGGCGAATAATAGTACTATTTTTCTTAATTGAGGGCAACTAACCGATTTAAAGGCACAACAAGATGGCGTTATCAAAAAAAAAAACGAACAAAGCTCAGTCAACATCTACTAGAACATTAACCAAATAAATGTAGTGATTCAATTAAAATTATTATAAGGGAACGTACCCATACTTCGTGACCCGTTTGGGGGGGGGGGGGGAGCGGAGTCTTTATAATACTACGGTCAGTCACAGGAGCGGGGGGGTGGCTCAGGTTTTTGTCACATAGTCGATTTTAGTGAGAGAAATCTCGTATTTTTTCGACCTATATTCGAATATAGCGCGCAGTGTTTAGCGCTTTGTAAACTCACACTACATAATTCACTAGTAATTCAAGTGTGCATGCAGTCTTATGCAATAAAGACGAGTATGAACCAAATTCTTTTTTTTTTCAATTTTTGCCTGTGAAATGATTAAAAATCATAATTATGAAATACTACGTGAAAACTAAAGGGGGAGGGGGAATCTTGGCATATACTACGAACGATCACCGAGGGGAGGGAGAGGTCGAAAAAACTAAAAAAATAGGTCACGTAGTATGGGTACGTTCCATAAGCGGAAATCTATCATCTCCGACAAGATAATTTTAAATATCATTAATTAAAAAAACGAAATCGCTTAATTTCGACAAAAATGATGATACCAATATAAGTGTCAATATTTATAAAAGCTCTTCAAGATTAAATCGATTCTGATAACACAGTAGCAGGTGTCCTTTTGATTTTGTCAAATACAACTTTCACGTCCACGAAATTTCCAGTTCTTCGACTTCTCATGAGTTGTGATCGAAGCTGAGCCTTCTAAGGATCCTTCCTTATACCAAAAAAAAAATTCTTAACCAGAAATTTGGTTTGTGCTGGTTGTCGCTGTATTCGCTCGTCTGATAGGTCTTCTTTGATAAACGACAAAAAACTCAAGGTCAAATATTCTTTGTATGATATACTTTATATAGGGTCCACAACATGTACATAGAATCATATGTAACGTCCTGGGTTGTTCTGCATTTAAATTTCCATCTCGTCTTTTTTTTTATTGCTTAGACGGGTGGACGAGCTCACGGCTCACCTGGTGTTAAGTGGTTACTGGAGCCCATAGACATCTACGACGTAAATGCACCACCTACCTTGTGATATAATTTCTACAGTCTCAGTATAGGTACAACGGCTGCCCCACCCTTCAAACCGAAACGCATTACTGCTTTACGACAGAAATAGGCGGGGTGGTGGTACCACCCGCGCGGACTTACAAGAGGTCCTACCACCAGTAAACACCTTCTGTTAGTTGGTTAACAAAAACATTGATGGATCTTGTTTATTTCTTCCACAAAACATTTACGCGTACTGATATCCTGTTGAGAGCTCTATCTCATGTTTCTATGTTTGCTGTGCCATTTCTTTTATGGCTTCGGATGAGCCTTAACTCTGTGAGATGTGTGAGCTCCGTCTAATGTAATAAACAATCGATATATCGATATATCTCGTCCCTATTTCTCGTGTAGTAGGTCGTGGAGCGCGGGGCGGGGGTGCTACACACCTGGCGCCCCGTACTCCAATAGCGCGCCTGCGCGTGCGCTCACCCCTCAGTACGTTTGTAATAACCACCACGGTTTTTTTACCTTTGAAACAATAATTCGCTTTGAAGACGAATATCGGGTCTAGGACTGGCCTCTTATAAATGCATCCTGTGTAATGATAAAGACTTCTATTATATGCGCACGCGACTGATGCCCCAATGTCCAATTCTCAAGACATGAAATAAAAATAACAAAGCCCATGTTTTCCAACAACTTCCACAATGAAGAAATAACATCTTGCTAGATAATTCGCGTTTTCTTTTATTTACTTAAATCACATTACGTTATCTATGCTCTTTGGAAACCCTTTAACCTTGGGCAGTTTTTGAGTCGATCTTCATTGGCGCCTATAGTAACAATAATACCCTATGATCTATTCCCAAACCGCTGTTCACAGTACTGACGAGAAAAATGGTATTTGCATGGATTTCACTCTATTGAAATTGTAATTGGTTTTAATGTATATCTACGCCATTATTTTTGATACTTTTAGTCTTGAAGCCAAAATTTGAAGAATAAAAAAATCAAATTACCGAATAGTACCGAATTAAATGACAGTCATATTTTGTAAGTTTTTCAGTATAGTAATGCGTCTGATATCGATAGTAGTGTGAAGTATAAGAGGATCATAGCGCTTTGCTGTGTGTGCCTTGTCAACGCTGATTGTATTTCGGACATTTAGCATTTCTTGAATATACTCCTAACTTTCTTTGACTATGACAAAACCTCCCTCCAAAAACCCCTTAAAAAAACCGACAAACTGTTTCCGAGTTGATCAATGTACCAATGTCTATTTCAAGGTTGTTTCAGCAGGCAGGAAGGCTTTAGGAAGGCCACAGGGTCACCTTGGTCCATGCCATTCCAAAACCCTGACTAGCTATCACGTCAGCACTCATGAACTTTATGTGGTATTCTTTCAAAAAATCGGTATCGATAAATCGGTTCGCAGATTGTTACGAAAAGAATTTGATTTTGTTGGACGCTGTCAGCCCTAGCGCGTAGAGTCCGGGACAGCTGCTCCGGGTGCACGCCCGTTGACGAGTTTACTGACCTGATTAAAGAAAAAACTTGATTTCTAACATAACGTTTAAATTTCGACAACACATACCTGTAACACCTTGCGTCGCCGCTATATCAAATCGGTGGACTAAAAAACAAACATGGTTACTGGCGCGGAGGGCCATGGTACCGTCATTGCCCCATCCTAGTGCGTCTACCTGGGTGTCAATAAATCTATACTTTATTTAATATTATAAAGCTGAAGAGTTTGTTGGTTTGAACGCGCTAATCTCAGGAACTACTGGTCCGATTTGAAAAATTCTTCCAGTGTCAGATAGTTGAGAAAGGCTATAGAGATAAGGCTAAGACCAATATGACCAATAGGACCAAGCGTAGCAGCAATAAAGAATGTTTCAAAATCGGGATATTTTTCCCTTTTGAGAGCTTACGCTATATGAAGATACGCCAAAGTAACTATTCCACACGAACAAAGTCGCGGGCAAAAACTAGTAAATGATAAACGGTCATGGACATATTAATGCCGTACTAGACAGACTGAAATGCTGTTTCCTGTTTTAAACTTTTCACATTCATTGAAATCAAGCTCAGACCTCGAATGCTAAATGCCCTTTATAAAACTGTTGGTTTCGATCGGTAATCTAGCCGGGAGTCTGTGGTAGAGTAGCATCGCCGACCACTGGACCAACGACCTGTGAGTCTTTGTTGCTCTGTGAGGTTTCCACAAGGGAGTGTTCTGACGATTTTATGATATCTTCTTGTGTTTAACATGGTACCACTCGCAAATTTCATTTTTGCTAAAACTTACCTAAGCTTACTTAAGCGAGACACTGACCATCTATAATCAAAAGGCTATAGTATGCAGCATATTATGTTCGTCTGTCTTCAATCGGCAATAAAAACAATTGCAATAGCATAACCAAGATAAAATAGTTACTCCGGTGTCTATGTCATGTCATATCAGGTGCTTTGGTGTGGAATCGTTTGTGGACTAATTAATAAAATGATCGGTGCATTCATAGCAAATGATGTCGCCATGTCTAACCATGGTTCGAATCGTGAAGGCAAACTTTCTATCGTCGGGATCCGATAACCCAAATGAACCGTCCGAATATGGCACCAAAAAAGAGGTTGTAAAATGAATTTATTAAAATCTTTTTCACTCATACGAGTAAGCAACAGCAAGTAGAGTAATGTGTAAAGGGGGAGCCACCCCATGCGTGACCGAGGGGTCGCCCGCGCACCCCTACTTGTCGCTCGTACGGACCCTGTAGTGTAGGTGTGCTCTTTACGCATTTATATAATTAAAATATGATTGTGAAATAGTCTTAAACAATACTAAAATCAATAATACTTTAAATTTTATAGCTTGTGGAATCTGACGGCAGAAAAGTAATATTTTAAAACAAACAGAAATCTTCAAGATATCACTGCTTTCGTTGATGGTAAAGTTACCCAGTTAAATCCTATCCCGGCTTCCAAGGTCAGGGTCGAGTGTTTCCGAGAAGGGATCATGTCAGATCAGGTGTCGGCTGTATATAAAATCAGTTAAATTATCTCTACGTTCATCTCCTAAAGTAACAGACCTTTACAGTAATGACCGAAACATAATTATCTTTGTTAGTCTTAGTTTATTAGAAATAAATAAATGTTACATAAATTACACTTTTTCTATTGCTAGATTTAAGTTCTTTTTTATACTATTTCTAGTCATAGAATTTTATTCGGTTTATCGTAACCGGACACCGTCCTCGCGAACCCGGCGCTTGCGACGAAGGGCTCGACGAGCGAATTATCCCACAGACACAGCCCACTGAGTTTCTCGCCGGATATTCTCAGTGGGTCGCGTTTCCGATCCGGTGGTAGATTCTGCGAAGCACGGCTCTTGCTAGGGTCAGTGTTAGCAACACTCCGGTTCGAGCCCCGTGAGCTCACCTACTACACACATTAGGGCGAAGCTGAAATAACCTCTCAAGGCTATCAGCATAGGTAGGAATATAAAAAGGTTATCGCAAGCTTGGACATAACTAGAATTACTTCAACGGCTTGAATTCGCTTTTTTGTTTCCAATTTGAAATATTAATCCGAGGCCTCGAATGCTCGATAGTGGTGGAGTTAAAGGAGTCATAGATGAATCCAACTTACAAACGTCAGATCTTGCGGAGTGACATTGACGTGTCCAAACTTACCAGCTGCGAAATCAATGCGTTTTCATTGATCATCCAGAAATTTTAAGTCGTGATGATGAATAAATGAGCTTTAGTAAAAGCACTTGCGAAACTCAAAGTTCCGACTAACATGTTCTACCTGCTAACTATAACGTGTATTGGAGCGGGATAGATATATCGTAGGCGTTTTGGAGTGCGATAGGGACGGTGAAACGGCATGGACAGATGTTCGGAAAGTGGCGCTTTTGTATGCGGGTGCGTTTTTTTTTTTCCTTTTTGTCGTAACCGTAAGTTCACGGAGGCGGGGGTCGGAGTGATGGCGATGAGCGACTTTAGACCGCTTGTGAACTCTTAGTACAACTTCCGATATTTATCAGCTCAGAAAAGTTAAAAAATATCAAAGTAATTAGATAGAAGAAATTAAATTAAAAAGGTTTTTTTCTTGCTTAGATGGGTGGACGATCTCACAGCCCACCTGGAGCCCATAGACATCTACAACGTAAATGCGCCACCCACCTTGAGATATAAGTTCTAAAGTCTCAGTATAGTTACAACGGCTGCCCCACCCTTCAAGCCGAAACGCATTTCTGCTTTACGGCAGAAATAGGCGGGGTGGTGGTACCTACCTACCCGTGCAGACTCACAAGAGGTCCTACCACCAGTAATTCTAGTATTTTCTCAGGTGAAAGCCGATATGTTTCCTGTTTCATTAATTTTTAATTAAGATCAGTTAAAGCTGATAAAACCGCGGATTTTGCCAACTTTGCTAATGACTTAAATCTAGTTTAACTTTAGTCAATGGAGTGAGTGGGTCTTGAAGAATATTTCCCGGTGCCGACGCACTCTGCGATTTGGATTTAGCGTACCTACTTCAGTCGCCAAACAACATAATAATATGCTGGTGGTAGGGCGTATTGTAAACCCGCACAGGTAGGTACCATTGTCCAGTCTATTCCTCTCGCAAACCCGTCTTGCGTTGCGTTACGAAGGATAGAGCAGCCCAATACTATTGATACTTCGAGTTTCTGTCCTCAGGTGAGTGGAGGTGGCATTCACGTTGCGATGGGCTTTAGAAGCCACTCAGTCTCACTAAATTTACCATGAGTTTATTCAATCATAATATCTGAAATAGCTGCGTTCATCGACAGTGCGTTTCCAAAGATCTTTTTGCCACGTACCATCCGGCTTTGGAATGAGCTCCCCTCCACGGTGCTTTCCGAGCGCTATGACATGTCCTTCTTCAAACGAGGCTTGCGGGGATTACTTAATGGTAGGCAGCGGCTTGGCTCTGCCCCTGGCATTGCTGACGTCCATGAGCCACGGTGACTACTTATCATCAGGTGGACCGTATGATCGTCTGCCTACAAAGGCAATAAAAACAATCTATACAGTTAAGAAATTTCAAAATAGGCGCCGGCGTTGTGCACAGGCGGAACGCTCATGAATATCCCGCTCGTACTAAAACCATTGCCGTACGGTCCTCTATTTCCTGCCCGCTCGTGGGAAAGCCGAAACTACTATCACAATATAAAAATGACTTCGCATCATCATTATCTCAGAGCCATTGTTTATTTTTCGCACCTACCTTCGGCTTTGACCAGATGTGAGCGAAATTGTAGTTTACGTCGTGACAATAGTTGACAACTGCAGCTCGCGTACCTATTCTATTTATTTATTGTTTGTGTAGTGTTTTGTAGCAGGTAGATGACCTCATCTGGTCTTAAGCGGCATCCATAGACATCGCAACTGAAATATTGCCGCGTACATTAAGACACGAAGTTCTGAATTACATAGTAGATTGTCATAATCGAGATACCCTTCAAGTCGGGAGCAGCACTTAATACTAGGCGAGCCTTAAGCTCGTCTTCCTATTCGTACACTCTTGACAGAGTGCTTGTGGTCAAGCATCAGTCGGATCCTGCGATACCGATGCGACGCCATGTGGCACGATGCTTCGCAGAGTGAGAGCAATCATTTATGTTGGAGTGAGTCACAGATTTGATCAGGTCGGTCCATCGTGTTGGAGATCGTCCGCGAGATCTTTTGCCCTCGACTTTCCCTTGCACCACCAACCGCTCAATGGAGTCCTCATTACGAGTGATGTGTCCGAAGAACTTGAGGATTCGTATTTGGACTGTTGACGATAGTCTCTCCTTGATGTTGAGCTCTTTCAGGATCGAAACGTTGGTACGGTACGCGGTCCACGGAATTCTGAGGAGACGTCTCCAACACCAAGCTCTTCTACCTATCGTCTATACATCATACCAGTTCTTGACTTCATTGAGACTAGAAGCCAGTACAAAAAAGGAGAGTAATTGTTCTGAAAAAAACATCCCAACTATGTATTCTTGTATGAGCAGTAAAATTTCAGTTATTCCAATATACAGTGTGATTCTTTATAATGTGCACATATCGAAGTGAGGGAATCTAGGCGCAATTTTATGTAAAATAACTTTAATTAATAGAAAAGTAGGTAAAGGGGCGTCTTTTTGAGAAATTTTAGGATTGTTGTAAAAATTTATGAAAAAATAACAGATTTATGCTAAAAAAATAAGTATATTTTCAATTGAGGGGATGTTTTCTCCCACTTTTTCATTTTATGAGGACGCCTAAATACTTTCAATCATTATGGAATTTGTTTAACCGCGATAGATCATTTAGTTCAAAAGCCGTTTGTTTGTTTAGACTGGAGTTCTTGAATAAAAGTTTTAAAAATAAAAAAAACAAAAAAAAATTAGCATTTTTTTAATATTTTTCCCTTGATAAAATTAAGCATAGATTCCCTCATTTCGATATGTGCACATTATAAAGAATCACACTGTATTGTGTGTTCATAGTGCATGATGTAATTGTCTAAATATGTAATTTTAAATAAAAATCCCGTTATCGTGTTGTAGAGAAGTATCGCGTTATAAGAGAGTTTTGGGGATTATTTCTTTTCGTGTTAGAGTGGAGCCGTGTTGTAAAATACCGCGTTATAGGTGGACTATCTGTAGTTGGTCTAATGCAATTTGGTCAGAGACGAACCAGGGAATATGTTTGTTGTACACCACGGACATAAACCGCATTTCATCTTAACACTGCTTCAAAACTAAATACTTCGCTACTTTACTGGTGGTAAGACCTCTTGTGAGTCCGCACGGGTAGGTACCACCGCCCTGCTTATTTCTGCCGTGAAGCAGTAATGCGTTTCGGTTTGAAGGGTGGGGCAGCCGTTGTAACTATACTGAAACCTTAGAACTTATTTCTCAAGGTGAGTGGCGGCATTTACGTTGTAGATGTCTATGGGCTCCAACAACCCCTGAACACCAGGTGTGCTGTGAGCTCGTCCACACAAGCAATAAAAAAAGAGCTATCGATTCCTATTTGATTTTTCTACTATTACCAATAATAATTTTACATGTTGCAATATTGTTTTGTACGGTTCTCTTGTATTGAATTCCAAAGGGTCGAATCGATTTGCGTATACCGCTTCCCTATAGGATCGCCGTAATCGGAAATGAATCGATACTGGAGATCCACAGAATGCGTGAGCGCAGACAATTTACATTTTTTGCGCCCAAACTAGAACGCTTTGTCCATATCGCCCTCCTTTTCTAACGAAGCGAAGTACGCGTATGTCTGTCTCGCGTCGGGGGTGGCTTCGCGAGGGTGATGAGCGCCAGATGTTTAGAATTTCTTTTTTTTTCTTTTTTCTGAACCGATCTTAGCCGGGGAACAATGGTGGGTTTCTGATTTGGCCATATGTCGGATATGCAGGTATATATCTGATGTGGTACTTCGATTTCGTGGCTTTTGAGTATCTCGAATTTTAATACCGGTCATTAGCGAAATGTTATTTTGTCATATGCGGACGTTCTCTTTTGGACGGTTCACGGATCACGTCCAGGCACAGAGATCATTAGCCCAGGCTTTTTAGCCAGAATGTTCATTTTGTCTTCTCTTGTATCTTGCCTAGAAATGTTAATATATTATCTATATATTAATACGTAAAGGAAAAACTTTGTATCCCTTTTTACGAAAATTGCGCGGACGGAGGAGTATGAAATTTCCCACACTTATAGAGAATATAGAGAAGAAGTGCACAATGCTAATATTATTTTAAAATAATGCATAAAATATACATTAAATCAATAAAGAAAACATTACACACACTACATACCATGTATTTGACGCACACACGCATGCATACTATTTATTTATTGTCAAGCTTTTGTTCTTGACGTCTGTGGTCAAATTGAGTATAGATTAAATATTGTTTGTCTTTAATGTTACGAGTATTTGTCTATAGTGTAGTCTTGGTGAAATCTGTAACAATAGGACCATAATAATGTTGAAACTTATAATTTCAATTAATTATAGTCGAATTTCGACTACTGCGGGACTACTAGTATATTATTATAATGTATTAAAACATAATTGGACGACTGAAGCGAATAAATAGTCGTGGTGGGGATGCCGACTAACTTGGACCCGATTGCTGTGTCGAGGGTAGTTCCATCCCCACTTCTGGCAAACGTTCTTGTGAAAAACAGATTTGTTTGTCCTTAGTCTGGGTGTGTGTCTAAATAATTATTATCTTCGAAGGTATAGACGTAAATATCGGATACCTTCTTTTTCTGCCGAATCTTCTGGGAGGTTCCCGAGTCAATGGGGCGCAGTATTGTCCTAGTGGAAGCGGGCGCATACCAGGTGATTATCTCTTAAACTATCTTTTGAATTATCCTTTTTTATGTTTCAGGTAAGTTCGTTAGGTCAGTGTGTGTAGTTACGAAGCCATCGAGGAGCTATAGAGGATGCAAGATCTCCATCCATTCGGTTTGAGCTTCCGGTGACCGCCGCGGGAGGTAAGTCACAAGAGTTAGCGGGAGATTGTCGAAGAAAATTGAGAATCGAAATCGATCACTACATGTATTATGTGTAAATAAAAATAATAGTTTATTTTTATGTTTAATACATGAAAATGAGACTTGCTTCGTCGACTATTTAGATCACACTTACCTACTGATGTTGACATTTTCGACTTACAATTTAAATATGAAAAAAAAACTTTTAGTGGACTGGTTTCGTGTGATTTTTGTTATTCAAAAAGATTTAATTAGCACCAAAATTTGGCCGCATTACTTATTACGTAGTAAATATATAAAAGAGTTTCCCTTAGGGTATTTTTGTGTTTTTTTTTGACGTGACAACGTCTTATAATTCGATGGAGCCGGCTGCACGCACGAAAAAACATGAATCATGCGGCGTTACCTCGCTCTGAGGCGTATTTTCTTATGACGTTGTCACGTTCAACTATCGTCAGTAAACCGACTTTACAGACAACCGATTTTTTTAACAAAAATGCAACTGCGTGATTTTTTATTTAATAGCATGTAACTAATATTTGACACGGATAAATAAAAAAGACTCCTACTGCCTTCAGTTAGGTCTTAGATGGGTTTGCCTTGTGAAAACTAAAGTCCGCAATCGCCCAAGACTTGGACTAGCCGTAAACTGTTTCGCCCGCCGTTGATTAAATATTGCAGTTTGATTGCTTTAAAAATACTCCGGGTAAGAAACTGCAAAATGTCGCAGAGTGCTTTGTTGATGAACTTCATTCAAAATAGGGTTACGATTAATATTTCTAGCTCACTTAGCAGTCTTACTGGCGGTAGGACCTCTTGTGAGTCCGCACGGGTAGGTCCTGTACCACCGCCCTGCCTATGTCTGCCGTGAAGCAGTAATGCGTTTCGGTTTGAAGAGCGGGGCAGCCGTTGTAACTATACTTGAGATCTAAGAACTCATATCTCAAGGTGGGGGCGCATTTACGTTGTAGATGTCTATGGGCTCCACTAACCATTTAACACCAGGTGGGCTGTGAGTTCGTCCACACAACTATGCAAAAAAATGGTGAAAATCTAGCCTGAAATAAGCCAAAATATTGCTTGCCAACTTTGGAAATTCAAGATACTAACATTAGGTAAAAACATACATGGTGAATCAATACCACGTGCCGATCGTATCGTATTGTTTGCTTAGTGATAACGTACCATACCCTAGTGTCAATACGGTCTTTATTAACGGCAAGATATTACAAGTTTTTAAAAGTCGTATTTTAAATCGACAATTTTTGAAGAATAATCAAATATTCCACGTTGTAATCGTCCGACAAAGTTCTGAGATATAAGTTTTTGATAATTTTTTTGAAGATCAAGAATGGTTTCCTCTGTTCCTCTCCTGCAAACTCCGTTTTTTTTTATTGCTTAGATGGTTGGACGACCTCACAGCCCACCTGGTGTTAAGTGGTCACTGGAGCCTATAGACATCTATAACGTAAATGCGCTACCCACCTTGAGATATCAGTTCTAAGGTCTCAGTATAGTTACAACGGCTGCCCCACCCTTCAAACCGAAACGCATTGTTGGTATATCATTTGTTATGCCCTCTTGAATATTGACGTCATCGTACAAAATGTCATGAAACTAAAACGCTCATAGCTTCCTTATTTGCGAACGGATTTTTATTTTGTTTTCTTCGATAGCTTACATTAATGATTAGCTTTTAATGAGGCAATAAAGAAACCAGTCAACGGGCGGATTAACGTTATTTTATCTATTTTATGTTTTCCACTTTATTGGTTGAAGTACTTAAAGTGTGTTTCGCGAATTTTCCATATCGTTCGCGCGAGTCCGTCGTCAAGATGCTGCATTTAAATTCTGTGCCAGATGGTCTGTTCTCGGGACGAAAACGTGACCCTCAACTTGAACCTTTAAAAATGAGATATTATTTTAAATTATATTATGTTTGATTCGTTTTTGATCTATACATATATATATATATATATAAATGTTAACGCACACGTTTTACATATATATTTTTAATTTTTAATAATTTTTTTGCTCAGATAGATGGGCGAGCTCACAGCCCACCTGGTGTAAAGTGGTTACTGGAGCCCATAGACATCTACGACGTAAATGCGCCACCCACCTTGAGATATAAGTTCTAAGGTCTCAAGTATAGTTACAACGGCTGCCCCGCCCTTCAAACCGAAACGCATTGCTTATTGCATACAAACGGAAAACTGTTGTTTTCTTTAATATATCAATAGATAGATTAGTATGCGGCTCATTGCATGTGAAGTTGTCACCACTCTCTTAAGTTATCGCTAATGTTAGAGGCACAGATGCGTTGCAGCCAGTAGCTTTCGGCAGTCGAAGAATTCTCATAAAGAATGTGCCAACGAGAATCGGTAAGAAATCCTACAGATATACAATTACTGGTGGTATATAATATTACTGGTGGTAGGACCTCTTGTGAGTCCGCGCGGGTAGGTACCACCGCCCCGTCTCTTTCTGCCGTGAAGCAGTAACGCGTTTCGGTTTGAAGGGTGGGGCAGCCGTTGTAACTATACTGAGACCTTAGAACTTATATCTCAAGGTGTGTGGCGCATTTACGCTGTAGATGTCTATGGGCTCCAGTAACCACTTAACACCAGGTGGGCTGAGAGCTCGTCCACACATCTAAGCAATAAAAAAATACAACCTCTGAATAGTATTCGGACCACTGCAACCGAGAGGATTTTCCTGCTCGACAGCAAACGATAACAACTGCGTTTTGTTTCCCATTCTGTCCCACAATAAGCTCCATCAACATCAAACAAAACTGAGACCTTAGAACTCATGTCTCAAGGTGTGAAGGGGGTCGTCGTAGGTGCCTATGGGCTCCGGTAACCATTTAACGCCAGGTGGGCCGTGAGTTCGTCCACTCATCTCGACCTTGCGTCAATAATCCTCAATGCTGAGGGTCGTCGCCTCCACCAATAACTTTCTCCTGGATTATCCTGCGCCACTCCAGCCTATCCTCGGCTGTGTGGATCCCACCCATCTAAGCTAACTATACTGAGACCTTAGAACTCATATCTGAAGGTGGGTGGCGGCATTTCCGATGTGGTTGTCTATGCGCTCCAGTTACCACTTAACACCAGGTGGGCTGTGAGCTCGTCCATCCAACTAAGTAATAAAAAAAACTCAGATTTCACCGACATTTTCATAAACGTCGCGTTTTGTCAGCGCTCGAGCCGAAGTAACCACTTAACGTTACCCGATCGGGCTACCTGATCGCTCCTCTGACTTCGACGGCAAATTTTCAAATAATCGCGCGCGATGTCGCGAACGCAAGCTAGCTCAGCGCACAGACTGACACATTGCACGACGGTAACACGATACACTGTGCCACGAAAATATAAAATGAGATGAATACAAATCGTTTTATTATAAACTAAATTTGAATATATTATTATTATCGAGTGGGGACGTAGTTTATTTTGTTGTCCGATCGTTCGTTTCGGCTATTACTTCTTATTCTCGATTCTGAGTCGGAGTCGCTGATGTGGTAACGGGAATCCGTGCCGTTTCTGATTCGAAGTAAACTTGCGTTGCGAATTCAAATATATATATATATATATATATATTTTATTGCTTAGATGAGTGGACGAGCTCACAGCCCACCTTGTGTTGAGTGGTTACTAGAGCCCATAGACATCTACAACATAAATGCGCCACGCACGTGAGACCTACCCGTGCGGACTCAAGAGGTCCTACCACCAGTGATTACGCAAATTATAATTTTGCGGGTTTGATTTTTATTACACGATGTTATTCCTTCACCGTGGAAGTCAATCGTGAACATTTGTTGAGTACGTATTTCATCAGAAAAATTGGTACCCGCCTGCGGGATTCGAACACCGGTACATCGCTACATATGAATGCACCGGACGTCTTATCCTTTAGGCCACAACGACTTAAAACGAATATATATATTTTTATTGTCCTTGTAGGCAGACGAGCACACGGCCCACCTGATGGTGAGTGGTTACCGTCGCCCATGGACTTCAGCAATGCCAGGGGCAGAGCCAAGCCGCTGCCTACCGCTTAATACTCTCCACAAGCCTCGTTTGAAGAAGGACATGTCATAGCGCTCGGGAAACACCGTGGAGGGGAGCTCATTCCGTAGCCGGATGGTACGTGGCAAAAAAGACCTCTGGAAACGCGCCGTGGATGACCGCAGTGGCTCCAGGTAGTATGGATGAACTCTACTCCGGTGGCAAGTATGAAGTCCATTGGTTGAACTAAACGGCTGAAGGGTGGGATAGTCGTCGTACCTTCGAAACATGGACCTCATGTCTCAAGGTGGGCGATGGCATTCACGTGGGGATATCTGGGCTTCTACAATCGCTCAGTATTGATTGAGTAGTGGGCCGTCTGTCCTTCTAAAGCATTAAAAAAATGTGTATGATTTGGTATTGATAATTTTCATGTGAAGGGGTAAATAAGAAGTTTGGTTTTAATAGGATGTGTTAATATCGACTATTAGGCAGCTAGGAAACAGTTAAAATTCCATTACAATGTAATGTAATAATGGTTCATATTAATTTAATACTATTCACTAACTTATTGTGCTCGATTATTCGTCTTTTCTCCACTTTATCCCACTAGGTGGGGTCGGGACAGCAATTTTTTCTCTTCCATCCTCTTCTATCAGCCGTCAGCTCAACACTCACTCCTCTTTCTCTCATATCGCCATTCACACACTCCATCCATGACTTCTTCATTCGACCTCTCCCTTGCACTACCATTTCCATACATCACCTAGTCACATGCATCTTCTTTCTACGCATCACATGTCCATACCACGCTAACCGTCCGCTCTTTAAGTTGATTGCCGATTCAAAATCAAAAAAAGCTTTTATTCGAGTATGCTTTTACAGGCACTTTAAATACGTAACGACTTTCGGCGCTTTCGACATTATAATTAAGATTATGACGACTCCTTCAAGTCTCGTATCGCATTATCGATAACAAAAAGTAAAGCGCAGATTTATGCAAATGATTGGCCAGGTGCGCATCTCCGCACGGCGCGTGACCCCGTCAAGGCCCCAGAGAACCAGCGCCGACAATACCGGTCCATTTGTCGCGGCGAACGCCAAAAATATTATCTGTTTTCCACGAAGATGAAGGAAAAAAACCCACCAGAACTCTGACACCGATGTCGCCGCGACAGATGCTCTCCTACCAATTTAATATTCTAATATACAGGTTTCGTAGGAAATTATAAGATTTGGAATTTGATATCGGATAGCGCGTTTTGTTTATTGCTTTAGTTGCATTGACAGGTACGAAACCGTCGCTTGCGTTATTAACAATGTCAACAACCAATGCAACTTGAACAAACTAATCGGCAGGCTTTGTACCAGCAAGGCCTGTTGTGAATCTACGTGTACTGCTTGTTCTGATTCTGACCGTTGTTATAATGCAATTTTAGAGTTCGACCTCTTCTTTATTCACAGCCCACCTGGTGTTTAGTAGTTACTGGAGCCCATAGACATCTACAACGTAAATGCGCCACCCACCTTGAGATATAAGTTCTAAGGTCTCAGTATAGTTACAACGGCTACCCCACCCTTCAAACTGAATTACTGCTTCACGGCAGAAATAGGCAGGGTGGTGGTACCTACCAGTGCGGACTCACAAGAGGTCCTCACCTCATCGTGTCTCAAGAGAAGCGACTTTTACGCTAATTTATAAAACAAGTTTGGACGAACCTAAAAAACCTATTACAAAACTGATGAACTTTAGCCAAATCTCGAATCTATGATTGTCAAGTTTACAAACAGGCTTTCGAAGGCGTCGACTAAGTCAATTAGAGTAAAATAAATGAGCCACAATTATCGATGTACCGTTGTTGCGGCAGATGCGGGGGACCAGTCCAACGGGTTGGCGCGGTGTTCGCTTATTGATATTTCATCATAACGTGTGCCTTTGGAATGTCTTAAGATGGGCCCTAAGTAGGAAACCTCTGATTCTTCAGTGTTCGTATATGTAACTGGACGCAACGCAGAGAAAATCGGTAGGGTTGTCGCATCTTCGGCATTAGCAAGCACTTTCTGCTTCCCGACGCCTCTTTAAGTACTCATGTGTACTGGCCACTTAGTCAACTGCAGTACTTATTCCATGTTTTTAGAGATTGATTTTCTGAATGTGGATATTTAAAAAAAAGTAATATGGACTATGCCGAATCTCATACAAATCGTTGTGTTGATTGAGGAAATAAACGATGATATTTCTCACATCTTCGTAGAGCTTTAGCATTAGCGACAACCGTGACGTTTTTAATATTGCGCAGTGTCTCGATTGCACATATAACTCTTTTTTTGTCCTATCTGAGCTGATGGTCTTGAGAGACCATACCAGCGTCACCGGGCGAGTAGGTGAGCTCACGGGACTCAAACCTGAAGTTGTTGCTAAGACGAACCCTAACAAGAGCAGTGTTTCGCAGAATCTACCGCCGGATCGGAAACGCGACCTACTAAGAAGATCCGGCGAGAAAGTCAGTGGGCTGTGTCTGTGGGTTAATTTACTCGCCGAGCCCTTCGTCGCAAGCGACGGGTTCGACGGGAACGATGACCGGAGCTTTGGGTTGGTGGATCGGGAGGATCCGAAATGACGTGTACATATAACAATGTACACTAGCGCCCCGTGAAAAAGTTCGGCTTCGTGTCTCAGTAATGTGCAGTAAAACTATATAAATAACTAAAGATGAAAATCTGTGTCACTACCACTTTATACCTTAAACTAAGCTAAGCATTCCCAAACGGTAACACGTTCGGGCTCAGAGTGCTCGTCGAGTTACCAAAGAGTATCCAGACTCGCTGACTACATCTCTGCCCTTTTGATGACGCGATTTGACCATGTTGCCGTATTCTTGGACGTCGTTTTTTTTAAGTCTAAGGTTATTATAATTTTTATTTATTGCTTAGCTGGATAGACGAGCTTATGGCCCACTGGTGTTAAGTGGTTACCGGCGCCCATGATCATCAACAACATAAATGTCACCACCCACCCAGACATGAGTTCTAAGTATCAGTTTGACAGCACAACGGCTGCCCCACCCTTCAAACCGAAACGCTTTATTGCTTCACGGCAGGAATAGGCAGAGTGGTGTTACTTACTAGTGCGGGCTCATATCACGCCTTAATAACAGTAATTACGGAAATTATAATTTTTGCGGGTTTCATTTTTATTATATAAATTGGTACCTGCCTGCGGGATTCAAATACCGGCACAGTTGCAATGTCCGATACGAATGCACCAGGCGTCTTGTCCTTACGCCACGACGACTTCAAATCCTGTGATATTGCGATAATGTTTAAATGTCCTTCCATATTAGAGTATTTCTAGATTTCATTGAAATCCTCCTCGCGTTTTAAGGGCCTTATCTGGAAGACTTGATACCTTCAATAAGCTAGTAATAGTATGTGTACAGAGTCGGGTTCGTGTTATTACCTAAAACCAAACCCTATTATAGGGTGTGAGGGTTCAAGGTCGTCCACTATGTCAGATCCATGCAGTAAACACCGCAGAAGGCTCCCATCCATCCAGTACAATTTTTGGACAAAATTTTCAAGATTCTTTTGTTTTTTTTATTGCTTAGATGGGTGGACGAGCTCACAGCCCACCTGGCGTTAAGTGGTTACTGGAGCCCGTAGACATCTACAACGTAAATGCGCTACCCATCTTGAGACATAAGTTCTAAGGTCTCAAGTATAGTTACAACGGCTGCCCCACCCTTCAAACCGAAACGCATTACTGCTTCACGGCAGAAATAGGCAGGGTGGTGATACCTACCCGCGCGGACTCACAAGAGGTTCCACCACCAGTGATTCGTTTGGTGCTGAATGAAAATTAGCTTAAACCTCATACATCTCTGCTTAGCTGCCACTACAAAAAAGCACATCAGAGAGGCGAGTTGAACGACCCTGCACACAGAACAAACGTGAAAGGGGTCCCTTTGTATCAGCGAGGATCGCAGTACAGTGGGACGACAGAATGCTTCACGAAAATATTCCTTGAAATGTCACCATAGGGTCGTGTCTTGATTGAACTCTTGTGTAAGAGCGTAAGCGCATGTTTTCGTTTCTTATTTGCATATTAAATTTAATTGAATTTTTATAGTAATAACTAGCTGACCCGGCAGACTTCGTAGTGCCTCAATCGATAAATAAAAGACCTAAACTTTTGTATAAAATAAACTTAAAACAAACAAAAGGAATCCGTCCGACGGGGGACACATCAAAGGAAAAACAAAATTGGTATTTTTATTTAATTCCGAGCATTTTTATATTTATCTACCTTTCAAACCTTCTCTGGGCTTCCACAAATAATTTAAAACCAAAATTAGCCATATCGGTCCAGCCGTTCTCGAGTTTTAGCGAGACTAACGAACAGCAATTCATTTTTATATACTCGCATATAGATAGATAGATAGATGAATAGTAATATTTGTGCTCCGTCTAATGTCAGCTGGTTCGATTCAGGCCAGTGCCACGATTGAATCAGATGCCGAAACTCAGAACTTGACTCATAACGTGGATGTTTAGGACCCTCTTGCTATTATGGTCACTAAAACCTGTAGACATCTTGACGTAGACTCCGCCACCCACATTGCATGCTTGACGGCTGATCCACCCCACAAATCGCAAACTAAGACTGTTTTTTACTGGTGGTAGGACCTCTTGTGAGTCCGCGCGGGTGGGCACCACCATCCCGCCTATTTCTACCGTGAAGCAGTATTGCGTTTCGGTTTGAAGGGTGGGGCAGCCATTGTAACTATACTGAGATCTTAGAACTTATATCTCAAGGTGGGTGGGGCATTTAAGTTGTAGATATCTATGGGCTCCGGTCGGTAACCACTTAACACGAGGTGGGCTGTGAGCTCGTCCACCCAACTTTGCAATAAAAATAAAATTAGAAATAGGTAGAACGCTCGTATCCACCGATGCGGGCTCAGAATACGTCCATACACGCAAATGTAAAAAATAACGGCTTTATTATTACGCGATGTTATTCCTTTCCTGTTGAATTGTTGTTGAAGTCATTCATGGAGATCTTGTTACTTGATCAGGAGAAACGGTACAGGCCTTCAGAATTTTAATCTTGGCACGCTTACACGAAAACTCCGGTCTTTTGTACTTATTAAGCCACGGACGCTTCCGATTACCTTCAGCCTATTCGCTATAGACATTGATCTAATTCCGGAGGACTGCAGTGCTAAATTTTTTTTTTAAAACCCCTACCTAAGTTGATAGATAGCCTTGAGAGGCTATTTCAGCGTAACCTTAACTAGTAGGTGAGCTCACGGGGCTCAAACCGGAGTGATGCTAACACTGACCCCAGCAAGAGCAGTGCTTCGCAGAATCTACCACCGGATCGGAAACGCGACCCACTGAGAAGATCCGGCGAGAAACTCGGTGGGCCGTGTCTATGGGTTAAACAGTGCTAAAGCTGCTTGATCTTAGTAAGCTATATATAATAATAAAGCCTTTATTTCCCGAAAATTTTACATTTTAAGCTAAAAATTTTAAGTAGACTAAAAAATAACTAGAAAACAATATAACAAATTAAAAGAAAATATAAAAATAAAATCTTGTACTACAAAATGTCTCTTGTCTTGGTGTGCCTTTCGGCAAAGGCCTCCTCCGACTCTTTCCACTGCTTCCTGTAAGTAAGCTAATAAAATCAAATAAAGGTCATCGACATAACAAATAAATAAAAAAGTATAAATATGTGAGTCCACGTTGATCTGACCCCTGCTTCGCGCAGCACCTGTTCAAATCTTCATATCGGCGATACAAGCAGGTCTGGTGTGCGCACGCGCCGCGGCAGATGTTCGGCGTCGGCCGTCTTCGCGAGCGCTCGGGAAACTTCGTAAAAGCTCGGCCCGCCCCGAACTCGTGTGGGGTGGATGGGGTGTGTTTTTTTTTTATTGTCCTTATTTTATTGTACCTACGTTTTGTTGGATGCTGGCGTTTAAAAGAAAAATTAAAATGTTAGGATCAATAATAAAATTAATGTGCGGGAATTATTCAGTCACTATACTGAGACCATAGAACTTATATCTCAATGTGGGTGGCGCGTTTACGTCGTAGATGTCTATGGGCTCCGGTAACCACTTAACACCAGGTGGGCTGTGAGCTCGTAACCCAACTAAGCAATAAAAAAAATAGTTTTGTGGTGACGATTTGCTCGATTCTGTTCTAAAGAGCTATGTATGCATAAAATACTAGAAATAGATCTCTAGTGAGACGGTCATAATATAGTCTCATGGTAATTATACAAATACAATAATTCATTAAGTAAAGAAATAGATCAGTGAAACAGTTTTAACACATATAAAATGCCCTTCCAAAATGTCAATATAGAGATTAGTACCTACACAAAGCCTGTCGACTGTAGAAGGACCTTGGTTCAGTGATAGTGGACAATGGCCACTCCAAGCCCCGGGTCCGTATTGTAGGTCACGCTGTGTGTAATACGCGTTATATGTCTAGAATAATGCAGATTTCATTTACTGACAGATACGGATTAAGGCGCTCACAATTTATATATAAATAGTATGGCAACACATTAGTGTTTATTTATTGCTTATACGAGTGGATGAGATCATAGCTCACCTGGTGTTAAGTGGTAATCGGAGCCAATAGATATCTACAACATAAATGCCGCTACCCACCTTCAAACACGAATCAATTTATACAGTACAATAGTTGTACTACCCTTCAAACTGAAACACATTACTGCTTCAATGCAGACATACCACCGGTCACCGTCCTAGTCGAACCCGTCGCTTAGGACGAAGGGCTCGACGAGCGAATTAACCCACAGACACAGCTCACTGAGATTCTCGCCGGATGTTCTCAGTGGGTCGCGTTTCCGATCCGGTGGTAGATTCTGCGAAGCATTGCACTTGCTAGGGTCAGTGTTAGCAATACTCCGGTTTGAGCCCCGTGAGCTCACCTACTACACACGTTAGGGTGAAGCTGAAATAGCCTCTCAAGGCTATCAGCATCGGTAAGGAAAAAAAGCAGAAATAGGCAGTTTAACGGTACCTACCTACCCGTGCGGACGCACAAGACGTCTTCCTACCAATACCAAGACGTGTTCCACTGGAGCTACACATTGAAGCATCGGTTTGCATTCGTACGGGTTGAAGAAGTCATCAATCAGGATCTGTAACTTATCCAACGCCCAATACTTAGTCAAAATTACTTATTTTTGCGGGTTACATTCTCATCATAGAAGCTATTCTCTCATTATGGAACTATTCCGTGGTTACATCTTAGGGATTTTACGGTTCGTAACGACACAGTCATAAGTGAACCTGCGGAATGCAATAAACCTCAATGTATTGAAGTATTTTTGGTAGTCGATATTTTAGACACGTAAAGTAAGTAAGTAGTGAGTAAGGCGTAAAAGAGGAGTGCGTGCCGCAGAGATGCGGCTGTTGAGATGGATGTGGGGAGAGACAAAAATGTATAAGGATAAGTAATGAGTATATCAGAGGAAGTATGAAAGTAGAAAGTGGTTTGTAAATTAAAGAGTAGACGGTTAGCGTGGTAAGGACATGAGATGCATGTGATTAGGAGATGTGTAGAAATGGTAATGCAAGGAAGAGGTCGGACGAAAAAGACATGGAGTGTGTGATTAATGATATGAGACAAAGAGGAGTGTTGAGATGACGGCTGATAGAGGTAAATGTTTTTTTTTTAATTGCCCTTGTAGGCAGACGAGCCCACCTGAGGGTGAGTGGTTACCGTCGCCCATGGACTTCAGCAATGCCAGAAACAGAGCCAAGCCGCTGCCTACCGCTTAATACTCTCCACAAGCCTCGTTTGAAGAAGGACATGTCATAGCGCTCGGGAAACACCTCATTCCATAGCCGGATGGTACGTGGCAAAAAGACCTCTGGAAACACCCTGTCGATGAAGTGGGATAAGGTGGAGATAAAGAAGATATTTTAAACACATAATTAAGGAACAAATAGCGAATAAGGTATGATATTATATTTAAGTCCCCCACTGAGTCCGGTCCGCGCACCGCGGTAGTGCACGCGGGCGTAGGCGGCGCTCAGGACCGAACCTATAGTTTAACTACGCCAAGTCTGTAATCACGGTTTCTGCGAAATCGAATTCTCTAACCGATTCAGTTGTTTCCGATCGAACATGTGCTTTTAAATAAATTATCGATTTCGTTTTGTGAAGCTCGTCGTGAAAGGCCTATGAGTGGATTTAGAAACGGGCCCTTGTGCTAAATACGTTTGTCCAATACAGCTCTGAACATCTTCAATTCGTTTAATATTCATTTCGTTGGAAACATTTTCAAACTGGTGGTGGGGCCAGTTGTCGGCAAGCAAAGAGGATGCCCCTTTTTTTTCCTACCTAAGCTGAGAGCCTTGAGAGGCTATATCAGCGTAGCCTTAACTAGTAAGTGAGCTCACGGGGTTCAAACCTGACGACGTTGCTAACACGAACCCTAGCAGGAGCAGTGCCTCGCAGAATCTACCACCGGATCGGAAACGCGACACACTGAGAAGATCCGGCGAGAAACTCAGTGGGCTGTGTCTGAGGGATAATTTACTCGTCGGGTTCGACGAGAACGATGACCGGTGCTTGAGGTACCTAAAAGCACCGTTAGTGGATCGGGAGGATCCGAAATGACATGTTTGGGGCGACGTCGACTTCTTTCCATTCAGTCCGCAGGATCGGGAATGTAGTTACCGGCGGCCACGATGAGAGGGTTCTCGTGTCGTGCCGCTTTACAGAGGATGCCCAGTAGTCATGACCTCACCAGCGTTATCAATGGATATGCACCGATCCTGACGTAACAACGCGAATTCCACCACAAAACTTTGAAACTTAAAGTCGAAATTTCAATTTTACTGCGTAACCGGTTAACCCGGACCGGAGTCTGGGCTGCGGCAGTAATAGGTAGGATGGTGGTATCTAACTGCCTGTACTAAATTGTATGTTAAATTGTATACATCAAAAATTGTCATCTTGGTCGTAGGTTAAATTTGGTGATACGTACAATAACTCTGCAACTGACCTAGCCTACAACTTGTCTTCTTTCGATGGTGTTTGGAGCTTTGCAGTAAGCAGCGAATTGTCAGTGCTACTGGCATTGCTGATGTCCATTAACGACGGTCACCACTCGCCACCAGGTGTTTTTACTGGTGGTAGAACCTCTTGTGAGTCCGTGCGGGTAGGTACCACTAGCCCGCCTATTTCTGCCGTGAAGCAGTAATGCGTTTCGGTTTAAAGGGTGGGGCAGCCGTTGTAACTATACTTGAGACCTTAGATCTTATATCTCAAGGTGTGTGGCGCTTTTATGTTGTAGATGTCTATGGGTTCCAGTAACCACTTAACACCAGGTGGGATGTGAGCTCGTCCACCCATCATAGCAATAAATAAATAAATGGGCTGAGCGTTCGTATACCTATTAAGGAAGTAAGAAAGACTTAGTAATGCAATGCTTAGTAATGCAAATTCAATGCAAGATAACGTTAAAAAATGTCTCAATCCTAACAACTTTGAGGTCGTCGAGTCACGCCGCATAACTAACGGGGTTCGAATATCAAGTCTGTTAAACCCTGGGATTATGCACATGCACAGCAGCATAACTTGAATATTTTTGTCCCTGCTCCAGAATTTGTTCCGGCTAAATCGGCCTCAATAATCCACGAAGCCTTAACTGTAGTAATACAATCGCTAATAAAACAGGAAAATTGATTAGAAGCGATGGAATGAACGGACAACTATAATATTTATAAAGAGCACGTGGCGTGAAGCTAGTGAATAGAATGCCGAATGTTTTTCGATAATTGATATATGAATTTTTGAAATGATTGTATCGGATTTTTGTATAAAGGTTTAATTTGGAGTTTACTGTTTTATCATTTTCTCTTTTAGAAAAGTGGAACCATCATTGTGGACGGTAATGGCAGTGACTACGGTACAGGCTCGAATTTAAACTCAGACGGCTGTACTTTGTAAGAAGCAAAACACTAAACCCATAAAGGTGCATAATAGACACATCACATACGGCTGATGCAAACTATCTATGGCAGTGCCACAGGCCCATTGCTACCTACCCTCAATACCGCCAAGACTTGTACGTCAAAACACATTGTAACTATCAGAAAATAGCGGTGAGTTTATTCCAGAGTGTCAGCATCCGTGGAAGGAAAGACCGCAAAAAAAGGACTATGCTAGAAGTGACACCCACTCGAACCGGCGCCATCTAGGCGGGCTTCGGACAGTCTGCCGACCGAGAGGGCTGTTTGTCGTGGCGCCGACGACCGCCAGTCCGGCGTGCCGAGGGGGAGGGTGATGGGAGAGATGTGCTCCGCACTAAATGCTTCACTTTCCCCCCTTTGCCTTTTCATGAGTTCTGTCTCATGCGAGATTTGGACGTTGGTTGTTGAGCGACAGGAGGTTTTAGTCAGTTCGACTCTGACATACCCCGCCTACTATCCCCAGAGAAGGGCGGAAGTCCGGCGATTTCCTCCTGACAAAAAAAAAATGCTAGAAGTGACCACCGGTAAAACTGATGAACATCCGGTGCATTCGGCTGGTAGGGTAGGTAGGCTTAGGGCATACAAATGGTGCTAGAAGAGGACGTTCGAACGGTTCTGCTTATTTCTGTCAAGCAATTATACACACATAGTTTTCTGTATAGGAAAGTGAGACTTGTCCGAACTCTGGTGTTCTCAATCCGTCTCTATGGTGCTGAGGTGTGGACTCTGAAATCAGCTGCTCGCCACCGCATTGATGCCTTCGAGATGTGGTGCTAGAGGAAGGTTCTACGAATCCCGTGGAGAGCATATCGGACTAACGCGTCCATGTTAAGACAGCACAATATCCAAACCAGGCTCTTTACCATTTGTTTTTTTTTTTTTTTTTATTGCCTTTGTAGGCGGACGGGCATACGGCCCACCTGATGGTGAGTGGTTACCGTCGTTCATGGACTTCAGCAATGCCAGGGGCAGAGCCAAGCCGCTGCCTACCGAAAGGTGAGTGTAGGAATACAACAAAGATCTTCCACCGAGCGGGTGATATTTGCTCGGTAGACCGACGGTCCGAATGTTGTTGTTCGGAATTTGTGTATATGTGAGCTTATCTTGAAAATGTCGTAAGCCAGATTCAGGCATCTGTCAAATATCTTGCGTTGTATGATGGCTAACCCGCCACAAAGAGGATATTTGAGTTCTTCGGTCACATTGCCAGAAAGGGCGGTGGCAATCTTGAAAAATTGATGGTAACTGGCAAGATTGCAGGCAAAAGGTCTCGTGGCCGCAATCCAATGCGCTGGTCCGAACAAATCCGCACCACTCTGGATACCACAGTCTACGATGCCATACACACCGCCGAAGGAGTATGGCGAAACATCATCCAGAGAAGGATAATGGGAGGAGATGGTAACGACCCTCAGACATGAGGAATGCGACTCAAAGAGGATAGGAGTTTTCTGAATATTTGCGGGTTTCCAATACAATAGAGCATTTATTCGTGTATATCAGGATCGAATGCGTTGTGGTGTTATTTAATAAACTGTTCGTATCAGCTGGGTCGTGTAATTGTTTTGCTAATAAAAGAACTAAGTTAGATGTCATTGTTCACATAGTAGTTATTGGTAGAAATGTGGTCTCTCGGTAGTAAACCGGCAGTGTAGTGTGCCTACCCTCCCTCAGCTGTAGAGTCGTGAATATATTCAAGTCGCAAGCCAAACGACGTCATTAAATCCATGCTAAGAGAGCTTTACATCATTCGATAACAATGAATATATCTGACGCAGAGGCATCCCGAGATTTATCTATAGCAAACTTTGTGCAGTATTCGGATAAGCAACGCAGTGCGATCGGGCTTCGGTTTTTCCTTTTTGTAATAACGTGATGTGACGACGTATGTACGCTTGTTTTGAACTCGGTCAGAAAGGAAATTTTAATTTCTACTAGTGGTAGGACCTCTTGTGAGTCCGCACGGATGGGTACCACCACCCTGCCTATTTCTGCCGTGAAGCAGTAATGCGTTTCGGTTTGAAGGGTGGTGCAGCCCTTGTAACTATACTTGAGACCTTAGAACTTATATCTCAAGGTGGGTGGCGCATTTACGTTGTGGATGTCTATGGACTCCAGTAACCACTTCACACCAGGTGGGCTGTGAGCTCGTCCACCCATCTAAGCAATAAAAAAAAAATCACATTGATGTGTTGCCTCGTTTTTTTTATCTATGGCTAGCCCAACCTAATTACATAATTATAAATATACACTGTTTGTCTGTTTAAAAATTTAGCTTCCTCCGTCTCTGGCTTTATTTAAAAGCGACTGCTCTGATACAAGTCAAGTTAAATGTACGAAAAATAAATACAAACAAAATTGCCAAGTTTTTTACGTGAAGAACGGAAAAAATAAAGTTTTCCCCTTGAATTGTGAAGTTGCCTGTAAAGAGCTTTCGAAAGCAAAAAAAAAGCTCCTCAAATACTTGGAGTTTGGAAACTGTTGTTTGAAATATATATTCTACAGTTTTTTTTTCGGTTTCGTATGAAGGAGTTTCATTACGTGTCGCTTATAACATTGACGTTTGAAATTGTAATGAACTAAATAGTTTATAGCAATTTTGTTTCGTAAATCCTTAGTTAGTCATGGAACGTGTCAAAAATATATATATAAATAAATAAATAATGTTTATTGCTTAGATGGTTGGACGAGCTCACAGCCCACCTGGTGTTAAGTGGTTACTGGAGCCTATAGACATCCACAACGTAAATGCGCCACCCACCTTGAGATATAAGTTCTAAGGTCTCAGTATAGTTACAACGGCTGCCCCACCCTCAAAACCGAAACGCGTTACTGCTTCACGGCCGAAATAGGCAGGGTGGTGGTACCTGGACTTATCGCTGCCGACCGTCGTGGCCACGATGCTCGGCAGCGATGAGTCCTGGAAGGCGATGCTCGACTTCTGCGAGTACACCATCTCGCAGAAGGAGGCGGCGGAACGAGAGAGGGAGAGCTCATCCCTCTCCGCACCTATCCGTCGCCGCCGAGCCGGGGGCCGGAGAAGGGCCTTTGCCCGACTCCGGCCCCTGTAGATGGTGGCTTCCCCCCGGTGAAGGTCAAGGGGCGACCTGAGGGGGAGAGGCCGCGCGGCGCGCTACCAGCACTCTAGCGCGCTGCCAAGGAGTTACGAAAGAGCGACCGGTTGGCAGTGTATCGCGTCCCGACCCGGCAGGCTGGTTCTGGTCCAGCGGGGTATTCCGGGGCACCAGCGGCACTGTCTGGGCGGCCTGACGGGCTGCCGTACCGAGACGGCCGACGTTTCAGAGCCTTCGATTCGCCTCGAAGGCTCCGTCGGCTGGGCGTCCTTGGGGTGAGCCGCGCCGTCTGGTTGTAGTGTTGACCGCGGTAGCCCCCCTACCTCATCCGGGTTCTGACCTCGGAGAGGATCGGACGTCGGGTGTAAGAGTGCAGGGGAGTCGTTTAGTGGGTGGGTCCTAAAATCCTTGGGCCCGCGATCTGCTCTCAACACCTGCAGATCGTTGAGTCTCACATACCCCGCGCGCCCCGTATGCGCGGGGACCTCGTAGGAGGTTCGGCCCCCGGCCCGGAAAAACAAAAAAAAAAGGGTGGTGGTACCTACCCGCGCGGACTCACAAGAGGTCCTACCACCAGTAATTACGCCAATTATAATTTTGCGTGTTTGATTTTTATAACACGATGTTATTGCTTCACCGTGGAAGTCAATCGTGAACATTTGTTGAGTACGTATTTCATTAGAAAAATTGGTACCCGCCTGAGATTCGAACATCGGTGCATCGCTCAACACGAATGCATCGGACGTCTTATCCATTAGGCCACGACGACTTCAAAATATGGAAATATAGGGTAAATAAACTGTAGACTAACTAATAATTATATCTCATTATTTAAATATCTCCTAACGCATTAATACTGTGGAGATGCTTAAACGACAAAGGCAAGATCTTCCACCGAGCGGGTGATATTGCTCGGCAGACCGACGGTCCGAATGTTGTTGTTCGGAACTTGTATATATGCGAGCTTACTTTGAAAATGTCGTGAGCGAGATTCAGGCATCTGTCAATTATCTTGCGTTGTATGATGGCTACCCGCCTCAATACCATTTATAATATATTTAAATGTAATACTATTTTTATATTCTCTGGACGAGAAGCTGTTTGGAACACATATTCAAGTTCAAACACCGGTGCAATTTATGTTTGTAAGTTTTAATAAATAAATATAAATATATGATTATATCAATCTTTTACTGATGGTAGGACTTTTGTGAGTCCGCACGGGTACCACCGCCCTGCCTATTTCTGCCGTGAAGCAGTAATGCCTTTCGGTTTGAAGGGTGGGGCAGCCGTTGTAACTATACACTGAGACCTTAGAACTTATATCTCAAGGTGAGTGGCGTATTTACGTTGTAGATGTCTATGGGCTCCAGTAACCACTTAGCAAGCAGGCTGTGAGCTCGTCCACACATAGAAGCAATAAAAAAAAAATCCTTGCAAGAATTACCATACCATTGTCATATGGTTAATATTATTTTGATTGTAATGACAATTGTTAACTGTTGCTTCGTGTCTTTGTTATTGTCATTTCGCTACGTAATAAGTTCCATTTTAAATCTTTGATAGTATAAGTTTGAGAACGTAACAACTTTATTAGACTAAAAAAAATCCTTGATATAGTTCATGTCCATTCATTTATAATACAAGGGGCTATCGTAAAAACACTTATCATCACTAGTAACGCGAACCCTAAACTTAGACGTAAAAAGTCTAACGCTACCGAAAAGCTAACATACAAAAGCGCAAAGCTCCCTCAATATCACGTTTCGCTCTAAAAGATATATCTGTCTCTCTCTATGTAGAGGGGGCTGGGAGCTGGCAACGTCGCGCAAGTCTGAAAGCACGATGCTAGCTTTATTAAGCTTATTGTTAAGTTGAGGTCAGGTTAAGCTCGGGTTGATATGGTCGGTTTTGGGATGGGTGATCTTTCTAGACAAAAGTAAATTTGACTAATTTTTATGAGAAATTATGTAGTTGATTGTGAATTATGAAGGATTCAAATCGTGTGTTATCCATGAAAATCTATGTTTTTTTCTTTATCAAAGCCAGTTCTTCATCGCCGAAGATGTTTCCCATCAGGACAACATCATCCATCATCTATATATTAATACGTGAAGCAAAAACTTTGTACCCCTATTTACGAAAATCGCGCAGACGGAGGAGTATGAAACTTCCCACACTTATAGAGAATATAGAGAAGGAGTGCAGAATGTTAAAATTGTTTTTAATTATGTATTAATTATATATTAAACCAATAAAAAAACATTACGCACACTACCATGTATTTGACACACACACACGCAGGCATACTGTTTGTGTATTGTCAAACTTTTCTTATTGTTTCTAGTCTGTGGTCAAATTGAGAATAGATTAACATAATTTGTCTACAGTGTGGTCTTGGCAAAATCTGTGATTATAGAAGTTTAATAGTCTTTGACAATAGAGCCATTATAATGTATACACTTATATTTTCAATTAATTATAGTCGAATTTCGACTACTGTGGGACCACTAATTGTAATAAATCTGTAGCTTCATCGTCCATAGCACTCACTCCATTGTTGCAACAACAACAACAACCCTACAACAGCATACATACATAATGTAATTATAATGGTTATTATCGAGTGATAAATACCATTAAGGCCTGCTGGAGCTAAAGAAGGAAATGACTAAGTATTACTTACTCATATATTATACTCGAGTTTAATCTTATGCGAGTCACATTAAAACCCTTTCACTCAGTTATAACGAATGTATATATATATATTTTTATGTCGTACGGTTTTTCTGTGACAACAAAACAGTTTACTGGTGGTAGGACCTGTTGTGAGTCCGCGCGGGTAGGTACCACCACCCTGCCTATTTCTGCCGTGAAGCAGTAATGCGTTTCGGTTTGAAGGGTGGGGCAGCCGTTGTAACTATACTGAGATCTTAGAACTTATATCTCAAGGTGGGTGGCGCATTTACGTTGTAGATGTCCATGGGCTCCAGTAACCACTTAACACCACGTGGGCTGTGAGCTCGTCCACCCATCAAAGCAATAAAAAAAAAAAAAAGTTGATTATTAGAAAAAAAAATGGTCCAAAATTGGTGGCATAAATGTGGTAAGTGGTTTTCAACTGAAGGCAGGTGCAACACACATTTCAAACCGGGATTAGAGATAGCACCTCAAAGCGGCCTGATTGTGGAGGAGAAGACAACTCAATTTACACATTCTAGCAGTGCCTATTTGATTTTTATTAAATTTTCCGTTCCAACCGATACCCGTGTAATAATAGACTTTTTTTTCCTACCTTTGCTGATAGCCTTGAAAGGCGATTTCAGCTTCGCCCTAACGTGTAGGTGAGCTCACGGGGCTCAAACCGGAGTGGTGCTAACACTGACTCTAGAAAGAGCAGTGCTCCGCAGAATCTACCATCGGATAGGAAACGCGACCCACTGAGAAGATCCGGCGAGAAACTCAGTGGGCTGTGTCTGTGGAAATAATGGACACGGTACATTGCTGCTGTCAATTATGGCCACTCGGGAATGTCACCAATTTTACCTGTAACAACTCACATTCAGTTGAGTGTGTGTTCACATTTATATTTTGAATGAACTACCCTCAGCAGCGTGTCACTACAGTTATGACGCGTTTCTGTTAAAATTATTTATTTTATACTGTTTAACAGTAGGTAGTACGACTGTGCCTGTAGTATTGTCGATGACCATGGACAGTGACCACTGTCTATCATGTGGGCTATCATATACTTTTGTCAATGAAATATTTACCGAAATGGTCACGTCGAGACTAAATTTAGATTTTTTTGCCGCCTTAATAAATATTAGGTTCTTAATTTGACTGTTTCATTAATTTGTTGCCAGGTGAACTGATTTTGATGTTTTTGGTTTGTTTAATATCTGGTGCTTCTGTTCTGGTTCCATTTAAATTTGTGGACATGGAGAATATATCTTAAGAAATCATTAGAGATAATCTCGTCATCTGTGTTTGTCATTATATAACTTTTCAACAAAACAGAAAAATTTATGCTTACTACCAGGAAAGAGTCCGCTTACAATCATTTTGTTTTTCCACGTACCATCCTGCTCTGGAATATACTTCCCTACGTGGAGTTTCGAGAGCAAATGTGCGTCCTAAGTCCTGAGTAACAGGCAGTGGCTCATCCGTACTGGCATTGCCGATGGCACTAGGTTGAAATGGTTGCCTTCGTAACTGGGCCAGCTAAAAGATAAAGAAATCCCGCTGCACCTGTTGCAAAGATCAGGCCAAAGAATCCGTTGGAAAAAAACACAAAGAAATGTTTATGATCTGACATTCAAAACATGTCTATTGCTCACGACGTATCTTGGTAATGTGTTACATAAATGAACCTCTACAGTGGAGATGACACTTTGATATTAGATATTGATAAAATATTTCTTTCAACGTGACAATATTCAGAAAAGTTGAAGGTGAAAATAAGAATACCCACAATATTATGAATGTGGAAGTATGGCCATTTGTCCTTTTGCTATGTTTGTTCTGTGGCCCATTTGTTGGCCAAATCTATAGCCGGATCACCCAGTTGAATTGTTCCATTTCCTCTGTAAACGAGTAGGAGTATTGTAAAACAAGTGGCACTCATGCCCTGTTAGTGTTCAGTAGTTAAAAAGGCGGGAATACTGCTACTCTTGACCAATTCTTGATGCATTGCTGTGGTAGGGTACCACACGGCTGTGAAGGTTTCGGGATAGGTGTTCGAATTAGATACGAGCTTAGAAATCCGTTAGAAGTTACAGGTCGGAAGATACATGATCAGTGATACCGTTCCCTCTAAGGCTCGAGTGTCAGCCATCACAGACATTACTACCCCTCAACATAAAAGATCATAATTAATTGAGAGACCTCCGTCTCAGCAAACGCACTCACGGCCTCTTACGATTTTCTGACAATGAATTCGTCTGTCAACCTAGGTTAAAACACGAACTAACTCCAGCACTCTATAAAATTTGGCCAAAGTTTGGAAATAAAAAAATTTTGGAGTAATATTTGTACCTATAAAGTGAAATAATGACGCAACCTCTTTATCTGAAATGCTCATTAAAATCTCCAGTAGTTTTTGAAGAGCTTGGTCTTTGTTTACTGCCTGCCGCGAGAGCTATTCATAAACACTGTATTAATGACCGTATTAAATGCGAACAAAAGACTATTTACGATAGGCTAATCATCGGAGCCATAAAGCCGGATGACTGGATTCTTTATTGAAGAAAATTAAATCTAATGCTGTACAAAAACAAGAGTGGTTTTTGTTTGGTCCCATAAATTCGATTGGTATTATCGTCGCGTCTACAGCTTAGAGTATTGATGTTAGTGATACTTCTTCTAATAATGTATTCCTTGTCTTCGTTTTGTACTGACCATGGCTCTAGGACGCGTCGGTGTTGGAGCATCTTTATGGTTAAACAGGTTGGGGACTATTTTTCAAGAGGAATCCATTCCAGGCATAACCCTGAATAACTCTTGTCAAAGTGCTCTCTACCTTCGAAAGGATTGTAGCTCTACTTGTGGCTCTACTTCCTCTACTTGCTCTACTTTTTGTAGCTTTACTTGTGGCTCTACTTGCTCTAATTTTTTGTAGCTCTACTTGTAGCTGCAGATTATAGATCTACATTTTGTAGATACCACACTTTTATTGAAAAAGGGGTAATATGAGCCGGTGAACATTGATAATGGGAGCCCATGTGGTACACCGTCGTGCAGTGGTGGTGTTACCGCTGATATGAACATTTTAAATTTCTAAAATAAAATTTCATTACACATTGAAAGGCAGTCATCGTCGTGGAACTTATCCGTAAAGAAATGGTAGGTCAGTAATTACTTTGTAAAATCGGTACCCCCCACCGGTAACACAGCTCTACGTAGAGACTGCGAGTGCAATGCCCATTGGTCTTACATTTTCGGCCCCCACGCGGTCATAACTCTCTCAAATGTATGGATAATATTGTATATAGGTATATATTGTTATTGTATGTACGTATAAATCCGTCTTAAACTACGAACCCTATGCGTTTTTGTGATTATCTTAGATTGAAGTGGTAAACTAGATTCGCAAGCATTTTTGAACGGATTTCAAAGTTTCATATAAGCGTATTAAAAGTAAAACGTAACAGTGTTTTTTTTTTATTGCTTAGATGGTTGGACGAGCTCACAGCCCACCTGGTGTTAAGTGGTTACTGGAGCCCATAGACATCCACAACGTAAATGCGACGCCCACCTTGAGATATAAGTTCTAATGTCTCACGTATAGTTACAACGGCTGCCCCACCCTTCAAACCGAAACGCATTACTGCTTCACGGTAGAAATAGGCAGGGTGGTGGTACCCATCCGCGCGGACTCACAAGAGGTCCTACCACCAGTAATTACGAAAATTATAATTTTGCGGGTTTCATTTTTTTTAAATTGATTTTTGAATTGATTTGGTTGAATTAGGCAAAAACGTCGATTGGCGTGGATACCATTATCTGTTTAGATTAGAACCGCACACACACGTGCGAGGTGACTGGTTTTAAAATTGATACGACCGTTGGAACCGATTAAGTTCAGCCTCTACCATATACCACCAGAATAGAGGAAGATCGGTTTTGTTTTAGATTTTCTAATGCCGATATTAATCATTAAAAAAAAAACTAAAAATCATTTCATCAAAATTAAAGTTCATTTGTTTAATATGTTTTACAATTAATATAATGTTTGTAGTATGTGACGAATATAAAAATTTTTTTTTTTCAGAGACAAGTTTGCTCCAAATAGTCTCACACAAAATCGAAAATTCTTAACTATAAACTTATATGGATCGTAACCGTAATTTTTTTTTGCGGAATCTGTACAATTCAACAATTTAATTTCTCTATTGAGTAATGTACAATTAAATGTCTGTAATGTCTGAAAATATAATAAAAGTTTTTGTAGTACTACACGAAACTTTAACCTCATTACTGGGCGCGCGTCTCCACTGCGAGCGTCGGCTTGGCAACGTCGCTTTTTGCAGGGTTGCCAGACTTACGCATGTTGTCGTCCCGGAATTATCGGGTTATTGCGCATCATCCAGACCGAAAGGTGTCATTGATAAGTGTCATTGTCGTATTTTAAAATGTCTCAATTTAGTGATGTTAGTGAGCGCATATTATTGTTTTTAGTTTCTCCGATTTAAGGTGTAATGTGTGTTTCTAGATATTAATATTACATATTATTATCTTACATTTGCAAATATAATTAGTTTGATAGCCAACGGTTAGGAAAATTTCAATTGTAAAAATAATGTCTGAATTTGTCTATTTTATATCATATTGAAATTATGAGTTTTACGAAAAACGTGTCACGCTAGATAGATTAAATCGTAAAAATAGTTTTAATCATGTCTTACAACTTGCGGAAATCGGAGGGAATAATATTTAATCTGCTTAATTTTGTTTTAAATTTAAAGGCGAATGATACTGATTGTATAACTAAAATTAACGCCTATAATTAAACAAGTATAAAATATGAAAAAATATAAGGATTCTAAAACTTAAATCCTAATAAGCTAAAGCTTACTTGTATTTAGTGCTTACCTTAATAAACTCTAAAGCCAATCAAACAGCCGCGCGTCTGCGATACTCTGAAGTTGATATGCAAATTTAATTCTAATAAACCCGGGAAATTTGTCTGCAACGCTGGCAACACCCCGCCCCGCGAGTGAACGGCAGTCGACCGTGGTCCGTGGTCCGTCAGTCGTAAAACATCAGTAAGCTGAGTCGAACCGACGCCGGTCGCGCGCGAAAAGTTTGTGTGATGTAACAAAGTGTTGGTTCGTGTAGCGTGTTGACATTTAGAAGAAGCATTGTACCTAGTAGTTCTGTAAATCTGTTTACGTTTCAAGTTTGCTTTGAATGACGGTGAGAGAACGCTATTGTATTGCGCCGACGACGACACACGATAATCGTTTTTTATTCATGTAGTATTATTTTTCAAAAAAAAAAAAAATACTGAATCAGTGTTGTTTGGTCGTTTCTTGTTTTTCTAAATTCAAAAGTGCGTTCGAAATTTTAGTTTTAGTTTTGCTGTTTTCGGCGGGAATTTTGATTTTTTTTGCGTTTTAAAAGTCTAATAATAAAATTAAACTTTAAAAGATTTTTGTGTTGAGATAAATACAAAATCTGGTAAATGGTGAAAAGATGAAGTATTTAGAAAGATATGCTACAGTTGAAAAGGCATTTTTTTTTTTTTAAATCGTCTATTATTTGAAAACAGCCTTGATTAAGTTACCCGGTTCTTTTACTATCCTGGTGTCCGTATACTCTCTCGATGCCATTAGACGCAGCGGCGACATCTATACGCTAACTTTAAGAATGCCTGAATCGCGCTAACAATAATTTCAATAAGTAACTGCGTAATTTTTATGAATACCAAATATGAAGACAGTCGGTCTGTATTTCCTTTCCCTATAATGTGGACGTCGACTCAATATACTGTCTGTGGTATAACGATCGTTGAGTATTTGAAAAAATAAATAAATAGATCGCGGGCTGTTTGGTTTTAGCGACATTTTTAAAGGTGGGTGGCGCATTTACGTTGTAGATGTCTATGGGCTCCAGTAACCACTTAACACCAGGTGGGCTGTGAGCTCGTCCACCCATCTAAGCAATAAAAAAAAGCATCCGTAAAAACCACTATAGATTTATATATTAGTATAGATTAGATTTCTACTAGTAGGTATGTCCTCATGGAAGTAATGTCAATGGTTGTCGCGTCACACATGTCAGCTCCAAGACCGGATGCAAACAGAGCCGCAGTCCTGAGAAGAACTGGCGAAACAAACCCAACTGTCCTGTTCTAATTTGGGTACTCATGTTTTAACATTAAGTCTGTTTTCCTCTGATAAAAGTCAATAGTTAAGACTTCTTTAATACAAATAATAATAAAAAAGTTGATAACATCTCTTCATTATTTATTCGACTCCTCAAGTCCCATCTATTTTTTTTTATTTTTTATTATTATTATTATTATTATTATTTTAACAATCATGCCACGGTAACTGGTCCCGTGATAAGTTCGTAAAGAACTTGTGTTAGGTACCAGATAACGGAAATAAATGTAAGATTTTTATTATACACATACATATATTTAATATACATCCATAACCCTGAAAAATACATTTATATTTATCATACAAATATCTTCCCTTGGCGGGATTCGAACCCGCGACCCCCTTGTGTAGTGACAATGTCACTTACCACTACACCAGACGGCCGTTATTGAAAGAGGATGGCGAAGAAAAGGGAGCAATTAATTAATAAATAAATAAAAACTATATGTCCGTTAGTTATGGCTGCGGAAGACGCATAAGAGAACAAAAACATGTACAATCAGGTGACGAATGCTAAATATCTATACTTCTATACTAAGATTATAAAGAGGAAATATGTGTTTGTTTGTTTGTATTGAACAGGCTCTGAAACTACTGAACCGATTTGAACAATTCTTTCACTGTTTGGAAGCTACACTATTCCCGAGTGAAATAAGCTATAATGGTTTTTGAAAAAATTAGGCATCCTTACTAAAACTCCAATAATGCAACCCAAGGTGTAAAAAAATTACCTAAAATATTCTTTAAATCGCGTGCCCTGCGAAAACTATTGATAATAGAATAAAATAATGTACTACGATTTTGTAGAATACATTATTATTTACAAAAAGGGTCGCGACAACATATATCTAACTATTGTAGTTATGCCGCAATAACTGTTCCTTTATTTTCAAAAATAAAACAACCTCAAATATCGTTGAAATTTTTGTTAAAGACCCGAGCGGAGCCGGATGGGGCCACTATCTGTAATAAAGGTGTTGATGTCAACCAGACAAATCATATCCAGCTATTACTGGTGGCCTACCATCTACAAAGACTCTCTGTGTGCTCGCGCTGAGTACCGCCATCCTACCTATATCTGCAGCAAAGCAGTAACGCATTCCGATTTCAACGGCCGGACTTTGTACTATAATACTATTGTGATATCGACCTCATGTAACGGTAGGCAGCGGCTTGACTCCGCCCCTGGCATTGCTGAAGTCCACGGGCGACAGTAACCACTCACCATCAGGTGGGCCGATAATAATAAAAAAAGAAGATGGCTGGCGACATCTACGTAGTGATGTGCTCCGGTAACCGCTTAACATCAGGTGAGCCGTGAGGCCATTCAACGATGGCTGCATAAAAAAAAAGAGTCCCACACTCCGCGGTACAGTCGTCGGGTCAGTACCCCAGGAGTGATACCTCAGACAGGTAGCGCTGGTCGCACCTGGGTCGTCGTGTAGTCGTTACATAGTCGTGATTACAATGACGGAGATCTGTCAACCCTTCTCTGTACATTTCGAACAATCTCTACACGTGTCTACATCGGATATATCTATACTAATATTATAAAGCTGAAGAGTTTGTTTGTTTGAACGCGCTAATCTCAGGAACAACTGGTCCGATTTGAAAAGTTCTTTCAGTGTCAGATAGCTCATTTATTGAGGAAGGCTACAGGCTATATAACAATTACGCTAAGATAAGAGCACCAATAAAGAATGTTTTAAAATCGGTGAACATACATAGATAAAAAATTGTGGTAGAATTGATAGCCTCCTCTTTTGAAGTCGGTTAAAAAGCGTGATTTTGGTACCTTAAATAGCTCCTTAACATTATATTATTTAAAAATATTTTCACTTTCCACGCAAATGAAGTCGCGGGTAAAATTTAGCGTTGTGCCAAAGTAACTATTCCACGCGGACAAAGTCGCGGGCAAATGCTAGTCTATATATATTTTAGTAAGGAATAATAAGGCAGTAATTGTAAGCGGATGTGAAATCGAACGGATGTAGTCTCTTTAGAGGCGGTGTAATGTTACGCGGGACTCGAACCCGACACCGAAAGTAAAGTGTTCCCGTCAACACCGCCCACCCCCGGGGATATAGACTTGACTTCCCTTGATAATGGATAATACAAATTATAATTATTCTTAAAGTTTGATAATGACGTAGGGTAGGATAAAAATGAATGGTGCTGGAGAAAAATGCTACAGATTCCATTGACCGCCTTTCGCACCAACGTGTCTATTCTGAGAGAGCTTCATGTCAAAACCAGACTTTCCACCATATGCCTTCGTAGGGTGCTGGAATTCTTCGGACATATTGCTCGAAAAGAGGGTCACAATCTTGAACAGCTGATGGTGACAGGATGGCAAACGTGCCAGAGGACGCAGTCCCACGAGATGGTCGGACCAAATACAATCGTCTCTGGACATCAACTTCCACAATGCCCTTCATAAAGCTAAGGATCGCAGCAGATGGAGGGAAATCGTACGGGAGAAACTGATGCAACGGGGGAGTCACGACCCTCAGTAATGAGGGAAACGACGCGAGGAGGAGGGAGGGAGGGTAGGATAATTATCGTTTACTAGGTGACCCGGCAGACTTCGTAGTGCCTCAATCGAGAAATAAAAGACCTAAACTTTTGTGTAAAATAAACTTAAAACAAAAAAAAGGAATCCGTCAGACGGGGGACACATCAAAGGAAAAACAAAATTGTTATTTTTATTTAGGTAATTCCAAGCATTTTCATATTTTAAACCTTCTCTGGACTTCCACAAATAATTCAAGATCAAAATTAGCCAAATCGGTCCAGCCGTTCTCGAGTTTTAGCGAGACTAACGAACAGCAATTAATTTTTTTATATATAGAGATTATCATCTAAAGATACATGACTCGTTTATGGCTCGTCTGGCCTTAAGTTGCATCTATTGACTCCACCACACCTTGGATTTCAAGTGCCGCTCGTATTGGGATGACAGCTTCTCTACGGGTGCTGAACTAAATGATTGCTTGGGGGCAAAAATGTTATCGATGCCAATTTCAAACCGTCGTCGGCATTTAGTTTGATATCTCGATACTGGGCCGGACTCGGTTTGTTAGTTGCAAACATTAACCCCGAGTCTCAGGAAACAACAGGATTTACAGGATAGAATCTTGAGTTTATGAATTAGGATACGTCAACCGCACATGTCAAGTGTTGCGTCAATCCTGAAAACGGTAATCACATCCCTTCCGTTGAATATTGATGTCACAATTGCTGTTGTCCCGTCGCCCCTACACACGGGCACCACTACCGGACCGATACGAAGTCGCCACGACATGATTCAGCCATAAAAGTTTAAATGTATCGTATGACTAGAGAAAACCGAAGACAATACAACAACTTCAATTTCTTCTAGTTTGTGAGGTGAGGTAGACGAACTGACGGCCTCTTTGATGGTAAATGCCATTCAGAACTCGTAACCAAGGCCGCTGCAACAGACAATGAGATGTAAGATTGCAGATATTGGTGTGCGGCGGCTGTGAGCTTATGAAGAGGATCGATGCGACTTAACGCGCTATCCGGAGGGTGGGGCGGATGCTCCGTCCAGATCTCAACCGAGCATATCTCAAGACAGGCAGCATACGCGTTGAGGTGTTTATGATGCATGTATTTAATGGAATTAAAGTTAAAATACACTCTGCAACCGACCGCTTCCCCAAATCGCTTCCTTCCGCTTGACCGGTGAGTCCGCGCGGGTAGGTACCACCGCCCCGCCTGTTTCTGCCGTGAAGCAGTAATGCGTTTCAGTTTGAAGGGCGGGGTAGCCGTTGTAAATATACTGAGACCTTAGAACTGATATCTCAAGGTGGTTGGCGCATTTACATCGTAGATGTCTATGGACTCCAGTAACCACTTAACACCAAGTGGGCTGTGAGCTCGTCCACCCATATAAGCAATAAAAAAAAACAAAGAGAACAAATTCAGCGGTCTTGTGTGGTTTGTACATTATTGGAATTGTGAGTTAAACTAGCCCATTTAGTTAATTAAAGACTAGATCGGTCCGTGCAATAAATAATGCACGGTGCTCGCGGTAACTACAGGCCAACCCCGAAGTGACACGTCGCTTGTTATTTCCTACCTATGCTGATAGCCTTGAGAGGCTATTTCAGCGTAACCGTAACTAGTAGATGAGCTCACGGGGCTCAAACCGGAGTGATGCTAACACTGACCCTAACAAGAGCAGTGCTTCGCTGAATCTACCACCGGATCGGAAACGCGATCCACTGAGAAGATCCGGCGAGAAACTCAGTGAGCTGTGTCTATGGGTTAATTCGCTAAGGACCGTGACCGGTGCTTGTGGTACCTAAAAGCACCGCTAATGGATCGGGAGGATTCGTAATGACGTGTTTTGGGCGACGTCGACTGTTTACCATTCGGTCTACAGGATCGGGTATGTAGTTTCCAGCGGCAACGACAAGAGGGTTGTCATGTCGTGCCGCCTACTCAAAGTGAAACGTCGCTTCGACCGCGCCAACTATTTATAAGTTGTCTTTTGTTTTTACCGGTATACGCGGCTTGGTCCGTTAACGCCGCCTCTGCTCTGATAAGTGCCGCGTCGGAAGCGAGTCGACAGTGGAGCCCTGCCCTCTTGGCTGAGCCTTTGCTCGCCCACCTGTCCTGGTGAAACTGGAAAGGCCCTCGGGCCACCAGTAAACTTTCAATCATAAAAAAAAAAAAGTGGAGCCCTACGGTCGAGGCTGCGGCGTGGACGTGGCAATAGTTACGCTTGCAACAGTGCCGCGTTCTATTGGCGCAAGCAAGACTCGAAGGTCTGACCAGTCGTTGGCGACCGTCGTGGCGGATACCTGGACTGCGGTGGTCTGTGGGAGCCGATACTCGATCTCTGCGAGTCCATCGTAATACAACGGGGGCGGCGGGCCTTGAGAGAGCTTAGAGAAACAAATTGAAAAATGATATGATACAATTTAAGTGGTTTTTTTCTTAATTATACGTAATGAAAAATTGCGTTCCAAATAGATATAGCAACATTTAAAAGAATAGTCCATAGTAATTTAACCTCGTCGTCCGTTATCCTGAAGCTATTCATAATTAATTATCCTCAAGATTTAGATTCATTTTTTATATTACATTTTCTCTTGTGTGTACCGTACCGTTTTTGAATATCTGGTGGTAGGACCCTTTGTGAGTCCGCACGCGTAGGTACCACCACCCCGCCTATTTCTGCCGTGTAGCAGTAATGCGTTTCGGTTTGAAGGGTGGCGCAGCCGTTGTAACTATACTGAGACCTTATCTCAAGGTGAGTGGCGCATTTACGTTGTGGATGTCTATGGGCTTCAGTAACCACTTAACACCAGGTGGGCTGTGAACTCGTCCAACCATCTAAGCAATAAAAAAAAATCAAAAAAAAATTACCTTTTCAATATTTTATCGCACTAAAGCTCGCTAACGTACAAAAAACAAAACGGTTGGCAAATGACGTTTAAATGTATATAAATACATAATTGTTACATGTATCTCATAAGGCTTGAAGCTATGAGATCTAGGAATTTGTAATTAGTGTTTTTGTGTGTTACTAAGAATGATGAAGTTAACGTAGTCCGTTCGTAAGTATGGAGTGGGCTCTACGAATGATAACGTTGGCGGGTCGGTTGTACGTATCTCACTGCAGTAGTTAGAATCACGCAATTACTCATTACTATCGATGTCAATGGAGCGTAGATTCGAGCTTGTAGCGTCACTTCTAGAGTGTGCCTACTATGGCTACCAGTCGTCGTGGCCTAAAGGATAAGACGTCCGGTGCATTCGTATCTAGCGATGCACCCACCGGTGTTCGAATCAAGGTGGGTGGCGCATCTACGTCGTAGATGTCTGTGGGCTCCAGTAACCATTTAACACCAGGTGTGCTGTGAGTGAGCTCGTCCACCCTACTAAGCAATAAAAAAAATTGTAGCGGCACTTCTAAGAGTATGCCTACTATGGCTACTAATCTGAGGATCGAAACTTCGAGACGTCATGATTTCAATTTTTTCAAAAGTTTTAGGTAGGCGATAATGACATTCGATAATTGCATGTGATTAATATTGTAATTTTCCGAATATTTCGACCGAAGCGCATCACTATTCCACTGATGTTACGAATTCTGAGGAAGTCTCACATTAAAAGGAAAATACATGTTTATCTCGCGTTTCTATTACCTATCGGTATTCAATATGCACACGCTCGCATACTTGTACGATGATTGCATGCTAAAACACTTTGTGTCGCAGTCTTATTGCTTAACATGACACTTTATGAAAAGCCCGAGTTACGTCGTCAGTGTAGGGCCGGGAATGCGCGGTCGAGATATCTCGGGATAGTCAGTTTGCCTTGGTTCGTAGAACCTGAAAACTGCCTGTGTTTGTGACGATTTTAATACGCTTTTATTGGCTTCAGACGTATGTATGTAACGGAATCTTTGAACATGATTTTGACCCCCTTCAAAACGTCGGATTAACTCGAAATTTGGTATACTTATTAAGGACCGTTGACAATTCAATATGTATTTAAAAAAATAATTAAAAAAATATTTGAAAAAATTGAAATTCAACTAAAAAATAAATAATAGTTTAAAAAACTAACGAAATAAATACGCTTTTATAGAAAATCCGAACTAAAAATTAGAAAATAAATTCTATTTTTTAGTTGGATTTTTGTCATGATATATTGTCGGAATGTTAACTAACACGTTTTTATCTCCACGCCACTACTACAACACAATTAAAAATCAGATGACGCGCGCCGTCCGCGGTCGCGTCGTGCGACACGGAAGAAAATCCGGCAGCTGCGTCAGCTGAAGAATGCGGGTTCACGAAATTTGAACTCGGTAAAACGAAGTGTAGAATCTGAACACAACTATACATTGTGGGGCAGGCGTTGTAACTATACTGAGACTTTAGAACTTCATGTCAAGGCGGGTGGCGCATTTACGTTGTAGATGTCTATGGGCTCCAGTAACCACTTAACACCAGGTGGGCTATTAGATCGTCCACCCATATAAGCAATAAAAAAAACCACAACAATACATTTATCAACGAGACGATGGAATCGAATCGATTGTCTAACATTCCTGACGTTTTAGATAACGGACATACGGTGCGATAACGTCACCTATGCAAATTATGTAATTGGAAAATTCAACATCTATATAAATTCATATATAGTTCTGCTGGGCTATAGAAATAAAATGATAATATTTAAACTCCATCAGTAAAAGCAAACATCTCGCTCGTCTCACTAATCTCTATATATAAATATGAATTGCTGTTCGTTAGTCTCGCTAAAACTCGAGAACGGCTGGACCGATTTGGCTAATTTTGGTCTTGAATTATTTGTCGAAGTCCATAGAAGATTTAAAAGGTAGATAAATATGAAAATGCTCGGAATTAAATAAAAATAACAATTTGTTTTTTCTTTGATGTGTCCCCCCGTCTGACGGGTTCCTTTTGTTTGTTTTAAGTTTATTTTATACAAAAGTTTAGATCTTTTATTTATCGATTGAGGCACTACGAAGTCTGCCGGGTCAGCTAGTAACGATTAAAAAAAATGTATTTTCTCACACTCTGCTCAGTGTTAACAAAAAATTGTATAAGTGATTTTATAACACCGTATGTATATGCGATATGTACGCATTTTGATTTTTGGGAATTTGACATAAATGCGACACTTCGCAGAATGTCTTGTTTCTCGTAATCGCTGCAACACTGGGCTCAGACAGCGGGTCGCCAACGGTTCTGATACCGGATGTCACATCGTACACATAAGTATGTATATGTACATAGTACATGAGCGTTTAGTATTTATATACTATACATACACATAGGTACTGAGCTGTGGATGGCTTGTAGCGTCACATTGTTTACTTATGTATTTAACTCGTATGGCTAGCTTGATGGTAAGCAGCGGCTTGGCTCTGCCCCTGGCATTGCTGAAGTCCATGGGCGACGGTAACCACTCACCATCAGGTGGGCCGTATGCCCGTCTGCCTACAAGGGCAATAAAAAAAAAAACTTATTTTGTCGAAGACAGCCTTCCCGCGTAGTAGCATGTCTTTGTTCTCCCTAACGGTGAATTAAAATTACTAGAAAAAGAAAGACAAATCGTCTTCTCGCATTAAAACTGTATAATCAAAAAACTTACTAATTTTACAGGAGAGTGTTTTATAGGTTTAACATGTGATATTTTTAATATTAATCATGTTTGCAACATTTATTTTTTACTAATTACATTATCTGTCTTTCAAAGTAAGATAAAATTATATATTTAATTTTGTTAATAGTAGTCAAAACATAGGTAAACTAAAAAAAAAACTACTCTCTTTTGACAGTATTTATGAGAAAAATACTGGTGATACCAAATGATTCCGCATATTAAATCAATTTCGAATATTTTTGGAAATTGTACACTTTCAATGCGAAAAGACGATATATGAACAACTCTTATGTGAACACGCTGCATCTATGAAAATAAATCGGTACAAAATTAAGTAACATTCAATAACACACAACACGCATTCCGTGAATATATTATGTTTAAAAATATTTAAAAAAAACGAGTATTGAGGTCGAAATCGTTTACGAGCATGCCCCGTGCCCCGCCCGGAGTCGAACCGGTTCGACAGATGGACGGCAGGTGAACCTCGCAACTGCCTCTTGTACTTACCGATGTGTGTTTCGGTTCTTATACGATCACTGCGCTCCGGAGTCTTCGGTTCTCGACCGGGATTGCTTTTTTGGAATCTATGAAGAATGTGTCTTCACAGTTTTCGTTATCTCCTTTACCGGGGTGACCACAGATAAAGCTTTTTGATTTTTTATTGCCCTTGTATTCAGACGAGCATACGGTCGACCTGATGGTGAGTGGTTACCGTCGCCCATGAACTTCAGTAATGCCAGGGGTAGAGCCAAGCCGCTGCCTACCGCTTAATACTCTCCATAAGCCTCGTTTGAAGAAGAACATGTCATAGCGCTCGGGAAACAACGTGGAGAGGATATCTAGAAAGGCAGTAGCTCCTGATAGTATCGATGATCTCTACTCTCATCATCTCAAATTATTATATAATATCCTTATTTTCTTTCTTAACGCATCGGAGGAACTCAGGGCCTACCTGGTGTAGACGTTGTATGTCGCCACGCATCGTGAGACCACGGTTGGCGGCAAAAACACAGCACAACGACCCGTGCGGGCACACACAGGGTCCGACCATCGCACATCAGCTGAACCCGTGACCCAGTCCGCGTTTTTGGCAAAAACTCTTCAGGAATCTCTAGGAAATCGTGTTTGTAAACATCGCTAATGTGTGTTGGTTGACACATGTCAGGTGTGCGACGGTCGGTGCCGGGTCAAGGCTTCTATTCCCGGTTTGAACCATCTGTACCACGGTCACCCACGCACCTGTACCCTATTGTTTGAGAATTTAATATTTCACATTAAACAACGGCGCGGAAGAATCTATACTTCTATACTTATAATATTATAAAGAGGAAAGATTTGTTTGTTTGTTTGTTTGTTTGTATTGAATAGGCTCCGAAACTACTGAACCGATTTGAAAAATTCTTTCACTGTTTGGAAGCTACACTATTCCCGAGTGAAATAGGCTATAATGGTTTTTGAAAAAAATTAGGGATCCTTACTAAAACTCCAATAATGTAACCCGAGGTGTAAAAAAATTACCTAAAATATTCTTTACATCGCGTGTCCTGCGAAAACGATTGATGATAGAATAAAATAATGTACTACGACTTTGTAGAACATATTATTATTTACGAAAAGCGTCGCGACAGCATATGTCTAACTATTGTAGTTATGCCGCAATAAGTGTTCTTTTATTTAAAAAAATAAAACAACGTCAAATATCGTTGAAATTTTCGTTAAAGACCCGAGCGGAGCCGGAGCGGGCCGCTAGTTTAGAATATTTATCAAATTGTTTATTACCTGGTCAAATGCATTCGAGCTATTTCTGTTTGCATTTTACTGTTATATTGGTGTTGAAAATTAATGCGATGATACGTTTGGTGATTTCGTTTTTATATTTGTTACCTTATCGCGTTGGTATTCGTGTCATTTTTGAGCATCGCGTAAAAACTCGACTCGAAGTTTGAATATTTAAATGTACCTCTATTAATATATACCAGCACGATTGTTGCGAAAGATCGTTGAATGAGCTCACGGCTCATTTGATTGGAAGCGTTCACCAGAGCGACCTGAATTCCGCCACATGCTTTGTAATGTAACAGTGTTGTTGTACATCAGAAATAGGACCATCATCTATACTAATATTATAAAGCTGAAGAGTTTGTTTGTTTGAACGCGCTAATCTCAGGAACTACTACTGGTCCGATTTGAAAAATTCTTTTAGTGTCAGATAGCCCATTTATTGAGGAAGGCTATAGGCTATTTATAACATCACGCTAAGACCAATACGAGCGGAGCACTAATAACCTTCTCTTTTGAAGTCGGCTAAAAAGCATGATTTTGGTACCTTAAATAGCTCCTTAACATTTTATTTCTCAAAAATATATACTTACTTCTACGTAAATGAAGGCGCGGGTAAAATTTAGCGTTATGCCAAAGTAAAGTATTATATGTATGTATGTATGTATGTATGTATGTATGTATGTATGTATATACTTTTTGTAACTTAATATAAATTTCATTGCACCTACCACTATCCACTCTGCACTACCTTTGGTTGACGGGTAGAGAATGCCTTAGGCATTGAGTCCGCCAATGTAAATTTTACATAAAGTGTAATAAATAAATAAATAACTATTCCACGCGGACGAAGTCGCGGGCAACAGCTAGTCTTTGATAATAAGAGAATAGATAACGGAACACTGGGCTATATTTGTCGTCGATGCCACGACCAGGTTTTTCCGAAAAACCAAACTCATTCTTCAGGAGAGAATCCTTATCGGTTGTGAACTCGCTGCGTCAGCCGATATCCGTTGGCGAATCGTCTCAAGCCCTTGTCGTATTGGGTTACATCGTCCCCGGCGGTCGGCGACGTGTGAGGCCGATCGTGTGAACTGTATAGGGTTAAAGGTTTTTTTTTGCAAGGAAGCCGCGTGGGAAGTTTGCGCTGATATATTAGTGATATTTTTTCTTTTTACTGCTTAGATGGGTGGACGAGCTCACAGCCCACCTGATGTTAAGTGGTTACTGGAGCCCATAGATAAACTACAACGTAAATGCGACACCCACCTTGAGATATAAGTTCTAAAGTCTCAGTATAGTTACAACGGCTGCCCCACCCGTCAAACCGAAACGCATTACTGCTTCACGGCAGAAATAGGCAGGACGGTGGTACCTACCCGTGCGGACTCACAAGAGGTCCTACCATCAATAAGAAAATGATCACTGGTGTGCGATCCTGGCACGTTTACGAGTGTAGGAATGTCGTTATAGTATTGTGTAGTTCTACATGTTTGATTCCAATCTCATATTAGTACAAACTTGTCCGAAGTTCTCCGGCAATATGCGAGGCTTAGTGTGAAGTGATCCGCAACTCTGGCGTGCTTTGGAATCTTGCTCGACCGGCATAGACGTATCTACATATAAATATTGGCCCCGCAGTTGTCGAAATTCGACTATATTATATATTATATATTTACTGGTGGTAGGACCTCTTGTGAGTCCGCACGGGTAGGTACCACCACCCCGCCTATTTCTGCCGTGAAGCAGTAATGCGTTTCGGTTTGAAGGGTGGGGCAGCCGTTGTAACTATAATTGAGACCTTAGAACTTATATCTCAAGGTGGGTGGCGCATTTACGTTGTAGATGTCTATGGGCTCCAGTAACCACTTAACACCAGGTGGGCTGTGAGCTCGTCCACAACTCTAAGCCAAAAAAAGAAAAGGCTTCGTGATGTCCGTGGACTTCTGCAATTACATGACCAGGTCGGAGCGAGACCGTTCATGCATATTTGGCAACAAGAAAAGCCATGATTTATTATTATTATTTGAATATACTAAATATGTTTTTTTTTTAAATGGAATATTCATTTTAAATTCTTTATCTATAATAAGCATTATCAATTTAAAAAAACGATAAGTCGATAATTATTGGTTCGTCGTGTCGGTTGTGTTAAGGACGAAATGATTCAGAACATTCCAGTGACGTCTGCGGATTTACTTTCAATCGATTATATCAGATAACTTAAATTGTAAGCCGACTAAATAATGTATTGCGAGACAATCGAATCATGTTATTACCACAACCAGAACATTTTATTTGTGTATGTGGTGTGGATGATAATTGTTTTTGTTAATGCTCTAGATGGGTAGATAAAGCTCACTCAGCGACCTCATGGACAGTTAATGGCGCCGCCTGCCGCCCCTTAGCTTTGAGGCATGATGTCACAGTCTGATAGACCCCACCACCAGTGTAGCTTCGTTTATGATTGCAGTATTAAGTAACGGCCGTCTGGTGTAGTGGTAAGTGACATGGTCACTACACAAGGGGGTCGCGGGTTCGAATCCCGCCAAGGGAGGATATTTGTATGATAAATATAAATGTCTTTTCCAGGGTTATGGACGTATATTAAATATATGTATGTGTATAATAAAAATCTTACATTTATTTCCGTTATCTGGTACCTGTAACACAAGTTCTTTACGAACTTATCACGGGACCAGTTAACGTGGCGTGATTGTTAGTAAATATTTATTATTATTATTATATGTGGTGTGGATGATAATTATTTTTGTTAATGCTCTAGATGGGTAGATAAAGCTCACTCGGCGACCTCATGGACAGTTAATGGCGCCGCCTGCTGCTACTTAGCTTTGAGGCGTGATGTCAGTCTCAATGCTATTGTATAACCCTTGACGCCGGAACGCATCACTTCTGCTTTGCTGTAAACATAAACAGCATGGTGGTACTCATCCGGACAGGCTCATGATAGGCCCCACCATCAGTGCAGCCTGGCGTGTGACTGCAGTATATTGCCCGTACATTTTTTTTTATTCCTTATATGCGTGGACGAGCTCACAGCCCACCTGGTGTAAAGTGGTTGCTTGAGCCCATAGATATCCACAACGTAAATGCGCCACCCACCTTGAGATATAAGTTCTAAGGTCTCAAGTATAGTTACAACGGCTGTCCCACCCTTCAAACCGAAACGCATTACTGCTTCACGGCAGAAATAGGCAAGGTGGTGGTATTCACCCGCGCGGACTCACAAGAGGTCTTACCACCAGTAATTACGCAAATTATAATTTTGCGGGTTTCATTTTTATTACACGATGTTATTGCTTCACCGTGGAAGTCAATCGTGAACATTTTCCTCAAGTTCATCCTTGCACCAATCCCACGAGACGAGATGGGGCGGCGCTGTTCCAGCCGTGTGCTCGACACACCCAAGAATGACCAAAATACCGAATCATCTTTTAAGCAAGTTATAAATGTTGATGTCTGCCCGACAATAACGGCCAATGAAATATTTAGCAAGCTGCAACCGTGCAGTGCGTCAGTCGGTGCTCCACCGCGGCAAGATGTCCGGGGTCTTACCTGCTTGCTCTCTTTGTTAGGGGAATGGATACTTTTTTCTGACCATTGAAACATATCAATTTCTCGTGACGGTCGACGCTTACATTGAATACGTCGAAAAATGTGTTTCGTTGCAAAAATTCTGTCGCGAAGGATCTATTCAAAGTAACAATGAAATTGACACGTCTATTTCACGTCTGCGGTAATGGATGTTGCCGACCTTAAGACGGCGCGGTCGAAGTCTGAATTGTATTTTATAACAACCGTTCCCCTCTTCGAGCCAGAAATAGGCAAGATGTTAGATCTATCCGTGCGGGTTCGCGATACGCCTCAATCCCGTATAACCTAAAGTCCCCTTTAGTGACCAGAGCCAAAGTCGTCATCTACCTTTGAGGCATTCAATCAAAGTCTTAGAATTGGAATAGCCACTGTCCCGTTCTTCACATCGATATTCTTATTAATTTGCGATCTATTTAATTAGGACAGTTATAGCAACCCGCGAGCTAATAGCGCCCGACTAAGTAAGTCTTTTGTTCCAATTACTATAATTGACCAAATTAAAGTGACGATCAAACAATATCTTCGTACAATTAACAGTTCACAATATAAAGATATATTAGTTCGGTTCTTAATATTACGTTACTTAGACTGAATTGATTGGTTTAAAATCAGATCTATAACAGGAGAATTCAAGTTAGAGACAATTCAGCTACAAAAGAATAAATGCGATTTTTTTCGAGAGCTATTATCTATGTCAAAGCAAACTTGAAACGGAAAACAAATCAAATCCAACAGATTCAAAAAAACAGTGATGACACGTGCCAAGTGCAAAAAGTTCAAGTTCAAAAGTTAGCAAATGGCTTTGCGGCATGACACCAGCATGGACTCGAGTTTCCTCGCAGCTGACCCCCCGCCTGTCCCGGGACTCGACTACCACCAGCCCAGGACAGACCTGGCCTCCGAGTACTTTAATACCTTCAACCAAGTGTGCGAGAACTACCGAAGTGATACGGAACTGAACTTGAGGCAGACGTCAGATTCTTTGCGTTTGTCTTCGGAAATCTTGGACGGTGTCAGACCGGAGTATGTCAGTTTGGACTTTAACAATAAACTGTTCGATGCTGATAAGTTTGTGATCGGGAGAGACGAACACTCGTTTAGGTTTGATCAGCCCGACGCGTCCGCGTTGTTGAGACACAGAGCCAGGAGAAGATTGAACGATGAGCACGGGATCCCGAACCCTGTAGCGACCAGCCAGGAGAGTGGGGTGAGTAAATATAAACACGCGTACATTCATTCCTACTTTATTCTCACATTGGCAATGTACTAAGCCCAGCAAAGCTATAGATATCAGATCTGTTTGCCAATTTAAGTCCTATAAAATCTATACTGGATATACAGTTATAAAATCGATGGGGTGATGTCGAATCACAAAAGCAATGCTAGGGCATTTTTGGAACGAAGTTCCTTATGGGACGATGCGGAGGGGAACCCTCCTAACCGGGAAAAACGTCCGTAACGTAAGATTTTTATTAGTAATGCACACAGTGTACAACTTAACTTTGTAATAACGTACAAAAAATAACATATTTTTTTATCATTCATTGACCACGATCTCAGAGCGTTCGTTTGCGCAATACACTAACTCTTATGCAAACAACCGTGAATGAAGTGTACCACAATAAGTTCGCACGTTACCGAATGTCCGTGGGTTGTTGCGAAACCTCCAGTTTTATTTTCTTTATACCTCAAATAGAACTTAAAATTAATATTTTTATAATAAAATACTTCGTTCCTATCCGGTGTCCCACGACACCACACTTCTTTTTATATTATACTGAGATCCCCCACTTGCATCTACTAGTATCGCCATCCTGCCTAGGTTTGCCGCAACTCATGCGTGTGGTTTGGATAGACAGACGCTATATATTTGAGACCACCACCATTGAGATTTTGATCTCGTGTCTCTAGGTCACGTCGGCATCACATCGTTATGCTGACTGTCTTTGTGCCAAGTGTCCTCTGAAATATTTACTGATTTATAGCAAATAATAATTATTTTAGTTCTGGTTGTTCTTGTTCCAATAACGGCGAGTACTTGCATAGACACAATAAAATTGCTAGGATTATCCGGGAACAACTTGGCTTGAAATGCGGTCTTGTTGATTCCAATGTAACTCATTATAAATATCAATCGTTACAGTTGTTTTATGTTCTGCTGGGACTAATCTATTGTCACGGATAGGCCCAACATTGCCAATAAGCTGGATATCGTGGTAATAGATTGGTCTGCGCGTCGAGTATTGTTGGTTGATATCGACATTCCTCAGAACGAAATTCTCGTGAAGGCTGAACCAGATAAAGCTCTGAGACCTGGACCAGGAGACTACCGCCGCGTGGCATGGTGGTTCGACTGCCGTTGTTCTGATAGTTTTGTCGGTGACCGGTTTAAAAGCGAAAAGCTTCGACCAATTTGAGTCGAAGATACCACTACCAGCGGTAATCTATTATTATAATTTATTTATTTTTATTGCTTAGATGGGTGGACGAGCTCACAGCCCACCTGATGTTAAGTGGTTACTGGAGCTCATAGACATCTACAGCTTAAATGCGCCACCCACCTTGAGATATAAGTTCTAAGGTCTCAAATATAGTTCCCACGGCTACCCCACCCTTCAAACCGAAACGCATTACTGCTTCACGGCAGAAATGGGCAGGGTGGTGGTACCTACCCGCGCGGACTCACAAGACGTCCTACCACCAGTAAGTAGTAATATTATGTTTGTCTATAGTTCTTTTTTTTTTCAAAGACTATAAACTTGACTGGATTTTTTTGCATAATAAAGTAAGATTAATTGTCGGTACGGCATCAACGTAACGTGTAGTACATGCAACGTGACGCATGCAGAGATGATAATACGAACAACGTTTGAATAATAATACGAAGCACGCATTCTTGTGTCGCGCTTCCAGACTTGGAGGTCGAGGTTTTAGATATAGATTCTAAGGTGATCAACATGATTTTGAACTTAGAACTTTTTAATGCGATCGCTCGTGAACCTACGCTACTGTGGTTGAAGGTCAAGTCTGCGTTGACCTTCAACCACAGTAGCGTTTGATGTTCGGCGGTTAAAATAAATTTACAACCATTTACATATTTTTTTATTGCCCTTGTAGGCAGACGAGCATACGGCCCACCTGATGGTGAGTGGTTACCGTCGCCCATGGACTTTAGTAATGCCAGGGGCAGAGCCAAGCCGCTACCTACCGCTTAATACTCTCCACAAGCCTCGTTTGAAGAAGGACATGTCATAGCGGTCGGGAAACACCGTGGAAGGGAGCTCATTCCATAGGCGGATGATACGTGGCAAAAAGACCTTCCCATCTATAAAATTCAAGGGGAATAAGAGGCGGATCTCTTGAAAAATTTTGGCGATTCCTTAGACTATAATAGTATTTTTAGGCGCTGGGGTTCGGGATAAATAAAAATGTTCTACCAAAGTACAAGTTAACACTGTATTTGCACTTAGAATACTTCACAAACACTTTAAAACTCTCAATTCGCCTCTTCCGCTTCGCTTCAGGTGTTCCGTTCGCTGTTTTGCTTCGAGTAGTTCCGATTACTAACTGAGTGCGTGCCATCCCTGCAACGCTTTTATAGCCGATACCACATCCTTAGAATTATCGAGAATATTCCACACATCTCTAGTATTGTGTTTCTGCTATCTGACAATAGATGGCGGTGTACTTCTCGAGCGTTCTAGGTGCTACTAGATCATTCGATATCCGTTCGACTCGGCGTAACAGTATATTTTTTTTATTTTTTTTTATTGCTTAGATGGGTGGACAATCTCACAGCCCACCTGGTGTTAAGTGGTTACTGGAGCCCATAGACATCTACAACGTAAATGCGCCACCCACCTTGAGATATCCACTTAATAGATAGATTAATAGATATAATTGGTAGGTACTATGGAGGTAGGACTTAATCTTGAGCCCGAACGGGATACTACCGTCTTTTGTGTTTCTACCGCGAAGTAGTCGGGAAAACTGAGTGCTTGTGTGCCGTGAGTGGCGGTGAACACAAGACTACTCTGGAATGACCTCAAACAATACCTAAGGTCACTTGCAACCTACGGTGTAAGAAACCGAAAGAATCAAACTTGTGACTAGAGCCATGAGAGACTCATTACCTGTCTAACCTTCAACAAAAACACCTTGTTCAAAAGGAAAATGTAATTAACGAATATTATCCGACGATATGTATCAGTCATCAGTGTATTAATAGCGGGCCCGTGTCGGTGTGTGCGTGCGTGCTCGCGTGGGCGTGTTGGGTTCGTGATTTATTTTAGGTCGCTCTGCTAATTGTGCACGAAGAAGCTCTATGGACATTGTTTGTGACATGCGTCAAGATGGCCATCCGCTGCCCGGCGTGGCGTCTCTACTCCAATTCACTCTACTCAATTTTTTACTGGTGGTAGGACCTCTTGTGAGTCCGCGCGGGTAGGTACCACCACCCTGTCTATTTCTGCCGTGAAGCAGTAATGCGTTTCGGTTTGAAGGGTGGGGCAGCCGTTGTAACTATACTTGACGCATTTACGTTGTAGATATCTATGGGCTCCAGTAACCACTTAACACCAAGTGGGCTGTGAGCTCGTCCACCCATCTAAGCAATAAAAAATAAAAATTCAGAGTCAGTATCTAAATACCCACGTTCCTTTTAACTTCTGATTAAATTCGTATCCGGACCTAAGATCAATTGGCTTTCCTTTGGGCAGATTCACTTCATCGTTCGAAGCTTTTACGGGTCGTTAATCTGATACTGGTCTTGAGTTAGAGGTGCAAAAAATTTGCCACCACATTGACATGTCAACGTTATACTGCCTCTCGCTTTGAGACTTGAATTGAGACAATTGTATAACGGTTGACTGATGACGGCGTTGCGACAGAAATAGGCAGGGCAATGGTATCTGCTCGTGGCGGCTCACAACACAAAACTCAGATTCCTATTCGATGATGGCACAACCTTAATACAATATAGAGACTTCGAACTCACGTCTCAAGTTGATGACGCTACACGTTGCTCGCCCATCAACATAAATAAATAAATTAATATTTCCTCTACATATTTTGGGATATACAAACGTAGCGGGGTGTCTGAACGTGCGTCACATTATTATCGGGAATCAGATCCTTCGGGACTTTATTAAAACAAATGACTCATTGCTTAATCACGTAGCCGCCGTGTGTTCGGAGCCGGATTCATAACTATTGTCCGCTCCGTCTTTTTTTTATCTCCTTCCAAAGCTGATGAGCCTTGAGAGGCCATTTCAGCGTAACCCTAACAAATAGGTGAGCCCATGGCGCTCTAACCTGACGACGTTGCTAACATTAGCCCTAGCAAGATCAGTGCTTCGCAGAATCTAGCACCGGATCGGAAACGCGAACCACTGAGAAGATCCGGCGAGAACTTCAGTGCAAATCATTGGATAGACCCGCTCCGCGGTCTTGAGACTCAGGTCACATCGGTATATCGACTGCCTTCTTCAAATGCATGACCGTTTCACAGTCTAAACGGCAAGATTGTAGTACGCACTCGTGTGGCCCTGAACACACTGGTGTTAGGAACTCCTGTGAGTCCGCACGGGTAGGTACCACCACCCCGCCTATTTCTGCCATGAAGCAGTAATGCGTTTCGGTTTGAAGGGTGGGGTAGCGGTTGTAACTATATCGAGACCTTAGAACTTATATCTCAAGGTGGGTGGCGCATTTACATTGTAGATGTCTATGGGCTCCAGTAACCACTTAATACCAAGTGGGCTGTGAGCTCGTCCACACAAATAAGCAATAAAAAAAAAACCTATTTGCCAGTAATCCTTACGCAAAACAATGAAAAAATACTTTATTGCACACCCAAATACAATTTACATTCAAAACAGTCAACAGGCAGGTATGATTGTGGAATCGACGGTCTTATCGGTAAAAGCGATCTATTTTAGACAAGTGTTTTATCTAGAGAAAATCTGAAAAAGATACAGCAGGTGTGTTGAGGTGCTTATAAATAATACCTACACCTAGTAGGTTTTATATTGTCACACGATGTTTTTCGTGCGATGTGCAATCCGTGAACACGTGTCAAATACATATCGACGGGTGAATCGTTATCTTATGCCTTTAAACGAGCAATTCTTGAATATTTACTGGTGGTAGGACCTCTTGTGAGTCCGCGCGGGTAGGTACCACCACCCTGCCTATTTCTGCCGTGAAGCAGTAATGCGTTTCGGTTTGAAGGGTGGGGCAGCCGTTGTAACTATACTGAGATCTTAGAACTAATATCTCAAGGTGGGTGGCGCATTTACGTTGTAGATGTCCATGAGCTCCAGTAACCACTTTACACCAGGCGGGCTGTGAGCTCGTCCACCCATCTAAGCAATAAAAAAAATATATATATATATGTATATAATCTGAATCTCGGAAACGGCTCCAACGATTTTCATAAAATTTAGTATACAGGGGATTTCGGGGGCGATAAATCGATCTAGCTACGATTTATTTTCAGAAAATGTTGTTTTATTCGTGTTTTCAATAATCAACTCTTCCCGACATCTATTGGCGAATAATAATACTATTTTTCTTAATTGAGGGCAACTAACCGCTCTAAAGATACAACAAGATGGCGTTATCAAAAAAAAACCGGTCATCATCTAGCTTAGTATAAACGACATTTTTGAGAGCCATTTAAAGTTTAAAATTTGGAAAAAATATCATGACAAAAAGACTTCTTCAGCTATTTCAATGTGGTAAAGATAATTGAAGCTCAATTAAAAACATCGAATTATCGATACTAATACCGAATAAAACGGACTTTAATTACAAAGATAAATGTCCCTTATTAACCTAAATTAAACCAAATACCATTTCACCCCTCGATATGCACATACGTTAATTGTTAAGGAGAGGAGCCTTGGGATATGTGGCTTAACCCGAACTACGGCATAGTTGGAATGGCCCGCGCGTCTCGCCTGCTAGAGAACAAATCTACTGCCACCGTTATGTTTCCTTATAGTGAACATCATCATCATTATCCTGCCCTTCTCCCAGTTACCTGGGGTCGGCGCAACATGTTTTCTCCTTCCATACTCTTCTATCATATACCATTTCTTCGCTCACTCCCCTCTTACCCGTATCGTCTTTCACGCAATCCATCCATTTCTTCTTAGGTCTACCTCTTCCTCTATATCCTTCCACATTCATAGTTAACGCTCTCTTACCAACCTCATTTTCATTTCGTCTCATCACATGTCTATACCATCCCAAACGCGCACTTCTCAGCTTCTCTGTCACAGGTGCCACATTCAGACTTCCTCTAACATATATATTTCCTTATAGTGAACAATCGTAATATAAATGGTAAATGTAATTTGAATCACGTCCCACAAAGTATCGCCTCTAACGAAGTGGCAACTTATCAACAGTGATACTTGTATCGCCATCTAAGCAAAACCAGTTTGATACTAAGCGCACCTTATCGAGATAACAATGTCTACGACCAGTATGGCACCTTGCTCGCTGTTGCTCTAAGATAATGTGCATTACACTGTAGAACATTTTATTAGGATTATCTCTGCTTGGTTTTTTTTATTATTATTTATTGATTTCCTTACAAATTTCATAGATAAATAAGCAATGAAGTTAGAGGATCTTAATGAATTGTCTGACCGGCAAATTGCGCCGAAGCTACAAGTCCGACCTCCTGGTACTAATCTCAGTCCGTAGTAGTAGTATATATAAATAGTGTTTCCATCTTAACCCTCCTACGTAGAGTGGAGGTAGTAGGTAGTATATTTTGCTGGTGGCGTATTGAGACAAAGTACCACTACCCTGCCTGTTTCTGCCTTGAAACAGTAATGCGTTTCGGTTTGAAGGATGGGGCAGCCGTTGTACTGTAATTCAATCTTTATGCAAACTATCTAAGTATGTTTAATTGTGATTTTTTTTATTATTCGTTTATCCTTTTCCTGATTAGATTTGAAACTTTGTACTTTTGATGTGGGCACTTCAAGTAAGTACCCTTGTAAGTACCCTCAAAGTATGTATGGAAAATGTAAAAATTGGCTCTGTAGTTAGCGGCTCTGACTTTTGGGCCGATCATTCAAACCAAATAAAAAAAAAAAATTATTCAACATAAATGAAAGTACATACTTGTTGAACGTCAAAAGAACTACCGCCAATTCACAAGAACTAGCCTCCGTCCTGAGAAGAACTGGCAAGAAACTCAGCGGGCATGTCTTTTTTTTTTTAAATATTAGTTTTTTTTTTTAATATGAGATACTTTTTTAAATATTCATTTTTACAATGAGTATTATAACATAACAATTATTACAATATTGAAATCCCCGGAGCGAGCAACTCATTCCCACTTTGTGCAATCTTCTAGATAATCATTGACTTTATAGTAAGCTTTATTGCACAGATGTTCTTTAATAGTTTTCTTAAACCTATGTATATGTAGGTTCCTAACATCTTGTGGAATTTTGTTGTACAGGCGCACAGGCGCGCAGTCGAGTCCCACATAGGGCAAACATTCGTTTGGGGATGGGGTTTGTTTGCTCTTTGTCGGTCTCTGATTTCCATAGATCGAACAAATGAGTGTGACACACGTTGTATTGTATTTTAGAATTCCATTCGTAACGAAACTTTCTACTAGTTAATAAATGTTATAATTTCAACACACTGTAATTATCGTAATATTCGTGGCTATCTTTACTAATTAAATAATTGAATACGTCATTAAAATATCAGATACCTTTTAAATTAGGCTGATCGTCTTTCCGACATATTGTTAGAAATCATTAAGTTTTAATATAATGTAAAGAGTTAAATCAGTCGAATTAATTATTTCTTTAATATATGTAGTATAATGAATGAAATTCCTCAATAATCATCATTATTCTCCTGCCCTTCTCCCAGTCACTTGGGGTCGGCGCAACATGTTTTCTCCTTCCGTACTCCTCTATCATATATTTCTTCGCTCACTCCCTTCTTACACATATCAACTTCTTTTTTATATGGCCCTTGTAGGCAGACGAGCATACGGCCCACCTGATGGTGAGTGGTTACCGTCGCCCATGGACTTCAACGATGCCAGGGGCAAGGGCCAAGCCGCTGCCTATCTTATACGCAATCCATCCATTTCTTCTTAGGCATACCTCTTCCTAAATAGTCCTTTGTTATTTATAATCACGATATCTGTTAACTACCCGACATAGAGTGTATTTATTGAACACGTTTTTGTGTCCGCAAGTGTACGAAACCACGCACGGTCCGGTTGTGAGTTACGTCAGGGGCGAGCTTTCGCTTTGTGTGCTTTGTGTTGTAATCTCGATGCATTTCTGTAGTGAATTGACCGCGTTTGTGTTGCACGAACCGCTGATGTCCACGAGCCAACTGACTAATGTATTTCAAGCCATGTATTTAAAGTTTCACGTTAATTTACCGTGGCGTTCCGCAACCAAAGCTCGCTGTACCGATCGATCAATGATTTAAGTAAACTAGAGGTCCCGCAGTAGTCGAAATTCGACTATAATTAATTGGAATTGTAAGTTTGTACACTATTATGATTGTATTTTCAACGCCAAGACTACACTATAGAAAAATATTAATAAAGACAAACAATATTCAATCTATTCTCAATTAGACCACAGACGTCAAGAACAAAAGTTTGACAATAAATAAATAGTATGCGTGCGTGTGTGCGTCAAATACATGGTTTCGTGTGTAATGTTTTCTTTATTGTATTAATGTATCTTTTAAGCATTATTTAAAAAAAATATTAGCATTGTGCACTTCTTCTCTATATTCTCTATAAGTGTGGAAAATTTCATACTCCTCCGTCCGCGCAATTTTCGTAAAAAGGGATACAAAGTTTTTGCTTCACGTATTAATATATAGATACTTGGGCGACACGTCGAGTGAACCACTTTGGCGGCAAAGGGCGCGGTAAACAACGCTGTGTCATATATCATAATATATCAAGCCCTAAAAAATATCAAAATGCTTGATGAAGGACATAATGTGCGTCTCCACGGATGGACACCATCATCCTGCACGAGGTAACCCCATCTAGTGCAATAGAAAATAATAGTTCAAGTACATACCCGGATATAGTAGAGCTTATCCGGTTCCTGATTTAAGTTTTGAGTCACTCACGACGAGGAAGCCCTCGAAGGTCGTTTCCCAAAAGCGAAACTAACAGATGATCCAATTAGGGGGATAGAAGTCATGTATTCTAGACGAACCAACATCCCGAGGTGGGCGGTAGTCGCCACATGATTTCGTTTTTTGTACCATCGTTGTGTCGAAGAGTGGTGCCTACCCGCGGGGTAGAGCTTTATCAAATGCTTACGAACAGGGTCTCCGATATTATTTTTTGAGCAATTTTTTGTTTGTATTCTGTGGGCCGAACTTCCTCTGAGGTGCCTAAAGGGCGCGCGGGATATATGGAATTGATCCGCAAGGGGTAACCACGGGCCCAAGGATGGATTATTTTTCGTCCCATTACGCAACGATTGTTTCTCAAGTTACTCTTCTTACTTAGTTCACTGTCAACGATATTGACATACACAATTCAGCGCTACAAGGAAATCTATACTACTATATAATAAATCTACAGTGGTTTTTACGGATGTTCCGTTATATTTACTGAACCATGCATCCGATTGACTTGAAACTTGGTATTCATGTAGAAAATACATGTACTTAATGGATAGGCTATATTTATATGAGTGTTGGACTCCCTAATAATAATGACAATAAATAATAATGTTAATTTTAAATGCCCAGCGAAACGGGCGAGTACGGCTAGTGTATACCTATATATTCTTACACCGGAAACATCCGTATAAGATTCGTAAAAAAAAAACGTTTGTTTTAAGACAGAATGCATGAGTAATACGGTTTCCTAGTCGAGAGCTAAATATAAACTGGACACGACCTATATTGTGCGCTATGAATGGATATAATTATTTCGAATCGACAATCTTCAGCGGAAAGAGTTCGAAGTTGTTAGACGGGGCTACAGATGTACGTATTTTCTTTGGCCTTCCATATGTGACTTTTATTTACCTGTAAACATCTGTTTTCTGTTTAGAAGCTAGTTAATGATTTATTTAATGTTTTATTTAAGAAAGAACAATGGTATTTTACCCTTCTTTCGCTACGAGTCGCGCGGGCGCATATATTTATATATTTATGTCGCATTTTTTTTTGCCTTGAGAAGCTATTTCAGCGTAACCTTAACTAGTAGGTGAGCTCACGGGGCTCAAACCTGACGACGTTGCTAACACGAACCCCAGCAAGAGCCGTGCTTCGCAGAATCTACCACCGGATCGGAAACGCGACCCACTGAGAAGATCCGACGAGAAACTCAGTGGGCTGTGTCTGAGGGTTAATTTACTCGTCGAGCCCTTAGTCGTAAGCGACGGATCCGACGAGAACGATGACCGGTGTTTGAGGTACCTAAAAGTATCGTTAGTGGACCGGGAGGATCCGAAATGAGGTGTTTTGGGCGACGTCGGCTGCTTTCCATTCTGTCCGTAGGATCGGGAATGTATTTACCGGCGGCCACGATGAGAGGGATCTCGTGTCGTGCCGCTTTGTCGAAGTTTCGCATCGATGCCGACTGTGGATACTTACTGATGGAAAAGAGATTCAGTGGAAACTATTAAACCGTGCCTGGTGGAATGTTGAAGGACTGTTGAATCTCGTTATCGAATAGCAGTAGGTGATATGTCTCTTTTTCTATTTTCAGTACGGAAGCGATGAATTCGGGCACGACTCGCCCAGCAGGTACGCGTCGCCGAAGGGGGCGGGAGCGGGAGCTTCGTACCAGGAGCCGTACTACGCGGGGGGCGGGGGCGAGTGGGCGGCAGGGTACTACCAGCCCCCACCGCCCTACCACCATGACCCCTATGCCACGTCGCCGGGTAAGACCCTTCTGCTTTTGATGACGATAGAGACGTTACAGCGGCGCTATGGGACCTTTTTTTATTTATTTATTGATGCACAAAACAAATTACAACCATACTTTTTTTTTGCTTAGATGGGTGGACGTGCGCACAGCCCTCCTGGTGTTAAGTGGTTACTGAAGTCCATAGACATCTACAACGTAAATGCGTTACCCACCTTGAGATATAAGTTCTAAGGTCTCAGTATAGTTACGGCGGCTGCTGCCCCACCCTTCAAACCGAAACGCATTACTGCTTCACGGCAGAAATTATAAGTTTAAATATTTAACATAACAATCGGGATTGCAATTCAAAACAGGTGCATACAGCAAAATTATAACTTATGCATAATAATGTAAGAGTAGGTACAAATAAAAAAAACCTGTATTACAATTAAAATTGATGCGGCTTGTGACGTGTGGGTGACGTCGTGGTGTATGTGTGTATGCAGTTAACGGCATCTGCATTATTCGTTTGTAAACATATTTTACAAAGCCAACAAGCAAAGCACACGCTAGATCCCGATCTCATTCGATTCATTAGTGATTTTTGAATCAATTATTAACATTAGACAGTGCTAAACACGTCATTTCGGATCCTCCGGAAACACTAACAGTGCTTTAAGGTACCTCAAGCACCGGTCACCGTCCCCGCCGAACCCGTCGCTTGCGAGAAAGGGCTCGGCGAGTAAATTAACCCTATAGACACAGCACACTGAGTTTCTCGCTGGATCTTCTCAGTGGGTCGCGCTTCCGATCCGGTGGTAGATTCTGCGAAGCACAGCTCTTGCTAGGGTTCGTCTTAGCAACGTCATCAGGCTTGAGCCCCGTGAGCTCATCTACTGTGAATCTAGAATAACCCCTCGGGTTTACTAGAACAGGTAGGAATTTTTTTTTTGTAATAATACCGTTCTGTCAAAACATTTCCAGGTATAGCGGGCGCTGCGGTGGGCGGCGAGGCGACGGGCGGCGGCGCGGAGCTGCCACTGCCGCCCATGTCCTCCTTCAGAGCCGCAGCCCCCCACCACTCCCCCACAGACCCCATGCTCGTCGCCAAACCTCCGCTACAACCAGTTAGTATCGGTTGAGTCTCTATATCGGGCAAGGATTAATAAGACACGTGTTCAGTTAAGTGACTAACGTATATTGAACGTGCTATCGACAGCCCGACAATCCCGAGACGTAGCATCGTTGCTATGGTGACATTTGTGGTCCCTACATATCTACCAACCACTTGGCTAATTTTATTATGGTCCCAGGTCAGCTCGTGGTCAACTTGTTTTTGGTTTCATAATTACAGGAATAAGCGTAATGGTGATATCAACTTGCCTTGCAGACAATAGAGTATCACTCGACTCGAGTACACCCGGACGCCCAACTAATCAGACCACGGTCGCACGGGATGGACGAGGGCGTTACTCACAAACTAATCGATTATCCAGACTTACGGCAACGCAAATAGATTAGTTCTGTTAGATAAACGAGTTGAGTCATTACATTCATAAACTGGTCGTATACATAAAGTCATCGTACTGTCGCATCACGTCCATGAGGCTCCCACGACTCATGAACGTGATTTCATAAAAAGGGTCTTAGAATTATCGCGGTTTTACAATGTTTTAGCGAACCGCTAAAGCGTGTAACTCATGCGTATCAAACTATAGTAGGAAAATGTGGATGTGAAGTATACTTTTGGTGACACGGTATATTGACCGGTTGAGCATTGCGACAATGCCGATGTTTAAGTTCCGCGGACAGATGCCAACTGCTTTGAGCAAATATATACTTTACACAATAAATGAATAAGACAATCAATAAATATATTGTAGACACGCAGTGGTAGGAGGCACTGCCGTCTTGCCTATTAAAAGGACCAGGGATCAGAGCGGATCAGGGACCACAAAGTTGCACAAGTACATCAAGCGGTATTCATAATTAGCATTTCCTCGTTGAAGATGTATGGGGGGGGCGCGAGTACGCCGACGGTGGTGGGCCCCGAGGGCAGCGTGTCGTCCTACTCGTCGCCGTCCACGCCCGTGCACTCCCCGCCCCCGCTGCACGCCCGCCTCTACCCCCTCAAGCACGAACACGTGCCGCACGCCGTGCCAGTCACGCAGGTACCACACCAGAACACGAGACACGTCATCTTCAAACAGTAACCACACGCGGTCGGTCACCTGGCCTCAAACTACGATACATTAAACACCCACTCATTAATTTTTTTAAGGAATTTTATGACCTGGTAACCAAGACCTTTAGGTCAAGTTTTATTTTAATATATTTTTTGATATATGAGCAGGCATGATTTGTAGGCAGCGGCTTGGCTCTGCTCCTGGCATTGCTGAAGTCCATGGGCGACGGTAACCACTCACCATCAGGTGGGCCGTATGCTCGTCTGTCTAAAAGGGCAATAAAAAAAAATAAAAAAAAAACATGGCATGAAATGATATGATTATGTGATGGAATATAATCACAGTAAAAGGATCCCGAGACGTTTCGTCCAGCGACTTTGTTTTCCCACATTTGTGCACTTTCACAGATATTAAACAGTTAATAAACCACGGCTATTACACGTTTAGACCTTAAGAAACACTAAATAGACAAAATAAATCAAATCACACAACTTCACTCTCCGCGTTCCCCTCCACCCATTAAGAAAACAAACCTAACCTAACCTAACCTAACCTACACGAATGTTACTCCCAAGTGGGAATCGAAACCACGACCCCCGGCCACGTGCGCGCGTCTCAAACAAATGTGCAGAACAATGAACTCCTCAAACACTGGTCACACGCCATCCTCACAATTCGCATACGTCAGCAGGCAGGCTGGTCGGGGCCGGGCGTGTCCTCTCCTCCCTCAGGAGCGACCCCCCTCGCGAACGGACACCCGCACGTCGCCGTCTACCCCCCTAATGTAATGGTACGTCTACTTACGATAACTTATTTTGACTGACCTAAAAATCAGATCACGTAAAGTTAGTGTGTACTGTCAGGATTATAAACATGGCAGGGTAAAACTCCATTAACCCCCCTGGAGTAAAACAGACGGTTAGTGAGATGAAAGTCTCATTCGACAAGTTTTTAGTTTATATAAATCGTTGTTTGGCAAAATGTGGGGGTTTGTTCATTACCGAATATGTTTCTGCGGTCTGCAGGAATTCAATAAAAATCTGTAAAGCTTAAATGATTTTTCTCTTTTGTCTTGTCTCGTCGTGACCACTTGACGTCAGATGGGTCCTGATGTAGCTCTTCCATCTATATGATGCAAAAAGGTCCAAAGCTATACTATAACAATGTGGTCACCGCGGACTGCTCACAAGGCCCCGGGTCCTGTGCCCCCATTTGCTGCTCTGTACAGAGAACGTGGGTGAGGGACGAGCAGCCAGTCGGTCCGGGGGGACGGTCCCCCCTCGAACCCCCCATCTTTGTTTAAACGGCACTGATCGAGTACCACATTTTGCCAGACCGTTAGCATGTGACCCCCCCAGCATGATTGGTACTAATGATGTTACACAGCGCTCGAGTTGTAGACATCCTTAAAACTGCTTTTACGACTTCTTAAACTTGCAATTTGATTTTCCTTCTATTTATTTTGTTGATATGAATGTCAAGAAATGCACTACCGTCCAATTTTCTATATAAATATATTTGTGGAAGTCCAGAGAAGGTTTAAAAGGTAGATAAAATAAATATGAGAATTGTCGGAATTAAATAAAAATAACAGTTTTGTTTTTCCATTGATGTGTCCCCCGTCGGGCGGATTCCTTTTGTTTGTTTTAAGTTTATTTTATACAAGTCTGCCGGGTAGGCTAGTTTTCTTTATAAATATAGAAAATTGGACGGTAGTGCAATATTTATGTTTCAATGAACAAACACCTCAGTCGTGTCTTTCAAGCAATATACGCAAGATATTGTAACAGCAGTTTTAATAATATTCTTGTTAATCATTTGGTCTAATCAAGCTTGCCGTAGCGACTTCGCTCGGGCGCTTTGATTATCCTTAGTTCTTGTGATTGGACCAAATGTTTATTAACTTCATAGTTAGGTCGAGGTCCTTGGACAACATGCTCAACGTTGCAAGACGTTGCGGTTGTTTTAGTACAGCAACCCGTGGTCGCGGTCCGGGGCAACGTCGACCTAACTAATAAAAAAGGATTGTAAATATTTTTCTCTTAACGTTTTTGTTTCGATTTTTTTTTTGTTTGTGTTTTATTTGTTTAACGAGCGAACAGTGTGGAGCTTTGTCCTTGTTTAACATTTTCTTAATTTTTTTTTTATTTTTTTTTTATTTACTATTTTGGTAGGCGCTCTTTAGTAGGTTAGTAGTGATTCCTTTTGATTTGTAGTGTGCGTGTTTGCCTGTTTACCCATCGCCTACACTTGTCTTGAACTGTTTCGTTTCGTTTCTGACGCGGTCGAGAAAACTTTAAGGTATATGATATAATACCCCAGTGGCTTTGAGAACTTTTTGAAAACGAGCCGTCGGAATCTGGTTTCATAATTATGAAACTATGCAATGTTTATTAAAATTGTGTGGATTCGTAATTTATGTGTTCTACGTTTCTAAAAAGCAACATTTGATCCAAAAATCATTTAATTTAAATTTACGTAACATAAAAAGCCAACGAAATAACATTAAAGTTCTCTTAAAAAAATATGAACTTAGTCCCCCTTCTCGGTTCGTTCTCCCTACAATGACTCCACTATTGACTAAGCCATCGAACCGGCGCATTGAACCCCCGCTCCCCAACCCCCCGCGTAAGTTTACTTCGAATTTTCTAGTTGTTGTAAGTTGTAGTCCCTCTCCACGCGGAGTCAACTCTTAAACGAATTCTGTAGAGTTAGTTAGTAGAGAGCCGGTCCCTCCCCCCCTCCCGACGAGGTAGCTCCCCGCTGGTCGCCTCACCCCCCCGTGCTGTGGCAGGGCGCGCCCGCAGAACAGCGACAGCTCGACGAAGCCATGGTGTTCTTGCGGGAGCACTCCGACGTCGTTGTGAGTATACTGCGCGCCTTGTAAATAAATACCACCTCGTCGCGTGTAGCTTTGTAAAGTGAAGAACGAACCCACGGAAATTATTCAAATGTAACATTTGAAGCCTATAAAATCAATGGCAGCTAAACGCCATAATGTCGTAGAATGAATTAACAATGGCGCTATCCTGTTTAGTTAGTTGGACACGCTTTAGTGTTTTCATGTTATAACAAATGCAGCTAAATCTCTAACAAATTCAGTTCAAAAAATTTATTTTTACTCTGTACTAAGTACTAATAAACGAAGTTTTATCATTTAAAATTCAGATTATTAGTAATATTCTCATTCTTTAAAATAAAGAATATCGTAGCTATCCGAACAAAGTTATTTCAGCTTCTCAAGACGGGGGTGTTGCTAACACTGGCCCTAGCAAGAGCAGTACTTCGATGGATCGGGAGGATCCGTAATGACGTGCTTAGGGCCGATTTTTGTAGTTTACCTGAATATTTGACAGACTTGGATTTAGCTGCCTTTGATTTTATAGGCCTCATCTGCTTACTGTTTATAATAGAGTATGTAGTTGTAATCTTATATGGCTTTGAGGAACAAAGTAATGTTTGAAATATATTGTTATTAGATAAACTTTAAAAAGCTACATTATAATAGTTTAAAGTAACTGAAATCTCATTTACAAAGCTTTTTACATTAAAACTTTTAATTAATATGGTCGGATTTCACGCCGAAAAAGGGACAGTTAATACACATACCACCAAAAACTTGAACCGCTCCTCCTCGCTTTCGCCTCGGTGGTATGGGTCAGCGCGCGGTGGCTGACCAATAGCTCGCCCTGTAATATCGAGTCGTCCTCAATATCTTAACTAATTAGTTTTGTATCTGATCGATTTCAGTAACTTCAAAAGTAGACAGACAGTTAACTACGTTCCCGTATGTGAAGTTTGAGTATTGAGAGTGTCGCATGGTTTTCAGCTTCTTTTTTCTAGACTAAGATACTGTTATATTAATGATCAGATACTATCAAGTACACACTATATATACTTGATAGTATGTATTCATATTGATTGATACATACCTGTATGTATGTACATATGTAAGTGAAGATTTTACTGGTGGTAGGACCTCTTGTGAGTCCGCGCGGGTAGGTACCACCGCCCTGCCCGTTTCTGCCGTGAAGCAGTAATGCGTTTCGGTCTGAAGGGTAGGGCAGCCATTGTAACTATACTGAGACCTTAGAACTTATATCTCAAGGTTGGTGGCGCATTTACGTTGTAAATGTCTATGGGCTCCAGTAACCACTTAACACCAGGTGGGCTGTGAGCTCGTTCACCCAACTAAAAAAAAAAAAAAAAGAAGATTAATGTACAGAAAAGACCTTGAAATATAGCGTTCTGGCTCTACTCTCACACTTCTTTATTTTTTGGCCTGTATGTTTGTTCGTGCATCATGTATCACCAATAAAATATCTTAAATAAAGAATTGACTTCAATATTGCTTAATTATTAAAATATCTCGATACGATGATGACAGCCGATTGACTAATACGTGGTGAACTTTTGAGTAAGCTCATAAAGTATTTAGGAAAATTTGCTATATTTTCACAGATTTCCCACCTAGGATATGTAAGAAAAAAAACCCAGTAGAAATAGACCTCATAAAAAAACCAATTAAGTGACTCATAAAAATGAGCAAAGTAATTGTGACGTCTGCCAAAGCTACAGCTACAACACTGAGTGTGACGTGGGGTGTGTTGACGCAGGGGGCGCGTATGGAGGAGCGCCTGGACGACGCCATCAACGTGCTGCGGAACCACGCCGAGGCACCCGAGCTGTACCCGCACGAGCTGCACCAGCCGCCGCCAGGTACGTTGTTCCCCCAACCCCCCGCTCGCCCCCGTCCCGTCCACTGCAAGTTGAGCGGCGCGCTGACCCCGCCCCTTGTCCACAGCGGCGCGCCTGGCCGTCGCCGCCCACCTACATGGGGAGCCGCCCGTCAAGATGGAGCGCCACGTCCTGCCCAGCACCAGTGAGTCCCGCGCCACTGCACTCACCTCAAAGCTACCGCGCACACTGACTCACAACTCAAATATGCTTTTACAGAAAAACGTAAAGAACCAGTGGACTCGGGGCTGGACTCGAAGCCTTCATCATCAGGATCAGCCGACCTCGCCCTCCACAAACCTCCCTCCAACAAACGGTCACGGAGATAGTACGTATCCACACACACACACACCCACACAAACACGCCTACAGTTGTATTCCCCCCTGTCCTACATTAAAACTGACCCCTTCCCTTACTCGTTAACTAAACAATCGATTCGTCGAACATATCCGTAACATGTGTAAATTTATTAACAAACCAGAACAGTACTCCGCTACCTACAACCCCGCCCCCTCCCCCGCCCCCCACCTCTTATCAATTCTGAACTCAATAATTCATCTGTGTACAAAACTGATTGTGAAATATTGTTTCATATTATCTATGACCCTTGGGTTGGTATTACGAGTTACAATCTTTTCATTTAAAATGAATGATTAATTTTCAACAAACCTGTGAATTGTGAAGCAAAGTTTTCATGAAACCACTTAATCGGAAAAACCAATTATTTTTCTCACGAAACTTGTCTTTCTCGATTGTTTGAGATTTATAATTGAATTATTTCGAACTGTTTGTGTTTCTATTGTTACTGTAATCTTTATCAGATAATATTCAGAGATATCGTCATTCGATGTTCATGGCCATCAATATGATTTGTATTTATCAATATATTGTCTCGCAAGCTCTAATTGTAAATATTAAATAAATCCATGTCATATATCACAATTACTAACATACAAAATAGTGACTAATATTTCTGTCGATGGGACGCCCTTCAGCTGGGCCAATACCATTGAATCGTAACTTCGACCTAATGTTTCAAGCAGTACGGTTCAATTTGCGGCGTGGCCCGAGACGTGTGTCGCTAATGAATGTTGATTGTCGATTGATTGTCGATGTGTAATTTGAGTTGACGGTTGGCAGCGCAATGGCAGGACCTGGTACGATACCGATGACAGTAGGCGTCGGTGGCCACTTATCATCCGGTCGGCCCTCATCAAGTCTGCCATCGTAAGGAGAATTAATATTTAAGATTTTTAAAAACGACTTCAGAACATCTGGATTTATAATGTCGGATGAGATGCGTCGGCTCCCCCCGGGGTGGGGGCCGTGGTGGGACGTCAAACAAAACTTCCCTTGACCAGCTTTGATTAGTTTCGGTTTAGTAGTTATAGAGTTTTAATGAGTTAGATGTTTTGAAGTCGTTTATAAAATGAATAAACTAATACAATAAGTTTTCACTAAAACTGTTAAGATGTTAACATATGATTTAACCCGCTGTGGCAGCTGCTCGTCCGCCGACGAGGACGACGTGGACCCCGACACCAAGGCGGCCCGCGAGAGGGAGCGCCGCCAGGCCAACAATGTCAGGGAGAGGTCCGTACTGGTACCGGGGGGACCGGGGGCGGGGTTGGGGGGCTGCGCGGTCGAGCAGGGGGGCGAGGTTGGGTCGCAATAACGGGGCTAGTGATGAAGTTGAAATGAGCCCGATAATAGTAGAGTTTTTGTTCAAAATAATGGAACACAGTTTATATTGAAATTCCCTAGTTTTTAGAGTGTTCATGTCAATGATTTATTTGTACGTATAATTTCATTAACATCCATTGTAAAGCCGTTGTCATTTCTAAAAGAGCGAGGTTTGATTATTTACAAACTGTTCCACCGCGCCGAGCTCCCCACACTCGTGCGCTCACAAACCTCATATATCTGGACGGAGGCGAATAAACCAATATTTGAGGTTTGGAGGCGTACTAACTGCGTACTAACAAGTGTACTCCTACATTTCAGCCGGTAACTTCACCAGCCCTAGGGGTCTCGGGTCGGATGGAGGTCGCGCCTGTACAGGGTGTCCCCACTTGGAACAAAATATTTAATTGTTACAAATATTAATCTACATATTTGAAACTATAGGTGTTTGAAAAAGCGAGAATATCTATTGGAAACTATTATGTAGTTTAAATAATACATCGCCATAATTGAAAGCAAATATTGTAAATTGATTTATTATACATACGCACAAAACATCCGAGCCGAGGCCTGCAATAATCCCGCGGGTCGCAGTGTGTTAACTAAGGTCCTAGGCGCTAGGAGCTAGATCTTAGGTCTATCAGGTCTGCTCTAAGAAGGGTCATCGTGCTCCCTTGCGGGGGCACGGAGCGGGCCTTGAGGCAAAACCCATTGCCCGGACATGAACTCCCTGCCACAAAAGGCAGGGGTGAGATAGGAGGAGGGCTGTTCGCAGCGTGCTATCGGTCGCAATGAACATCTATATATACTTAGACATAACACATTGGCTTGAGTCTGGTCAGGAGTGTGCGCCGGGCTGTCGTCTGCTTGATTTTTTGTTTCCTACAAACTAAATTAACTAATAATCTACAACTACTTAAAGCTAACTATATATATACATCAAGCAAATAACAGCTAGCGAACCGGATAGGGCCCGCCACCGGCCCTATGCCGCGGTCCCCCTTTTACAAGTTAGAGGGGGGCCACTGCACAATTGATGGCGCTCACCCGCTCTGGGCTCCCCATAAGGTGAAGACCAAAGCGGGGAAGGACCGACTTTTAAAAACTCCCCAAAAGCGGGAGTGGTCCGCCCACGGGGGTGGTGCAATGGGTCCCCATAGGGGGAGGTCTGCTCAAGAGTGTGGTTTGTAGTTTTTAAGCTTTCCACTGGCGCAGTAGTGAACGGTGGGGGAGGGGGGGGGGCGTGTACGTGACTCTTCTATTGATGTGTATTGCGCTCTTCGAAGTAAGTTTACGCACGATCAGCGAATTATCGGCCGGTTCAGAAGTTCAGAGATAGTAATGAGTGGAGCTCGGAACTATCGCAGCCGTGGTAATGTTCCTGCGTCGCCCCCGCGCGGCACCCGCACGAGCGTTCCGTCTCATTTTCCGATTCAGTCTATTCCGGTAAGCCGGAAATATTAAAAAAATAGACACGGCCGACAAACATGGCCGAAAAATTCAAATACCCAACTAATTGCATTATTGAGAGTTCTAATTGAATTAAAATTTTAGGATTCAAATTGTGAGATTTTTTTTGCACTCAAACTGCCGGCCCATCTTTTCGTCCAATTACTTGTCGAAATTATGGTTTCAAAATAGTCCTCCACTGTTTCGTTGCTTTCTTCTTGTGCTTCAATGTGTCTGCCCCCTGTCCCCTCTCCTCTCGTGCTGCCCTCTTGTTCGGAAATCTCTAACCGTCCTCTGCGTGCTACGCCGTGACGTCACGAACGTTCAATTTCGCGGGTAGTTTAATTTGAAAACTCATCTCCTTTGTAATGTCAGCTCGTAAATTTGCAAAGACAAGTTTCCTGATAAATGTAATTGTTTTTTATATTAACTGGTATTGAAGTGATCTTGCGTTCTCCTTGTTACGCCGCTTTAGTCTGAGCTTTCATAAAGTGCAATGAACAGAGAGCGACTTGATGAGGGCCGATGTCCACGGGCCTCCGCGTCGTAGCGACGCTGGGATCAGTTTAGTCTTACAAAACAAATCGAAACTCAATGGTATTGTTTGGTGGCGTCAGTTGTTCATCAGCGGACGAAGGGGATGATGAGGTGGACCCACAGGCAAAGGCTTTGAGGGAGAAAGAGAGGCGGCAGGCCAACAACGCGAGGGAGAGGTAAGATCTCGTCTCTGCAGCCTCCTCTTGCCAGCTAGTGCTATTTAAAGAGAATCCGCGATCACCACTGAATGCAAGAGTAGCGTCCGCACAAATACATACACCTACTGGTGGTAGGACCTCTTGAGAGTCCGCGCGGGTAGGTACCACCACCCTGCTTATTTCTGCCGTGAAACAGTAATGCGTTTCGGTTTGAAGGGTGGGGTAGCCGTTGTAACAATACCTGAGACCTTAGAACTTATGTCTCAAGGTGGGTGGCGCATTTACATTGTAGATGTCTATGGGCTCCAGTAACCACTTAACACCAGGTGGGCTGTGAGCTTGTCCACCCATCTAAGCCATAAAAAAAAACCTGGTTGGTGAGCGCACCACTCCACACAATGGACCGACGTGACGATTTAATCTTAAATATTACAACACTCGAATACTGTCTTCAGATCCTCAAATAATTGAAACGTAATCCGGAATATAGGAAATTCACAAAACAAACCAACTAACAATCAAACTAAATTAATTAATACCACGTACTAACGTACATTTGTCAAATATAGAGCAGCCTTTCCCAAAGTGGGCGATAACGCCCCCTTATGAGCGCTGCAGCCATAAAGAGGGGCGGTAACAGACCCAGAAAAAAAATGGGGGCGTGGTGTAGGGGCTTGGAGGCAATTTGTAAATTCATCTAGGAAGACTCTTAGACACTGATTGAGTTCTCGCTATAGTGGTTTTTAGGTAGGTGAAACAATGGGGGCGTTTAAAAATAATTTACTCTCAAAGTGGGCAGTAGACAAAATAAGTTTGGGAACCCCTGATATAGAGTTATAATACTAAGGGAATCAAATATATTGTGAGTTGTGTCGTCTCGCAGTTTGTATAGACAGCTTGTACGTATGCGCAGTAGTAGTATAGCAGCGGCGCTACTTATCAAGTGGCACACATTACAAACAAATTAACAGATAGGCTTTGTTACTTTGTTTAAGTTTACAAGTACTATGCTCCTGCTAGCGAGATCTGCAGTCCACTGAGTTTCTCGCCGGATCTTCTCAGTGGGTCGTGTTTCCGATCCGGTGGTAGATTCTGCGAAGCACGGCTCTCGCTAGGGCCGGTGTTAGCAACGCTCCCGGTTTGAGCCCCGTGAGCTCACCTACACGTTAAGAACCTGAAATAGCCTCTCAAGGCTGTCAGCATAGGTAGGAGAAAGAAAAAATAGCGAGTCCAGTATCGCTACTGGTGATGCTAGGGAACTGTTGTCCATAGACATTGAAACATTAGTTAAAATTGATGTATGTCATATTTTTAACTCTTAATTAACTATAGAGCCCCGAAAAGTAATATCGTTTTCCTAAGTTTTGTATTTTTGTTAGTAGTCTAATACATATGATGTCTGTTACTGTGATTCGGTTGAGGGTGGTGGAACTTTGAGTAGGGTCCCGATTGACGCGCTGCATAACACAGTCACCATCGATAAAGGAAAATGCTTCATTAAATCGTCAGTTAACACACTGTGACCCCGCTTATCAAACCATAGACGCGTTAGTAGATCACTTAGTTAGATATTCAATGATTTAAATACTATCTGGTGAACTCACACCGTCGGAATACGTTTGTACTGAACGCATTTTGGTGGGAGTAACACTGGACGCCAAGCTACAGGAGCGATGACAAATGCTAACCCCACATTTACAGGATAAGAATAAGGGACATAAACGAAGCCCTGAAGGAGCTGGGCAGGATGTGTATGACGCACCTCAAGAGCGACAAGCCGCAGACCAAGCTGGGCATCCTCAACATGGCCGTCGAAGTCATCATGACGTTGGAGCAACAAGTCAGAGGTCGGTGCGCCTGCCGCTACTACGTCGTAGTGATTATTGGCACCCGGGGGGCCGCCCCCCGCCCCCTGAACGTGGCGGTCAGAACTAGTTTGAAGAAGGACGTGTCGTAAGGCGGGGGATGCACCGGGGGGTTGGGAGGTTAATTTGACAGTCAGTGGTAAGCGACGAAAAAGGTCTTGGAAAAGCACCGGCTGAACGCTTTTAATAGTAGGCAGCGGCTTGGCCCTGTCCCTGGCATTGCTGACGTCCATGAGTGACGGTGAGCACTTACCATCAGGTCGGCCGTATGCTCGTCTGCCTACAAAGGCAATTAAAAAAAATATGTGTGGACGTACCTTGCTCCGGTGGCGGCGGGCTTGTGGTAGAATGGAGACGAAGAATCATCTCGAACAATTCCTCAGAGCATCCATGCGGAGCATAAGGTTTAAGACGTCGCACTACTGTTGGGCATGCGCAGTACAGACACTGTTCACCTTATTTAGAGTTTATGTATTTTAAAATTATACTATTCATAATTATATTATTTACTGGTGGTAGGATCTCTTGTGAGTCCGCGTGGGTAGGTACCACCACCCTGCCTATTTCTGCCGTGAAGCAGTAATGCGTTTCGGTTTGAAGGGTGGGGCAGCCGTTGTAACGATAATTGAGACCTTAGAACTTGTATCTCAAGGTGGGTGGTGCATTTACGTTGTAGATGTCTATGGGCTTCAGTAATCACTTCACACCAAGTGGGCTGTGAGCTCGTCCACTCATCTAAGCAATAAAAAATAGTTCAATTATTAAAATTTCCATATTACTCTTTCAGAACGCAATCTAAATCCTAAAGCGGCGTGCTTGAAGCGACGCGAAGAAGAAAAGGCGGAGGAGGCGCCCAAACTCCTGGCCGCCCCCCTCCAGCACTACCAGCCCATGCCCGTACGTCACCCACTCTCTACTTCTCTATCGCACTCTCACTATATTTCTTATTAATAACTAGCTGACCCGGCAGACTTGAGGCACTATTGAGGCACTACTCAATCGATAAATAAAAGTCCTAAACTTTTGTATAAAATAAACTTAAAACAAACAAACGGAATCCGTCCGACGGGGGACACATCAAAGGAAAAACAAAATTGTTTGTTTTTATTTAATTCCGAGCATTTTCATATTTATTTAAACTTTTAAACCTTCTCTGGACTTCCATGAATAATTCAAAACCAAAATTAGCCAAATCGGTCGAGCCGTTCTCGAGTTTTAGCGAGACTAACGAACAGCAATTCATTTTTGTATATATAGATTTCTAGATTTGTGTGCATTTTAATTTTTTAAGTATAAGAGATACTTGTAATATTTTTGAAACAAAAATGTTATAATAGTATACTAAATAATATAAATAAAACTATAAATTAAATAATAAATAAATAATACAAATAAAATAAAACTGTATTGCAGGGTATGGGACAACTACCGGGCCAACCCCCCACGGGCCCCCCGCAGCAATAGCGACGCCCCCCCGCGTCCCCCGCCCCCGCCGCACTGGCACTGCCCCCGGGCGCCGCCCCCCGCGCGCTGTAGGGGCGCCGCCAGCCCCGCGACCGGACACTGACGACTGTGTTCGTTCTGTTGCTAAGTTTTTATTTTAATTTTACTTTTAAATTTCCTGTTGATCGGGAGAATGGGATACATTGCGTATTTATATAATATATTAAGTTCCCCTTAGCGCCGGTGGGGGGCCGGCCGGGGAGCGTTGGGGGGCGTCGGCGGCGTCGCGCCCCCCCGCGGCAGTGCTCAGTGAACATCGGACTTGTTTAGTGCATAAGTGTGTACAATATTAGTAAATAGGAATATACATAGGTATATACATATTATATATATGAAATTTTACATTTTCATTGCTGTGACTATTGACGGTGTTAAAAAAGTATTTGAAATTTATTAAAAAATCAAGTAAATCGTATTTTGTGTACGAGGATCGATGTTACGCATGCGGGACGCGAGCGACGCCGCGCGCCGCGCTTGTGACATTCCGCTCGGTGTCGGGAGGAGCCCGCGGACCTCACCACACGTAGCCACATTCTGGGGCCGCGCGGAGTCGACTGCACGATTTCAGAAATCTGTAAAATATTGATTTAGTTACTTTTACAATAATTATATATAATTATTAATTAAGGAGAAGATATCTTTAATTAAGAGGTTTTTTTTACATAATTATTGCGACAGGCGCTCGCTCAGCGACTACACATTTACATTTGTATTCGTTTGAAATTGAAACTATGATAATCATATTTCAATCATTCAATCATTATTTCAACTAAGGAATCTTAGTTTACGTTAAATCGGTGTGACGCACGACACGGCGTCACGCTGCGTCGCGCCTGTGACGACGCGTGACGCAGCGTGACGGCGTGGGAGGAGCGGCTGCTAACTTAAGAAAGTACTTAAGTTTTGTTTATAATTTTTGTACAAAAACTCCAGTGAAATTCAAATCGAATTTTGTCGATTTTTTTTAGATTTATTTTCACGTTGGGTCCCGAATCAGACTAAAAGTACCACTCGTTAGAGAGGACAGCAAGGCCCCCCCGGGGGGCCGCGTGATGTTCGCACGTGACAATATAGGGGGACATAGTTTTGTTGCACAAATATCTCTTGGCACACATCACTGTGACATTTTTTGCATTTTCAATGAGAATAATTTTGGTGAGAACTCTTGGTGTGATGCCCCGGGGCCGCAGCGCGTGCCGGGGGGTTGGGGGGTGGGGGCAGCTCGCCGCTCGTCGCAACGTCCGCGCACGATTACAATTTGTACTGGACCAGTTGTTTAGTTATAACGAGTAAAGTATAAAGTTGGCAGTCGGCTTCGGTAGAGTCGTTGAGATAAATATTTATTTTATTATAATTAAATTAAATCGCTCACCGTGTTATTGGTTGATCGCGCGGGTGGAGGCGGGAGGTGCGCCGCCCCCGGGGGCTCTTGTTGTTACATGGTGATCTAGATTTATTCACTCACCCAGTCACTCAAAGAATGATATGTATACATGAGATCAGATCGACTTAGAGTATGATCCCCTGAAGATACGCGCCCCAGCCCAGTCGCAGGCGGGGCCCGGGGGGCCGCGGGACCCACATGTCAATATTTTGATTATTTTTTTAATTAAACAATATCGGTATAGGACCGCGCACCTCAGTGAGTCAGCCGCAGCGGCAGATGTTCTGTTCAATGTATAAGTTTCTGTATTATATAGCGGTAAGTTGTATTGTTAGATTACTTTTTCATTTAATGTTTAAACGGCTGCTTTTCCGTGATTTGATTTTACACTCGGACTCCAACTGTACTGTGTCGCGGGCTCCGAGTGTCAAATCGAAGGCCTCACGAACCTCAACTGATCCGGCGGCAGCAGAACACTTACGATCGAATGGATCGAGTTTAGAAACTTTATTGGTTGAGCTTTATTTGTTACCCATGTTGAATCCAGTTATATTCACATGTCGCGTAAATATAACTCTCGTACATTCTTATACAATATTTAATAAATAGTCAATGCGACGTATAGTATGAAATATCCATATATTCTTTATTGCAACGCATTAAGATCGACAATCCACTGAGGAGTCTGTTGGCCGCGCGGACGGCGAGCGACACCTGCTGGGGCCGGATCCGGCCGGCGGACGGCGCGTCGGGCGCGGACTGCCGCCGGCCGGACCGCGCGCATCCGACAATAGCTTGTAATCACTCTCAGAACGTTCGTAGTTTTAGTTTGACTTTCTTCCATTTTTTAGCGTAAAATTAAGTTTTTATCTATAATTTGTTGTCTATGCGTACTGCGTATGTCGTATCTTATAAGAGTTTTTTTTTTATAATTATTTGTAATCTGTACGCGTAAATCTGTAATTTATTTTCGCAATATTTTGATGCTCAGATTTTTTTTATGAATGGTCAATAAAATAAATGTGGCACTCATCCGCCGCTACATCCTGGAGATTGTACAAAATGAGGCTTTTGTTATTATTATTTTTTTGTTTTTTTTTTCTGTTTTATTATAATGGCAACACTAGCAGCCCAACACTGTACCATAGAGCATTTGATATATTTTTCTTTACAATTCAAATGCATAGAATAAAAATGATATAATTACAAGAAAGGTCTAATTATAAAAATGAATAATATTAATTAAATATAAATGTGCCATTCATTTTGCTATTTCTGAGTTTTATTTTTCTACCTACATGGACTCTCCTTCCTCAAGTGACGGGTGACAGTGGTAAGTATTCTCCACACAAGGGACGCTCTGTGGTCGTTTCAACGCCGAACTGTTTTTTTACTGGTGGTAGGATCACTTGTAAGTCCGAAAGGGTAGGTACCACCGCCCTGCCTATTTCTGCCGTGGAACAGTAATGCGTTTCGGCTTGAAGGGTAGGGCAGTCGTAACTATACTGAGACCTTAGAACTTATATCTCAAGGTGGGTGGCGTATTTATGTTGTAGATGTCCACGAGCTCCGGTAACCACAACACCAGGTGGGCTGTGAATTCGTCTACCCATCTAAGCAATCTCTATATATAAAAATGAATTGCTGTTCGTTAGTCTCGGTAAAACTCTAGAACGGCTGAACCTATTTGACTAATTTTGGTCTTGAATTATTTGTGGAAGTCCAGAGAAGGTTTAAAAGGTAAATAAATATGAAAATGCTCGGAATTAAATAAAAATAATAGTTTTGTTTTTCCTTTGATGTGTCCCCCGTCGGACGGATTCCTTTTGTTTGTTTTAAGTTTATTTTATACAAAAGTTTGTCTTATGATTATCGATTGAGGCACTACGAAGTCTGCCGGAGCTAGTAAAAAAATAAAAAAAAACCTGTCCGCCTCGGAAACATCAACAATGAATGAAACAAACATTTGTATTTTCATCTGATTTTATTGGAAACAAAATAATAATTATGCTATATATTGCACGCGACTGTACCCATACTCCGCGATTGAGCAAAACGCATTTTCACTTACAAACTGTATTCAATTACATGAAGAATCCGTTTGCAGTCGCCTGCCGACCACCTACAATATACATTTGATACTATTTCATAGTTTGAACGCGCATCAAGTCAGCGCTTACAATATTTCATAACAAAATTGTCATAATATCAAAGTTTTTGGATCCTTGATAGATGATAAAATTTTATTAATCTATAAATGCATTTGTGAGGATCGCAGTTAGAATTGAATATGCAATTTCGAAAAGGGCACATGTCGCATATTTTGTCAAATACTTTTTTTCTACATATACATGTAATTTTGAGGCTTACCTACACCCATTTTATAATAATTCCAGTAATTTTCAATTGCTAATTAACACTAAAACATATCTCAAAAGTTAATATTTTAAATTTTACACTGCTTTAGAAAATAATATTTTTCATTTCCTGAACATTTTACATTTTCTGAAAAGTGCCCTTTTTGAAATTGCATATTCAATTGATGTAATGTTCAATACGCGCACTAGAATCTTAACTGAAGAACATTATTCACTTTATTAACGACGAAGGTCACTTAGATACATCTTGATATGGAGTTCTCGATGAGATTCAGTTGCAGAGTTCAAACGGAATGTTATACTAATGTACATTAAATCACAAGTCATCAGTCATCGCTCGGAGGGCGCGTCGCACCGTCAGGACGCGCCGCCGAGAAATGAAATTAGATTTACAATTGAATCCAATTTACAGGACACAAGAAATAATTAACTTTAACTGGTGTACTTCCGTTTACATGATTTCATGGTACATATACGCAATTAAAGGAACATAAAAATATACATTTAACAACAAGACTACATACAACGCGTGCAGGCCGCGAGACGGACCCCTCCAACACTAAGCAACCGTCCCGGCTGGACTCAAACGTCACACATTCAATATTAGTTGCGATCTCGGGTAAACTGTCAGTCGGTTCGTGACGTCATATGTTCCTATATCTCGCATTAAAACTGTATAATCTCAAAACTTACTAATTTTACAGGAGAATCTTTTAAAGATTCAACATGTGTTATTTTTAATATTATTCATCTTTGCAAAATTTCTTTTTTATTTTATACCAGTTACATCATCTGTCTATTAAAGTAAGATAAAGTTATGTATTAATTTTGTTAATAGTGGTCAAAACATAGGTAAACAAAAAACAAAAATAAAGCAAAACTGCGCTCTTTTGACAGTATTTATGAGAAAAATACTGGTGATACCAAACGATTCCGCATATTAACTCAGTTTTCGAATATTTTTGGAAATTGTACACTTTTAATGCGAAAAGACGATTTGGCATCCGACGTGAACTTTTAATCAAGGACTATCCCCGACTTCATAACAAAATAAACACTAAGTACACGGGACCTCGCAACAGCTGCTGTTGTCAGAGTTACCCCGCCGCGAAACACGGAGCGGCCGGCCGCTGTGAGCACACGAGAGCACTGCTGAACACAATAATGGCTGCTTGTTAGTTGAAATCAATAGGGGGGCTCGCCACAACCAGGGGGTTACAAACAAAATATAGTTTTTCAAATCAAATAGTTACAAAATAATGAGATTCACTTATTCGAATAGTTTTTCGTAACTAGATCTTTGATCACAAACACGACAGATGTTTCTATCGAAACAGTGACACGTGAGCACTCATGAGCACTTTCCTTAGTTTCAAAGCACAGAGCCCGGACTCCGTGCGAGAGCGGCCCGGTCCCGCCAGGACTCGGCCACTGAGCCGCTCTAGCTATTAGATATGTCCATTATTTAATTCATTGCTAATACAAAGTTTATTAATTTTCCAAAAATTGAGTGAACAATTTTATTTAAATATTTTTTTTGATTCTTTGACGACGTAGACTTGTCCGCGCGTGTCTTTTGGCAAATTGTCATTAAAAGGATTGTCAATTGCGAATCGAAGTTAATTTTGTTTATTAGCGATCTTCAACATTTTATTCCAATTTATTTCATTCGTCAAAAAAAATCCATTTCCGCTGCGGTCCGTGGGCCCGTCCCCGCGTCGGCTGCACAAGCGCAAAGGGCAATAATCACAGAGCTGTCAGGTTTGACAGACGTCACGGCTGACAGATGTCAAGTATAACGAGATTCGAACGTCTTTCGATGCGTTTGTCATTCCGCAAGAAACGTTTTGACAACAAAACGACAATAATAATAATAATAAAACATTCTCTCTCACTCGCACGCCACGCACAACCATTTTTTTTTAAATATATTTATTCATTTATAACTATATATTCCATTTTTGCGTTTTATTAATAAAAAATATATGTATCGTCACTAGAGATGAAATATTTCGAAAGCGGACAACTTTCTGTTTTACTGAATAATAATAACCAAATGGTTTGTTTCAACACTATGTTGATCCTGGGGATTCGTTTCTGTACGAGTTAGGAGCCGGTCGAGTCAGTGAGGAGCCCGCGGAGGGACCGCGAGGGGGCGCCACTCCCGCGTGCGGTTCAATAAATAGTTATATATTGACAAAGCCGATTACTTTGCTGTTTTCTAAATGGCTATTTCCCCATTCCTAATAATTATATATTTTTTATTAATAAATGAAATTTGTAATTAAATGTACTGCCTGCACCGCCGGCACCGCCACTACAACCCCTCGGCAATGTCAATAACAATGCTAACGGGTTGCCGGCCGAGGTCACTCGACACGCTTCACGTTTATGCCAAAATTAACTTTGCTCATTTGAGGTCAAAGTTTTTATTGAAACATTTGGAGCGCGGCGCGGGGCCCGGGGGCGCGGGAACACAGTACAGATAATGATTAATAAATCTAAGTTAAATCCTCCGTAATACTGCACGGCCGCCCCGCCGCCCCCCGCGCCCCCCCGCCACCCCCCGGGGGCGCCGCAAGTCTTCAGACCATAAAGGAGGATGTGACGCAACTCTACTAGAGTCTAAGCCGCGCGGTTGACAGTACTGAGAACACATCTGTGAGCCGTTGTGATAGTGATGCGGTGAGCATTCCTGAGAATTTACGTTTTGTTCATGAAATAGTTTGTTCTGGATAGCTTTGATCGACAGTGTGTTGCGGCCCGCGCGCCGCTCGCACATCAACATCCAACTTTATGGCTGTTACAGGGAGTGCGGCGACCTCACACGCCCACTATTACTTCCGGTGAGTCCGCAGATACAGTGGCGCACGCCGGGGGCGCCGCCCTGCGTGTAGATTGTGTACAATAATTAGTCGGGTCTTCTCGAGGCGGGCTGTGCAGGCAGCGGGGGGCGCGACCGTCCGGCGTGGCCCGGGGACAATATTACGATCTACCATCTAGAACTAGCGCCACCTGAAACAATATCATCATCTTAGTTGCAATGGCACATTGGCAGTCCGCTTGGCAGCTGGTGGTCAGCCGCCACTGGAGGACATAAATATGTATAGAATTAAATAAATTTCTCAAGTTTTCCGTAAAGAAGCAGTTCTGATAGTTCATACGGTCGGCACACGGCTCCGGCTCCTCGGCGCGCGGTATACTCACAGCACTTGGTGCGGCTGCAGCGCGGCGAGGTGCGCGGGGGAGGGGGGCACGCCGGGGGGCGCGGGGGGCAGGAGGCTCTGCGCCAGACCCTCGAACCGACCTCCGGCTTCGAACCCGTTCTGTAGGGAAGCATTACCACTACATTTATAAAAGTTCATCAAAAAATTTATTTTTTAGACTAAGTAAGCTTTTAAATTAATATAATTCTTCTGTAGGTGTGTGTCCCTGGAATCCACCTGAATGAAAGGACCGATTTTAATAATGTGTGCGACGCGTGATACGGTGCACCGGACAGCATTCCGCAGGCCTCCGCGACTCTCAGCGATTTGTGGTGAAATTATAAATTATTGTTCAAAGATTCAAAGAAGGCTGCCTCCGCGGGGCTGGTTTTGTGCACAAGCAGACGTCGCCATCCGCAGCCGCGTGTGGGGATAGTTACCGGTATCATTATGGTGGGGCGAAGCGGCTGGATGGAGGGTTGCACCGCCGGGTAGTACGGGTAGTACTGCACGGGGTAGCCGATGTACCCGGGGTAGCCCGCCGCCGCCGCCGCGTACATTGCCGCTGCTGGGCTGTACATCTGACGACACAGACAATTCTAATTCAAAAAATCTACTTCTCAATCTCAATCGGGGTCATCGTACCCCCTTACGGGGGCATGCAAAGGTTCTCGGGGCGAACCCCACTACCCGGGCAGAAGCTCCCTGCCACGTAAGGCAGGGGGGATGCTGCTGGGGGGACATTAAGGCGAGGGGGTCTGTTCGTAGTGTGTTCGGCTGGACAATCTACTTGAAGTTGGATTTTATTTAAATACTGATTCAACATCAAACAGACTGCTTCTAGGAGCGCCAGGGAACGGAACCTTTTTCTTCTTTTTCTTTGCCTCCACCTTATCCCACTAGGTAAGGTCGGCACTACTAATTTTTCTCTTCCATTTTCTTCTATCAGCCGACAGCTCAACACTCACTCCTCTTTCTCTCATATCGTCATTCACACACTCCATCCGTGTCTTCTTCGGTCGACTTCTTCCCCCACTACCTTGCATTACCATTTCCATACATCTCCTAGTCACATGCATCTTCTCTCTACGCATCACATGTCCATACCACGCTAACCGTCCGCTCTTTAATTTGTTGCTTACCGGGGCTACTTTCAAACTTCCACTGATATACTCATTCCTTATCTTGTCCATTCTTGTCACTCCTCACATCCATCACAACATTCGCATCTCTGCCGCGTGCGCTCTTCTTTCATGTTGACTGCCTAATATAAAACAAAGAGTACAAAGCGTGGTTACCGGTAGCTGCTGGCTAAGGGCCGGGATGGCCTGGTGGTGCTGCAGCTGCTCGTAGGGCGGGGGCGCGTACACCCCCCCGGCCCCCGCGCCCGCCCCCCCGAACGTCACGCCGTACGGGGAGCCGCCCGCCACTGGAAAACCCGCCACTACGATGTTTATTTCAACACTTTATTTTCATACTTTCATTACACTATCTCTAAGACTAATTCTATACTATAAACAAGCTTTATTTAGTAATGTGAACTACTTATTCAATGCTATTTTTTTTTCTATTAATTGCCTACATAATCTTAATATATATAAATCACGTGTCACGTTGTTTGTCCGCGATGGACTCCTAAACTACTAAACCGATTTTAAATTAAATTTGCACACCGTGTGCAGTTTGATCCAACTTGAAAGATAGGATGGTTCTTATTTCGATTAATGGTCGCAATGTTTATTAATTAACAATAAAATGATTTCTTATGTTGTTATTAATTGTAAGTTTCATAAGTCTAAAACAGATGGCGCTGTGTTAAAAATACCAACGTTTTACATAAACTACAATTTAATGGCACAAACACCACGTGTTGCTGAGGCTAAAGTATAAGTGAAATTTATTTCGTAGAAAACGCAATACAGTGAAATCCAATTGTCCTTACTTTGTCAATTTTTTGTATTAGCATAACCGACCGCGTGTTATTTAGAAACAAAAACCTTAGCCACAGCAACGTGTGGCCGGGTCTGCTAGTTTTATATAAAAATGTTTAACAGTCGCATGTATACGAGAAGCGTTCCGAACATGTAGTGCTAGTATGTCGGCGTCCGTTCTTACCTCCATACTGCGGTGCGGCCTGGTGGGGCGGCGCCGGCAGGAACGGTCCTTGCGGCGGTTGCGGTTGAGGGTAAGCGCCGAGTGGCGGGGTCACTGGAACAACTGGCACTTCAAAATCGCGCAGTGCAACCCGACCGTTACCTGCGAGCCCCCGCACCGCACTGACCGCAACAATAACCTTCGCATTCCAATTACGGTTCACTACCCGCGTATTGCGACCAGCAAAAGTTATAGTTGCGCTCATTGCATGTGGTACAGTACCGTTGGGAAATGAGGTTTTGATTGTCATTATGGCTCTGGCGGTACGGACAGTGTGCGGCTAATGTTGCAGCTAGTTCAGTGGGCGAGCACACAAGCTAATGCTCCCTACACACGTAACAATTCGATCAACTAACCAGGATGAGAAATAAAACATTTAGTACACATAATTCAGTAATGCGTAACATCAAACGTTCAAACACAGCGAGCTGGGTAACATTGCTGAATTACAGAGTTCATCAAATTGTAAATTATAAGTAGATCAAAACCTCATTTGAGTCTGCGGTAGCGGTGCGAATGCTTCGACGGTCGGACGCCGAATGAGCCGCGCCCAACCCAAGCCCTTACATTCACGCTTGACGTGACGGTGGCGCCATGTTGAAGTTTATAACCCTGATTTCACAACATTCTGAACTAAGCTTTCTTATGGGTCTAAATCCCAACACGGCCAATGCGGAAACGAATTATATCTGATTTATTTTGATGACTGACATAATCGGTTTAAGATTATTTACTAAGTATCGTTTCGTCTGCGCGACCCGCCACCGACGTCAGTGTTAACGACAAGCGATGCCCATACAACGCGACCACTGTATGCCGACCGCGCTGCGTGACACCGCGTTATAAATACTTTACAATTCAATTTGAAACATTTCAATTCTTATTTTTTCTTCAGTCACTTTTGAGAATCCCTCGTCGCGTTTGTCACACTGCACGATTAACATTCACGGACTGAACTTAAATTGAATTTTGACGCGATCTAGACAATTTGACAGCTGTCAAAACTGTCAATCTAAGTCGGATCCGCGACGGTAGTTTTTCGAAACATAGATATTATTGGGATGGAAAAGAAAACTGAAACAAACAGCTGTGTTTTGAAAAACTTATTAGTGGAGTGACAATGCTTTGGATCAGACAAAAAGGACTTTACTTTCTTTGTAAAAACAAAAAAAATACGAAGAGCATTGTTTGAAGACCTTTTTAACGGATCCAGTGATAGTAAGTAATACAATTTGGTAGATTTTATCGGTTTAGACAACACTGATCAATGTGCTGGTCTTCTACCAAAGTTATTTACAGATGCAATTTGTTTAACATGATCACGACGGCTCAGGAATACTCACAGTTAAGAGTTAACATACACCCCAAGTTATAAACAAAATTGAAATTAATTTTAGTATAAGGCGGCCGAACTCTCATCAGTCTAACACGCGCACATATCAAACCAGCGATCGAATTTGACGATTATAAGTGTCTTACAACAAACAAGTGTATGTTATTCTTCTGAGCATTTTATTATTATAAAGATTAAAAGACAGTGCGTAAGCCAACGTGACCATGCGTTCTTCATTATTAAATTGCTTAAAATAACAATCACACAGAAGAATCATCATTTACATTTAAAACATTTTAAAATATTGTATGAGATTTTGAAATTGGGAGATTAAGGTGACTTTATTCTCTTGTGGGTAGACAGAAATATAGTCGCCACTCTATGTGAAACGACTGCAAGTTCTTATATACAGCACCAGAGAGTAAGACAAATGCGTTCTATTTGTTTTATTGTTAAAATTTACTAAATATGAAAAGTGAAATTCTGAAAAGAACCAATAACACTCGATATGTCAAAGCCTCAACAGTCTACCGCATGGATAGAGCCGAAACGCGTGCTTGCTGACGTGCACCTCTTTCTTCTACTTTAAGTGATCCTCAATTTTTGTACTGATTTAATATTTTGCCAATATCGCGTGTGAACGTACATTTTTTTGGAAAATAGCAAGGTTCGAGTTTGTTGCGCGACCATCGCGGTTGTAAAAATACATTTCGAATCGCTTATAAGTATTTGGTTCTCACTGGCTGGGATATTTCACATCCTGTACCATACACGGAGTGTTGAAACTCATCAAAGATCCAGTGATCTGATCTGTGTAGTGATCTAGGTACACGGCAAGTCTCCCAAATTCAAAATCCGTTTACGTTGTAAGATAGCATCAACATACACTTAAAATTTTAATTTCCATTAACATTATTACAGCTAACGACTATTTCATTGTGTCGCGTACCAAGATTCGTCGTTTGATTAAAAAAATTACCAAACTTTAGGTCGGTAATTTTGCCGTTCAAACTTCGAAAGCGTTTTGAGAATGCGGTAAAGCGTAAAAATAAAATAAAAAACTACACGAAAAATTATGATATAAGTGCGTTATGAAGGACACAGAAGCATGCAACGCTACACAACACAAATAAAAGAACATGCCGCAAACAATATTGGACCCTATCTACATCCCGGCCGGGAATGTCATGCTCGCACAAACAATTCGTAACAGCATTTTCTTTTTAATTCTACCACAAATCCTGGTATTCCTTGCCTTAGCAACACAAAACTAAACGGGTGATCAACAACTGAGGGTAGGAGTCAGCGACTTTTGTATTCCTTATTCGCAAACGCTTCAGTTTTCCTTCTTATAAGATAAAAAGAATGAAGTAGAATAAATAGTAAGAAACTGAATTGAAATTTTAAAGAACTTTGAGAGACATTTTGCCTGAAACACGCAAGATGCAATAAGTACCTACTAACTAGATCTTTAGTTAACTAGATCGATTGTTTAGGATTAATGTTTTCAAATCCAGTTTGAACTGGCTAGATCAAGTCATATCACTTCAAGCGTTTACGTATAATGGAAATAACAATAATTACGACTTTTATTAAAAAGGTTATGTTACAAAACTAAACTGAACATTTAATTCTAATGTGCCTAATGAAATGAATGTATGTTTTCACAATTGCCATACTTCCCTGTCCTTCTGTTAAAGCCTATTTTAGCATGCACAGTCTGTGGTACAAAATGCCACACCACAGACAAGAGGCGAATACAGATTACCCAGCGCTGCTTCCAATACTTTTGGTTTTCGAAAATAATATGGGAACAAATCGTTAAACGAATTTTTTGAATAAAACAAGCTCTCATTTTGCTATTTGGATTACACCTTAAAATCAGGCCAAAATAAATAAATCGATTTCATAAATATTAAGTCCCAAAATTATATTGCTTATTTAGGTTGTAACAATCTGTATTCGTTACTTATTATCCTAAACATACACAAACTAACATTGTATCATTCCCGTTCATTATATGTTCAAACCTGTTGTTATATTATTAGCGACGTCTCGAAATTTTATTGTAAAACTTGAGGGTGTTATTGTAATTTTAATTTCTATGTCGCGAACGACAAGAAAATTAAAATTTGATATTCGTGTACTTATATACATAGATAAAATACAAATAAACTGACAATAAAATGTATCGGAAGTGTATTACATTGGTTATAATGTTGGTGTTGATCACATTTTTATTTTTCATAGAACACTGACTCTGTTTTAAATTGTAAGTAAAATTCTTGTCCAGTATAGGATGATACCTACAGTTCTACGGGTAGTATGACCGTAGTCTTACTTACTTAAAATGTTGGAAATAAAACTTTTTGTATCCCATGGACTGTAAACAATATGTTCATGTAATTAAACAGATAAGTTTTAAAGGAATGCCAGTTACGAGATGGTGTTGTAGCTAACTTAAGGAAAGAAGAGACGAGGCATCTGACTAGTTTAATAAAAATGCAAAAGGAATAATGTTTTTCATTAATTAGTGGATTTCCAGTGTTATTGCTATTAGCTTCCAAATTTATTTCTGGAGACAATATTAAAATGATTTGTCTCTGTATTTTAGATAAATCCGGCTTCATTTCAATTTATAAGATCTGTAGTATTTGTTATGTCATAAGTAATTCTTATTTTTTATTTATTGAGTGCTATGAGGTTGAGCGACCCTCTTTGTAAAATAAACTATGCTGCTGTAAGCTCAGCCATGAGAACTGTTATTGAAATTCAGGTTCTTTGGAACCTCAAGTAATACAGATGCATCTCTGGGTCCAGCAAAGGGTTACTGTCATGACCACTTCCACTACACCGCTGTAATGATATACTATTGACGTACTCGTCAACACACACTTATTGTCAGTTTGTTCACCACCACCTTCCGTACAACGCTCCTAGAACTTAACTTTTAACAAACAAACAAAATCTAAACAAATTTCAAGCAAGACTCCATTTAGATTTCCTTTCAAAGTTAGTAAACACAAATTCTTAGTTTAGATAAAGATGTTATTTATTTCATTTTATCAAATCTGTAATTATTTCAATAAATGACATCTTTTGTGTTCAGCACAAAGTTATATAAAAATACAAGTCTCATTATCAGAGGCATTTAGTCTTACGTCCATGATGCGAAAAATTCTAATTCTAATTGCTCCTAATGTATTACAAACAACTGTCCGACCATTTTAAGGTTTCATAATTTTTAAATGTTATTATATTCACCAAGTTGTGAAATTCAATGAACCAAGAAAAGTCTAAGTAAGTTAGATAGCCTCTAATCTTGAGATTAGTTGAAGTATATAATTTTGTACTTGTTAAGGAGATAAACTATAATGGCCTTATTATGAAAAATATTTATATCATATTATTTATACATTTATCATATTTTGTCTGTTTTAACTGATTGAAGCAATCAATTTAAAAATCAAAATGCTGTAAATAGTCTTGTACTAAATTCATTAATAAGGCCTTAATAATTGTATAGCTTTAGTTTCCTATAAGATCAATGATGTGAAAAATATATTTCTCATACTCTCTATAAAATTCAAGTTTTGGATGCTCCATTTGGAAAGGAGTGTGTGAGAAACGAAAAAGTGAGTAGAGTGTGGCAGGGAATATTGCTGTTTGGTGGTCAGCAACTGTCATTGATGGAAATAACACACTATAAATATGGTTATACTTGAAATCAAGAAAATTAATACTTTTGATAGTTAGCATAAACTGGAATGTTCACTAAAAGAGAAGATTTTACTTCAGAATATGTTTTTTCAGATCATCAACTTTTTTATTATTTAAATATCCACTAAGTAATTAGCTTATAAAACTATGTACGAAAAAAACAAAAACAAACATCGACACCTCAATTAATTTTGTAATAAAAAGAGAAAAAAAAGAAAATAATCAAGATGTCTCAACAAGAAGGCATCGCATATAATTTTTTTTTTTTTTCAAATAAAATTACGAGACCTGCTTGTTTAATGTAAGTGCAAAACTAGCAAAATTAATTAGTAATATAACATTTACTGGTTACTAGTGGATTGTAGATAGATTTCATAAACTTTACTTAGTACCAGTAAATATCACAAATAGGTTAAATAAAATAAAAACAGAAAAAGGTATAATAAAAAATAAGCTGTCAACAAAATTAATTTTGAAGAAATAAATTGTTATAAAATATTAGCCATTTAATGAAAAACATCATTTTGTCTTTTGTAAAATAATAACCTGTTCAACTTTTTGAATTTGTAACTGCTTTCATTGTAATTTTTTTTCAAAAGACAAAAATCACTTAAATTACAACTTATTTTTTAATATGATGTGGTTAACTAAAGAGTCTGGGAAGTGAAAATGACTTTTTGTTGTTTCTAGACTGAAGGTGATGGAGTTTCAAGATATATTTATGTACCAAAGTTCCAACAAAATTAAATTATATTTTACTTGGCCATCTTGTGTGGGTGACATGGGTGGGTACAACCATTCTACTTCAAAGCGTTCAGATTTTTTTGTTATTGCTTAGATGGTTGGACGAGCTCACAGCCCACCTGGTGTTAAGTGGTTACTGGAGCCCATAGACATCCACAACGTAAATGCGTCACCCACCTTGAGATATAAGTTCTAAGGTCTCAGTATAGGTAGAACAGCTGCCCCACCCTTCAAACCGAAACGCATTAACTGCTTCACGGCAGAATTAGGCAGGGTGGTGGTACCCACCCGCGCGGACTCACAAGAGGTCCAACCACCAGTAATTACGCAAATTATAATTTTGCGGGTTTGATTTTTATTACACGCTGTTATTCCTTCACCTTGGAAGTCAATCGTGAACATTTGCTGAGTACGTATTTCATTAGAAAAATTGGTACCCGCCTGAGATTCGAACACCGGTGCTTCGCTCAACACGTATCCATGCACCAGACGTCTTATCTGTTAGGCCACGACGAAATCAGAATTTGAAGAGCAGCATTCATGTCTATGGGCACTGGGTACCAATTGATATGATGTCCTCATTTACTCATTAGGCAATAAAAATCATGCCTATTAGGCATGCTCCTGGATTACAATTAGAATTTGAACAGATTCTATTGGAAGAAACTTGTTTGATCAAAGGATTTAAATTGAGCATTTTCACTTTCCTTGACTCCATTAAATAACAAATGGTGGATTTCCTAATATTAATGTCTTTGTAGAAAAATTATTTTACAAAAACCTTTAAAAAGAATTTTATGTGTCATATATTGTGTCCTTTTCAAAAATCCACCATTTGCACAAGTTACAATCAATAAACACATACGATCGTCCACACGCCGTTACGCACATATCATATATATAATTTCTCTAAATTTCCATTAAAAAAATGAAAAGAAAAAAGAAAATTCTATTTGATCATTACGTCATGACTAGTCGACGGCCGCGCGGCGACTGCGGTGGCGGCACGGCTCCTGTGAAGGGGGGGCGGCCGCTGGGAGGGGGGCGGGGGATTAACATCTGTTACACTTCGGATCTAGGGCAAAACTGTTACAAGAGAGGGACAGCTAATCCAACTTACGATATAAATATAAAGTTTTTATGTTTTTTTTTTTACTAATTTAAATAGTAGATATATTATGAATTTTGATTTAGTCTTTACTAAAATAAACTAGGTATTAAAATACAGAAATGTTCTTCTTACAAAATTTTAATTGGTTTAATTTCAGTATGATTTCATTTAAAATTTATTACTAAAAAAAGGAATTATTATATACATTTTTTTATATAATAATATAAAAATATCATTATATAAAAATTATTATATTTTGCTGTTTTAATAAACTACTATCAGACAGTTTTGCCCTAACAATCCGATAAATACATCACGACTGAACCTTGTAGTTGTAGCCACTGAACTCAGTGGCTAATAATATTGTTTGTATTTTCTTAAACACTATTATTTTATTGTACACAGCCAAATAAAAAACATCATATTTGAACATTACCGGACTTTTTCATTAAAATAAAAAATTAGTTATTCTTTAAAAACCTTACTCTTTTGATTTTGAATTAGTAAAGAAGATTTATTATTATAATTCATGTGGCCGTGTTTTGATATAAATATTTTAAGAATCTCAAACTACAAAGCTCTGATAATAGCTGTTCAACATTTGTAAACATTTCAAGGCCGATTTTTGTAGATTTCGTTGTGCAAAAATCATTAGACTTCATAAATATTATTTGCATACTACTTTTTATGTTAAAATAAATGATATCGTTTGGAAATATTATTTGATTCTGAAGGCTTAGTCAGCAATTAGGCAATATTAATTTTAATAATACTTATACCGTTTCACTCTCAATTTTAATGGGCACGTATTTTTTAACACTAAATTTGAGGGTATGCTCGTTTGACAATTTCTGAAATATTAACCAGATAATACAGAAAGTTTATATGACATAGTTGGCACGTTTTAACCTGCATGTTGTTAAATCTGTTTTAAAGACTACGACAACTTTGTTTGGTTCATACATTCTCAAGGAATGTCTCAATTGAATAAAGCGACCATCTTGGATTTCAGGTCGATCGATCTAGTGTAAGATCTACAACTTTACATTCTGTTGAGAATGAAACATACAATTGAATGCATTACCAGATCCTTTTACTTTTCTGTGATTTTAATAATGTATTTGTCAGCAAAAACAATTAATTCTAGGCCTTGAAATGACGTTACAGATGTCAAAGTTGTATAGAAATTGAGACAAAGGGTTTAATAAAAATTACGTATAAATACCTTTTTTGTCTGCCATTTATGTAACTAGAATGAATTTAAGAATCACTAATGTGAAATAGTAGCTTTTACTAGTTTTAATATAATCAATTTGCTATAGGTTTCGAATTCAATAACGCAATCGCAGCGATGCACTCCTTTCAATGATTTTCTCTAACGAATGACTAGGGCTTGCATTCAATGCACAGTGCGTAGACAATGAGTCGAGCCGTTAACTCCATCGACTAAATCAGAACTAGTCGACAAACTGTTACTCTACGAAATTCTGTTTTATCGTCATCTAATTCAGTTAAATCAAAATTGCTATGTGCAAATACATATTTACAGGAAAAGTTACAAAAAGTTTGGAAATTTTAAATTAGTTACCTGCTACAAAATTATTACCATGTATCATTAGGGTGCGATCGATGAAGTTGTGTGAAATGCTTTAAGTATTTGATATTTATTTTCATTAAATAGTATTTCATAAATGTGATAATGCTAATTATTGCGAGCTTGGTTTTTATAGCACTAGATATGAATTAATGTAGTGTTGGTCTCAATTATATTGTATTAAGTCAATTTTTAGAACCCAAATACTAAGTAATTGTGCAGCAAAAATAGACAAGAATTGTATATTGGCTGTCTGTGATAGTTCACAGTGAACCTCAATCACTAGAAGCCCATGCATCTTAAAGTAGATTTAAAAAATACATACACTTTAGAATCTGTTTGTTATTGTTAGTGACGTGCCGTACATATTATCGGGAATTAAGAATTTTGATTGGTTGAGACAAAGCAGAAGATTTCCCGATTAGACTCTTAAAAAACTTCGATCAATCGTGTCGTAGATCGATCTTCGTAGAATTTTGACAAACATAACGAGTTAGAAATGCTCAGCACAGAATGGTAGTGCTACATTACAGCCTCAACCGGGATAAAACACTTCGTGCGTAGGTGTGAAATTCAATTGCTTACAATTAGCTTTCAGGCTCTTTATTTTATTACTTTGATGATTAAAGAAGCCCACGTCCACCTGGTGCGCGGTGGTAAGCGGTGAGACATGAGCTCTAAATCTTAATTGTATACTATAGAGTCCCTCTCTCTTGGAATGCAGTCCTGCTTCGCAGCAACAATACGCTTGTTAGTGGTACCTACCAGTAATTACATAATTTCATAGATTTTTTTGCGACTCCGACTTAAATGCACGATGTTATTGGCGCAAACTTCCTGAAAGTTAACCTAATCCTTCTCTTACTGATGGCCTGGAGGCCTTTTCAGTTTTACCAGGAGGAATGGGATTTGCTAAGTTGCCCAGGCGCCTCCGTGAGGAGACCTAACGACCCAAGGGCAGCTGCTTCGCGTATGAATCGGATCGGAATCGCGACCCGCTGACAAGATCCATTGAGAAACTCAGCAGGCTGACGTATGGCTTAGGTTGCACGTCGAACTCTTCGCCTATTTCAACGAATACGGTTACTAGTCCCTAAGCCTGCTCTTAGTGCTAGAGCTGAAGGCGTCTAATGCGAGAGTCGGGAAGCAGTCAGGGGCGGAAACGATAACAACAGCCGCCTTCTGCGTCACGTTCCAATCGCCATGGAGAGCCCCACGGAACACAGTCAACCGGATAATATGAAGTTGTATACATCATGAGAAGTTCACAGTTCGCTAACGAGCGTTTTAAGAAAATAAAACTAAACAACAACACTTAAACGTTATTTCATTTTATTATTTATCACATTCACTTGCAAGTTTATTTATCGTTTGAATTCATTTCAGTATTTGTGAACAGCGTCCACTTTCCTCCGCATCTGAAAACAGTAACAGTTGGTCAACGGGGTTTAAACTTTCATGACACGAGGGTTGGTTCGCTCTGTTAAATGACAACAAGGGGGCGGCGACTCCCCGAGGTCAAGAGCTCTTCTAGTAGTGGACGCAGACCGACCTGCAGCTGGAGACGAAGCGAGCGTCGAAGGCCCTGTGCGCCGGGTGCCTGGCGGGCAGCGCGGCGGCCAGCGCCCTGCCCCCGCAGCGCGCGCACCCCCGCCAGCGGGCCGGCCTCAACCCTCCTCCGAGGTACATGTACCTGACACGCAACCGGATATTATATATTATCATGTAATACATTTATCAATTTCTTGTTTACATTCTAACAAACTGTACGTTTCTAAAAATACGATCCGCGCATGCAGTACGGCTAAATGTTACAATTTGAAGTTTCTCTTGTTGCGTTGCGTGGTTCAATTAAAACATTTATATTTTATTCCGTTCTAAGTATTTTTAATTTGCTTAAAAAAAAATATTTTTTTTTGTTTTTTATTTATTTATTGCTAGATAGGTGGACGAGCTCACAGCCCACCTGGTGTTAAATGGTTACTGGAGCCCATAGACATTTACAACGTAAATGCACCACCCATCTTGAGATATAAGTTCTAAGGTCTCAGTATAGTTACAACGGCTGCCCCACCCTTCACGAAACGCGTTACTGCTTCACGGCAGAAATAGGCAGGGCGGTGGTATCTACTTGCGCGGACTCACAGATCCTACCACCAGTAATTATGCAAATTATTATTTTGCGGGTTTCATTTTTATTCACGATGTTATTCCTTCACCGTGGAAGGCAGTCGTGAACATTTGTTGAGTACGTATTTCATTAGAAAATAATAGGGAGTGGTTAGAAAAAATTAGTTATATCGCTTTTAGCTATTTACTTCTTTTAACTTTAATTATGTTTATCTATTCGTTATTTGTAATATGTTGTTGTCTGTATACAAATAAGCACAGTGTAGTGGCAACAGCTTCTGAACACTTACCGTATGGAGTCCATGGCTAGAGAGGGTGTAGTTTCACATTGCACGTAGGGGGGCGGCTCCGGCGCATATTTCAATGAATCAGGCTCTACTCCGTACTCCAACTGATAACATTATTTTTACATGTTATTTGAAGAAGGCGATAAACATTCAATCGCTAATAGGGCAGTGTAATTTATATTTTATTTATAATTCATTAGCTTTTATTAACTTAAGATACTCTTTTTCGTTATTTTTTAAAATTTATTTTGATTTTTGATCGTTCACAAGTTTAATCGACTAAATTATTATAGTCGACTATCTATATTGGATCGAGCCCCACACTACTCAACGGTTAAGGTCGGTGCGTCAGTACAAGACTCCTGTACACAAACATTGTACATGACCTCCGCCCGGCCCGCACACTACCGGACGTTTCCTCCTGGACCATTTTTCCCAGCAGCCCCTGTAGCAACCACGCCAGACCTCCGTGGCTACCGAATTTGTTAGGAATATTTTCTAAGTATACAAAAAAATACTACTTTCCTATGCGACCGAATGGTTATTTACATGTTTGAAGTTTAATTTTAATTTTGGCGGGATACTGAAGTTTAGCGAGGCTCTGAGAGAGAGCTCTTTTTTTGCGTCAATTTCTGTTATAAGGGTGAGTGGGTATCTTTTTTAGTTTACTAGTTCACATGATAAAACTATAACCGGCAGAGAGAAAATACAAAATGCATCGGAATACGTAGATACGAAACTCAGAACCAAATTTCTGACTTAATGAATTAATAAAATTGTAGTTTCACAGGTAGCTGAATCCTTGCTACCTCCGCCCCACTGGACCAGGTACGTACATCTATGTACGCCCCCTGGGCCCCGCGGGCACGCAACTTACATAGTGGGGTCCAGGTTTCTGGTGAGGCGCCGAGACACTGACCCGGGGGAGCGCCTCCCACACGCGCGGCCCCGGACATTGAGCCACCAGCGACGCACACTCCTCTATTACATAAAAACAAAAACTAATATGGTCATCATCATCAACGGTCCACGCTCGTCCACCGGTTCGAGCCCCCTGCTCCCCGCGCTGCCGCCGGCCCCCCTGCGTGAGGGGGTCGGACGGTGACAGAGCTCCCAGGACACGCTCCGAGCTTTCAGTGGACTGCTCCGCGGCGGTGCCCGGGGGCACACAGCTTGTGCGGGACAAATATGACGATATATGATTAATGTATTTTTGCATGTCGCTCCAATTATGGTAGAGTTAATTTGTGGTATCGCGACTCAGAGCTAGTAAAGGCGCGTGCGTGTGTGCGTACGTGCGTGTGTGATGTGTGTGCCTGTGTGTGGCGTGCGTACATGGGCAGCGGCTTGGCTCTGCCCCTGGCATTGCTGACGTCCATGAGCGACGGTAACCACTCATCATCAGGTGGGCCGTATGCTCGTCTGCCTATACGACAATAAAAAAATAAAAAAAACATGTGTGCGTGTAGCATGTGCGTGTGACTGCGTGCGTGGTACCGAGCAGGTCCTGCTTGAGCGCGGGCGCGGCGGCGGCGAGGCGGGCCAGGCAGCGCGCGGCGGCGTCGTGCGGCCGGCCGGTGCCCCGGGACAGCGCCAGCACCCTGCGCAGCAGCCACACCGCGCCGTTGTCCGACCACAGCTCGTACCTGCCACAAACACCGCTCTGAGTCCCTCCCGTCAACTGTACTACCCCAGCTGTTGTGAGTATATGTTTGTTGGGCTCCATGAGCAGGACGGACTCACGTGATGTGCAAGGGTTCCGCGGCCGCCCACTATAAGATGTAGCGTAAATGTAATGTGGTTTAATGTTACTAAATGTTGGCGGAGTGTCGAGCGGCTCACCCGTGCGACTGGTGGTGCGGCTGCTGCGAGAGGGACAGCAGCGCGGTGACGGCGATGTCGCCCACCCGCTGCACCGACACGCGCAGCGCCGCCAGCTCCGCGCCCGCCTCCGCCTTCGCTTCTAGCGACGCTATCAACTGTAACGACGAACCAGCTCCGTGTAGTCCACGGACATCGGGACACGACAAGACAGGTGTCGTCCGGTCCACCCACCTTATCCTGCTCGATGTGGTTCTCTTCGCAGTCGCCGTCGGGCCGCTCCTCCAGCTTGAGCGCGGCGGAGGCGGCCGCCCACACGACCTCGCACGTCTGCAGGCACGTCAGCCAGGCGCCGCTGCCCGTCAGCCGGGCCGACAGCCTGCCCTTATACACACTTGTGTTAAATCTCAAGTCTCGTACTCAGTCGGTGACTACTTTTAATGACATTAGCTTATAATGACGCCCGCCCGCACAAGCACTGATGTTAGTGAGGGTGCATCAGCAGGCGGGCGGTGTCGTCACAGCTGCTCACTATATAAATGCTCACGTGCGCCGCAGCCCCGGGGCGACTACGTTCAATTGGACGCCAGGTTCAATGACCCCATGTTTAACTTAAAAAATGAATTTTGCGATAGGTTGCGGGCCGCGATGTGAATTTGTTCAAATAGCAGCCGCGGAGGCGGTGTCCCCTCCCTTCTACCTGCACAGAGCTATCCTCAGCTTGAGCGCGCTCTGCTGGTAGTACTGCTGCACTGCCGGCGGCTGTCTCTGGAACGACTCCGTGAACCTGCGGACACAACGAGAAGATGGAGCGGACCCCGGCCCCCGGTGTGGCAATGGGGTGCGGCCCCCCCAGTGCGACAGTAGGGAGCGGCCCTCCGGTGCGACAGTGTGGTGGCGCTACCTCTCGTAGACGGTTTCGGCGGCGCCGGGGCGCAGCGCCATGAGCACGTCGAGACAGTCGCAGCCGGCCACCGCCGCGTACTCCAGCGCGCTCACCGCCAGCTGCACCGACAGCGCCGGGTTGGTCACTGCAACACGCCCGCCGACACACTCACACTCCTAGTATTTCTTTATCTCGATTAATTAAAATAAATGTCAATTTAAAGACATTTTTTGTAATAAGAATAACCATTTTGACTACCATACCATTGTCCTGCCTGAAGAGTCTAACAGCCGCTTACTGTACAACCGAAAGGAAAGCCAAACGCCTCAGGGCGGGTGGCGACGACGCATGGTGACGTCCATGGGCCTGGTACGCACTGAGCCCTAGGTCACCTATCCGTTTGTGCAATAAAATGTTAACTAAAAAGATATGATTTGTGAGTTTCTATTGAAAGTAATAGTAGTGTGGAAGAGAGCACTCACGCAGCAGGTCGGGCCACACCTGCGGCAGGCGGTACACGTGCAGCTGCCCGTGCGTGTCCACCAGCACCGCCGCGCCGCCCTGCGCGCTCACCGCCGCGCACGACACCAGCGCGCACCGCGCCCCCCCCTGCAACAGTAGGGACACTCAGGACGGCCCGCCCCCCCACTGGTCCCCCCTCTGTCACGCCGGGCAGGAGCACTCACCGGCGCGACCCCCGGACCGTATTTAGTGTTCTTGGGCGGAGTGGCGCCCCCGGCCTGCGCGTCCGCCGCGCCGTGACTCGTCACCGGCCTGCTGATCAACTGCCAACAAGAGATGAGATGATAACTGTGTGTACAGTAAAGGAAATATCCTGAAGATAAACAGCACTAAGCGGGAGTTATATACAACAGGTTGACGCAACGTACCGCCACGTGACTGTCCTTGGGCTTGTAGTGCACGGCGTGCGGCGTGGCCAGCAGCACGGCGGGCACGGACTGCGGTAAGCGCGCCCCGCACACCGACACGGCGCGGCCCCCCTCCTGCTGCAGCACGGCCGTGCGCTGCCACACCTGCGGGCACACGTGGACGCTGGACCCCGCCCGATCATACTTGGCAATGCATCCGGGGCGAGGTGGCCGCACTCACCAGGGTGTTGAAGCAGTCCGCGGCCGCCTTCTGCCCGCCCCCCGCGGTGGGGTTGGTCTGCAGGTTACCTTTAAAAGACAAGTCGTTTGAGAGGTGCCGACCCGGGGGCACTCATGTCGATTTAAAATCGTCTATGAGTGTCTAGCCGACTGTGCATGTTTGTTCATAAAACTAAAATTAAAAATATAGTTTTTAAACTTAAAAAACACGTATAACAAGGAACCCTGGTGGTTCTGGTCAGGTATTGGATAACAATAAGGGAACTGTTGTATTGCCAGGGGGGCTACCGGGGGGCACTCACCCTTCGCGAACACCTTGTGCACGGGGTGCGCCCGCTCGCTGCACTTCCACAGCGACAGCGCGGCGCCCGCCAGCAGCAGGCAGTCCGAGTCCTCGCGGCAGCTCCAGGCCACGGCAGCTGCGGACACGGAGCGTGTACGTGAGCCCGCGTTGCACCCGGGACTCCAGTGCTACACACACGGACGGCGAGGGGTTACCGGGCGGGTCCTCGTGCAGCAGGTGGATGGCTGGCAGCGGCTGCAGGGCGAGCGCGGGGGCGGCGGGGGGCGCGCGGGTGACGGTGACGGCGGCGCAGCGCACGCAGCCGTCCGCGCAGCACAGCGCCACCACGGGGCTGCCACCTGCCCACCGTGTTCGCGACCGGTTGTTTAGGTTCAATAAATGAATGAATGAATGAATAAATAATTTAATGAATGATTTATTTTATTTCAGACAACAACAAGTCCACATGTGTACATAGTATCATTGAATCATACTTAAAATTAACAAAACCAATCAAATAAAATAAAACTTCCAACCCTTTGTTATTTCATCTTCAGAAACAGAATTTGTCCTTGATTTGAACGTCCACAGTACAACTACTACTGTCACACGCACGCGCTTCGCGAGATAAGGGGTAATTTTTTTATTGCTTATGTAGGTGGACGAGCTCACAGCTCACCTGATGTTAAGTGGTTAGTGGAGCCCATGGACATCTACAACGTAAATGTGCCACCCACCTTGAGATATAAGTTCTAAGATCTCGGTATAGTTACAACGGCTGCTCCACCCTTCAAACCGAAACGCATTACTGCTTCACGGCAAAAATGAGCAGGGCGGTGGTACCTACCCGTGCGGACTCATAAGGAGTCCTACCACCAGTAATTATGCAAATTATAATTTTGCGGGTTTCATTTTTATTACACGATGTTATTCCTTCACCGTGGAAGTCAATCGTGAACATTTGTTGAGTACGTATTTAATTAGCAAAATTGGTACCCGCCTGCGGGATTCGAACACCGGTGCATCGCTCAACACGAATGCACCCGACCTCTTATCCTTTAGGCCACGATGACTTTTCTAATCAATTTATTTAATCATTCGCAAATTATTTTGGTTTTGAAACATAACGTCAGTCAACGAATACGGAATCAGCCTTATTACATAAAGAAAAGGAAGGACAACCACAATTAAAAACTACCCACTAAGCCCATTGGAGGAAAACATTAAAATTGATAGATTGATAATACAATTAGCAATACCTTGAAATGGAAGCGATTAACAATACCTTTATAACAAATAGCAGCGGCGGTGACGTGATCCCTGTGGGGGCGAAGGCCTTCGGTGGCCACCAGCGCGGTCCTCGAGTCTCCGCCCGGGGACACTGCCACACAGATGAGACCGCTGGCTGTGACCACCAGCACGCCCTCGCAAGCTACGCCACTGTCGGTCCCAACAACATTATTAATATTATTCTTGAATAAAAATAATCTATACTAATAATATTATAAAGCTGAAGAGTTTGTTTGTTTGAACGCGCTAATCTCAGGAACTACTGGTCCGATTTGAAAAATTATTTCAGTGTTAGATAGCCCATTTATCGAGGAAGGCTATATATAAGCTATATAAAATCACGCTAAGACCAATACAAGCGAAGCACCAATAAAGAATATTCCCAAATCGAGGTTTTTTTCCCTTTTGAGAGCTTCCGCTGCGTGCGCTGCGGAAACAGTTAAAGTTTCGCTAAAATAATGTATGACAGAATTGTTCCCCTTTAAAAGACCTAAAAAAAAGTCCGGGACAGCATATGCCTATATGTGAAGGTTGGCTCACCATAATGTTTTTTATGCTAACCAAATTTGTTCTAAAATAAACCATTATTTGTGAACTATTTCACGCGGACGATGTCGCGGTCAAAAGCTAGTCTTGGATAATTGGATAAATCTAATAAGAAGCAAAACAGAAAAAATGGGCTAAATTAGAAACTGATTGGTTAAAAGAACTACCGTTCTAAAGGTGGGTAGACAACATAAAGGCCATTGCAGGTTCTACGTGGAAGAAGAAATGTCACGATCACGACAAATTACATTAATAGTATGTACCTAAATATGCATTAAGATTGTTAATAAAGGTTTCTTTATCTTTATAATTAGATTAATTGTCAGAAACAATAAGTAGCTCTGCAGTCTGTTTTGCACCTACTGAGAGATTGCACAAGCTCCCGATACACTCACCCGAATCCCTTGAGAGTAGGAGAGAACCGAAGCATTTGTATTTTTTCAGGGATAACCGCATCTGATTTTTTATCCACGGCCACCACACGACGTCCATTGTGGAAAAAGGCCCCTTGGATTATGTGTTCTCCTGAAATATTTTGTCATTTATTGACAAAAATGAAAAATAAAAAACAAGAAAACATCTTTATTGATATGGCCTTGAAAAGAATCTTTATTACATGTTTATAACTTATTAAGATCTATTCAAAGAAATATTTTTAAAAGCCACCACTCATCATGAGACATGGGACCAGAGTCATGTTGCAGTGACAGCTATCCCAAACATCAATTGGAGCCACATTATGTCTCATGATAGAACAGACAGGGCGATGGTACCAGAATATGAAAATGTTGACTATCTAAGCGTTTAAATAAGGGCTGAATTAAGTTTGCACTTAGAGAGCCATCTGATCTTATATGTTCTTAGGTACCACAAACAACCCCTATGCATAAATCAATTAAAAAAGTTGACTCAAAATTACATTAAAGATTTTAAAATAGCAATGCATTTAGTGTACGACAACATCAGAGAAGTGGCAGTAGTCGTAATGCTTTAAGATAAACAATTTTACTAAAATAACTAGTTTTGTACTTAGGTAGTTAAATTTTTATCTTACCAGGGAAGTTAGCACTGTAAAGACATGTCCAATCATTGAGGAGGAAGTCTTTCTGTCCATAGACAGACACATCACCCACTGTAGTGGCTACTAACAACTGTTTGCCTTCCAGGTCCCACTCTAGAGCTGACACCTGGAATTTGTATCCATTATTTTATTAGAACATAGTTGCATAAAGAAACAAAGTTGTAAGAGTATTTCCATACAAACTTTTAGATAGCTTAATGTATTTTTCCGAACCTATAGACCGTATAAAATAGTATGGTCATCATTTGAGTATAAAATTTGACAGCAAACTTCAAAATTTTGGCAGCACAGGGTTTGAGAATCACTGCTATAAACTAGTTTTTAGATCATTTTGTTAAATAATTGAAATTGTTGATGTGGATATCAATTATAAGTAAGAAGCATATATCATCACAAATACTAAGTTATGAAGAAGTTACAAATATGAGTAAATCATATCTGTAAATCATGAGTAAATCATATCATAACCACAGTGAAATCAATTACTGTAGATCCTAAAATATTGATAATATGAACAGATTGACATTTGATAGCATTAATGTAGATGTGTGTAAGGTTTAAAGAGTCTCACTGAATATTTCTCCAACATAATGATGGTAGGCAATGACGATCATCTGACACTGTTTATCATCTCCCGTAATTGTTTAACTCTTGGTGAGTGAGCTGGTCTGTTCACTTATGCGAACAAAACCTGGCCACATAGGGTTCTAGTCTACTATTTGATATGGAAACTCATTAATAGTGTTAATACATAAAGAGCTCATTTGGTTGTAAAATTATACCACTTTTGAATAACTGATCTGTATCACATAGTTTCATTATACTTTTACTATTTCACACTTACAGGATAAGCTGTACTTGTAACTTTGTGACTGTTCCATGGGGTATCTAAGTCACATACATACACATGACCTCCCCATGTTGCTCCGTCCACATCACTAAGCTCTGTCGGTGATGAGAATGCTATGATATTTGCACATGATATTGTACATATTGGTCGGACTACTTCAGAGTCTTTTACACTAGAAATAGACAACATTATTAAGCATTGAGTTTATGTAACACCAAGAAACAGAAATAATGTTTTACAAACAGAACACAGAACGCATGGGACTATTTTAAAATACTTGAATTTTATGTAGATGTGATAAGTTCTAAAGTCAGCTCTTTTTATAATATACATCCATGAGCTGAGCAGTCTCCTATTACTTTTCTCCTTAATTTGTTATTTTTATCCTTTTAGTGTTTTCTTATGATGGAAGGCATCATGAACAACGGTAACTTAAAAAATAAGTTGATGTTACTGCCGTTAAAGATATCTTAATTTGTAAACTCTTGTTGCGAGGAGATGGTCACGACCCTCAGTATTGAGGAAACCGAAGCAAGAAGAAGAAGAATTTGTAAACTTTAGTAAATTTGGATAGAAATATAAACTTTTGATATAAATTTAAACTATTTACTTTTCGAAGTGCGGAGGTTCACATTTAAGTGGCTTGCGTCTCATAGAGTATATTAGCTCCATTACAAACTACCGCGGACTGCGGTTAGCGATTTGTGAACGAAATGTTTAATGTTTATTAAAATACGCATGTAAAGCAGGTTGGAAATTTGAAGTTAATAAGATTGCAAAAACTTTATTTGTTGATACCTATCACGTCAGTTTTTAAAATGTGTCAAAATGACAATAACGTTTTATTATTGCTTGGATCTGAATTTATATATTTATTTGTGGAAGTACCAATTGTATGTAACGAATGATAAAAGGATTATACGTATTTTTGGTTGGCACGGATTATATTTATTTTTTAAATGTTTTGTCTCCTAGCGATTTCGAATTTCATATTGTATGTCAGAATTTCCATTGCCAATTCCATTTCTCGTTTGACAGAAATCAACGAAGTGTACTAACTTCAGGGCGCTCCGTTTCGTCCCGGGCAATGCCCTTTCAATATCGAATTGTTTCCGAACGTAAGTGGACATGAAAATGGCGGATCGCGTAGTATCGCTCCGAATTCGTTATCTGTGAACTTTAACATAAATATTTTTGATTTTATGTGAAAATGTGATAGTTATGAATTAAAACCTCTAGTGCAGTGGTCTTCTATTGGTTTGAACCATGTTTCGGACAGGGATCGTAGCTTACGGCGTGAGAAACTGGATATTCTTGTGGCTGTCGCTACATTTGTTTACATACGTTCAAGGTAGGCTCCTTTCATGTAAAATACGGCATTTATTATCGATCCATTGTCTTCAAGTAACTGTGAGCTTGCCTGCACATGCCAAGTTAAAATATTCGAGAACTTTGGCATAAGTCATTTAAAATAAGGAAATTATTTACATTTGGATTTAGTTTCTGAAGCGTTTTATTTACTATCTTGCAAATCTACCTAATTTAAGTTTAGTAAGTATTTATGTCTCTCTGACGCTTTTAGAGCGGTTGTTAATAAAATTTATGAGGATGTGTACGGCTTGGGCGCGGTATATATTTTATTACTTTTGGACTAAAGTTATGAACTTTTAATAGAAAATATGTCTTCTTCAATAATACTTTCTGTTTTACGGTCAAAAGTGAAGTTTTGTTATTTTTAATTATTCTGTTTTTTTCTCTGGATAATTTTATTCGATCCTTTGGATTTTTCTGATTTAACTTTATAATTTTGTACTAGTATTACTACATACATAATTATACTTATCCAACGTCTCGTATATTTTATTAAATTGTAACTTTTACCTGCCTATTTGCTGGTAGTATAAGGGGCTATTCCAACAACACACGGACGGGATACCTATTGTAACACACACTCGACAATTAATGGCTGAAAAAACAAAAAGTATTAACTTTCAATATGTGATCGCGATATATGGGATCTTATGAGATAAAATTATAAATATGTACATATTTTATAAATTAATGCAACTAAAATTGCAATGACTTGAAGTCGTCGTGGCCCAAAGGATAAGACGTCCGTCCGGTGCATTCGTGTCGAGAGATGCACCGGTGTTCGAATCCCGCAGGCGGGTACCAATTTTTCTAATGAAATACGTACTCCACAATTGTTCACGATTGACTACCACGGTGAAGAAATAACATCGTGTAATAAAAATCAAAAACTCACGGGAATAAAGTGTGTCCATATTCCGTGCTCTAAACCGCTGCACAAAGAAATTTTCAATAATAACACTTCGTAAACAGGATTTAGTATCGGGTCGTGCTCGCGTGAATACCGACCGGGCTTTTGGTGATTTTATTGTAGTCGTCAGGGCTCCGCTGTGGGTCGGCCGCCAACTGAGAGAGTTGGCCATTTCTTGGCTAAATGGAGTTGTCTTATTAATCTATACTACTGAACCATGCATTCGATTGACTTGAAGCTTGGTATCCATGTAGAAAATATATGTACTTAATGGATAGGCTAATATTTATATGAGTGTTGGACTCCCCAATAATAATGACCATAAATAATATTACGGTTTTAAATAACAATAAAACCGATATTATGTGCAGAGAAGGAAAACATACAGCACTGTATTATGAAGAAGCCGTGTGTACTTAGCTTAAATTCCTTGTGTATTATGTATGTGTAAAAGGCGCACGAATTCGGCCCTACAGTGCCTAACAGTTGTATTGTATTGAATTAAAGAAATTGCATAAAATATACCTTCTAAATCGAGGGCTGGGTAGCCCTGACCGTGGCAACGCAATGCTCACAGAAGGAACAGTATTGGGCCGCCACGGTAGTTAATTCTATAGCCGTCTTATTGCCCTAGGAAAGTCTGAAGATTCATCGCTAATCATCTGTCCCATTCGGAGCGCACTCTCCTGAGATAAGAAACTCTGAGGGACTTCCGACTCTATTGGTTGTGATCCTTACGTTTTTATGAATAACTAGCTTTTGCCCGCGACTCCCTCCGCGTGGAATAGTTACTTCGACATAACGCTAAATTTTACCTGCGACTTCATTTACGTAGGAAGTGAAAATATTTTTGAATAATAGAATGTTTAGGAGCTATTTAAGGTGCCAAGTGATGTTATATAGCCTTTCTCAATAAATGGGCTATCTAACACTGAAATAATTTTTCAAATCGGACCGGTAGTTCCTGAGATTAGCGCGTTCAAACAAACAAACTCTTCAGCTTTATAATATTGTTAAAATAAGTATAGATTATCGATTCCTTACTGCGGCTAAACTATAGACTCTCGCAACAGCAGAAGTGGGAATCCCGCTCTGGTCGGCAGCATTCAACCTTACCGTATGTTAGATGCAGTGCAAGTGTTGTGCCCGTAGTCAATACTGAAATACTCTGGTATCTACAGACAATACAATAATTTTGTTAGTTCGCTCTGATATCCTGACCAGGATCAACCAGGGTCAAAAAACTATTTAACCGTTTTGTTTTTTGTTTTTAAACCACATGTATTATTTAACTTAATCATTGCACAAGTGCCATTCCTGTGCGAGATGATTATTTGACAATTGAAATCGCGAAAACTGAAGAGATTACATTATACAAATTTTTTGCAAACGATGTGGACGAGAGCACGGCTCACATGGTGTTAAGTGGACACCGAAGCCTATAAACAGCAGCAACATAAATGCGGCCTTTCACCTTGAGGGTTGAGTTCTGATTTTTTTATTTTTTTTATAGCTTTGATGGTTGGACGAGCTCACAGCCCACCTGGTGTTAAGTGGTTACCGGAGCGCATAGACATCTATAACGTAAATGCGCCACCCACCTTGAGATACAAGTTGTAAGGTCTCAGTATAGTTACAACGGCTGCCCCACCCTTCAAACCGAAACGCATTACTGCTTGACGGCAGAAATAGGCAGGGCGGTGGTACTTACCCGCGCGGACTCAAAACAGTTCCTACCACCAGTAATTACGCAAATTATAATTTTGCGGGTTTCACTTTTATTACACGATGTTATTCCTTCACCGTGGAAGTCAATCGTGAACATTTGTTGAGTACGTATTTCATTAGAAAAATTGGTACCCGCCTGCGGGATTCGAACACCGGTGCATCGCTTCAACACGAATGCTCCGGACGTCTTATCTTTTAGGCCACGACGACTTCAAAATCTCAGTTTTAAAGTACAACGGCTGCCCCAGCCTTCAAACCGAAACTAAAACGGCTCACAAGACGTCCTACCACCAGTAGTTATTCAAATTAATTGCGGGTTTGATTTTTATTACGCGATGTTATTCCATCACTGTTGGAAGTCATTCGTGATTATTGTTAAGTACGTATTTCTCTCACGCTTTGAACTGCTCATGTTTAGGCTAATGACATCGTAGCTTTGGTTCTAAAGATTTGTCATTGTAAATATGTACATATCGGAAGGATATAGGTACGCGCGGCGACGCTCGTTTCGGATATTTCCATTCGTAAATGTTTATGTGCGTCTGACTTTAAAGGTTACTGTTCAACTACGAAATATGCGCTATGTGTTTTTAAAGATATGCTCAAGGGGCTTTAGAAGTAAGAGTCGTTCATGAAACAGACAAGTGATACTTACATAATACTGGTGGTAGGACCTCTTGTGAGTCCGCGCAGGTAGGTACCACCACCCCACCTATTTCTGCCGTGAAGCAGTAATGCGTTTCGGTTTGAAGGGTGTGGCAGCCGTTGTAACTATACTTGAGATCTTAGAACTTATATCTCAAGGTGGGTGGCGCATTTACGTCGTAGATGTCCATGGGCTCCAGTAACCACTTTATATCAGGTGGACTGTGAGCTCGTCCACCCAACTAAACAATAAAAAAAAGTATATATGTATATATATTAACATGTTCAACATACAGGAAGGCTCCCATTTTTGATGTCTTTACAATTAATGACGAGCGGGTTGTACTCAGTCAGGAAATTTGATGTGTGGCCCGCGGATGCGGCATCGTGAAATATCTTCCTTATCGGGAGACAAGAAGTGTTGTAATATTGAGAAATTAATCAAAATAACGAAAAATCTAATAGTACAATAGTAAAATCCAAAAATCATTAACGCATTATCATCATTTGTAATATCCTATTTTGATGAAAAAGGGCCTATATTCTGCGACGAATATTAAATATCCGGCATACCTTGTTGAGTACCTTGTACATACATACATACCTTCCTGTACCTTGAGAGAGTTCAGTAGTTCCGAAAAAGTACACTGGAATATTCTCGATCATTTTAGGCTTACATCTTGTGATTACCTTCTGTTACCTCCTTGAACACTAGGTATCGGAACTCGTGGTAGGGCGTATTGTAAGCCCTCTTGGGTAAACAATAACCATCAGTCAGCCTATTTCTAGAGCAAAGCAGTAATGCGTTCCATTTCGTAGGACGGGACATTCGTTATACAGAACAATTCAGACTTACTTACCTTATGTCTCTTTCGTTTACATAACAATGCTATAAATAAATAAATGGACATGTAAAGAGAAGTAAGTAGCTAGTACTGTGACCGGAGACTTACAGAGCAGGCGCCGGCGACATATTTACGCGCCGAACAAAATTATTTCATTTCATTTACTGATTTAAGCTTTTTGTGTTGGCTTGAGAACTTTCGAGAATTACAATTGGTTATTTAGTGGACTGGGGCGGGAATTAACGAATGTAGAACTGTTTGCTGAACTTTAGTCATTTTTATGGAATGATTAGCTGACCCGGCAGACTTCGTAGTGCCTCAATCGAGAAATAAAAGACCTAAACTTTTGTATAAAATAAACTTAAAACAAACAAAAGGAATCCGTCCGACGGGGGACACATGAAAGGAAAAAAAAATGTTATTTTTATTTAATTATGAGCATTTTCATATTTATCTACCTTTTAAACCTTCTCTGGACTTCCACAAATAATTCAAGACCAAAATTAGCCAAATCGGTTCAGCCCTTCTCGAGTTTTAGCGAGACTAACGAACAGCAATTCATTTTTATATATATAGAAAAAAATGTTAATGTTTTCTATATTTGTTCCAAACATGTCCGTTTACATAACGAGAATTTACGAATTTACGAGAGTTTACAATTTCGGAATATAAGGGTAGTGCGCCTGTACAAGCGTAGCATACTACTACCATACTACTACCATACTACTACGTCATAAATACTTCAGCCCGCTTAGCTTATCGCCGGATCTTCTCAGCAGGTCACGATTCCGATCCTCTAGTAGATGCATTCGTGAAGCACCAATCCTGGAGATCTGCGGAGGCGCTGAGGCATATGTTAGCAAATCCCATTCCTCCTGTCTGAGCCTTTGCCTGCACTTGTCCTGGTGAAACGGTGAAACTGGAAAGGCCTCGCGGCCACCAGTAATCCTTCCTTGCTAAAAAATTGCGTAACGTGGCCACATGGAGCAGACGTAAGCTGATTCACCAGCTTGTATACCTGTAAGCTATCGAGGCAGTTGGTTGATACAAATAGAATTTTAGCAAACTTCCATTTTTTTCAATGGCCGACAATAATCAATTATAGTAAAGTCGATACTCGATCGATACCTCCAAAACTCGATAACAGAAGTGGATATTGTTTTATTTATTTATAATCATATTATATAATACAGTACCGTAAAATCGTTAGAAAATTATCTAGCTAAAAACCTTTTAGGACTAAAACAAAGGTACCTGAAGCGTACCTTTGTTACCTACAAATCTCTCCGCACAGACCTTGTCCCAGCTACGGTAGGAATATTAGCTGGTACAAGTGAGATGCATGTGTCTGCATTTTTTAAATAAATGGCGCTACGCATATTTTAGGTCTGCCTCTCAATTGTATAGCAATTTTTTTTAGTTTTTATTAAATTTTGTACCTTCTTTCTGCTATTTATTGAATTGAGTACGTACTTCACTATTTATTACCTTTGTAAGCAGACGAGCATACGGCCCACCTGATGGTGAGATGGTGAGGGGCCGAGCTAAGCCTAATTTGAAGCCTAATCGTAATTTGAACACCGGTATTATCACATCGCCCCTCGTATCCTCTAGCAGCCCTAGTCGTCGGTTGTGGAACAACTGTTGTCGTCATTTATAGAATTAATTTACCTGTAAAGAGTAGGACTGTTGTTTCAAAGCGGGCGGCATTTTTCCGGGCGAATTAATCCTGGGAAATATGTAAATGCGGACAGCATTAAAAACGAAATTGAACCCAAATAAAATCTCGGGTAGGTACTTCGGGTGAAAGCTAATATAGAAAAATAATATTTTTCGCCAAAGCTCCGTGGGAGTCACGTACAACAGCGCCCGCGGCATTTCTAATAGCAAGTGTGCCTGGAATATCTGAGATATTGAAATTGTACTTTGAATTCCTCGTACGTTATGATAGCCTGGTACTTTCTGTTCTCAATGGGGTTTTTTTTCGGCTTCTTCAAGGCTGTGGTTTGGTATGTTAATGTTATTAATTTTGTGAAAATTGTGAGGACTGCTCGTCTGAACAAACGGGAGTACATGACGGTCTCGTGGTAGAAACTGGCCGGATATTGGTACCTTGTGGTGTGTTAAGAAGCCTCTCTCATTATCGACGGGCATGCTATCATGACGAAGTCCGAGTCTCAGATCTGCCTCTGTAAATCTTAATATTCCTGGCATTCTTTGGATTGAAGTTTAATATCAAAACTGTGTTAGAGAGACAGAAGAGCTCATGTTCTCTATGGTGGGGAGTGGGTTATGCGGAGCACGCTTTGGTAGAACGAGATATATAAGAATAGGATTCATGCTATGCTCCATAGGCCCCCGAATAAAAGTAAACAAATCACTTAGTTTTCAGTTATTTCAAGACTGGCTCCTCATGCGTTCCTATGTGAGCGTATTCACTGCCATTAGACGTTTTATAACGCCACGATCAACTATTCCAATTAAAGCATTCTAAACACAAACAAAGATAGAAAAAGCCTGCCTGTTAGCCAAGGTATCGTCTCATTTAAGTCTGGTCTCGGGACAAAAACCGTTCCGGACGCGGAGGTACCGAGTCGGACGGATAATTACTTCCAATGTCCTTACACTTAAAAACTATGCGGTAGAATACAGTGTAATGAACTAACAGTCGTTTAAGGCTAGTGTTGACTGTTCTTTTATTAGCTGTTCGCATCCAGACGGTGGCCATACTAGTGGTGTGTTGCGAGCCCGTGCGGGCCGGTACCGCTGTCCTGTTTAACGCGTCATTACGGATCCTGCTGATCCATTAACGGTGCTTTTAGGCACCACAAGCACCGGTCACCGTCCTCGTCGAACCCGTCGCTTGCGACGAAGGGCTCGATGAGCGAACTAACCCATAGACACAGCCCACTGAGTTTCTCGCTGGATCTTCTCAGTGGGTCGCGTTTCCGATCCGGTGGTAGATTCTGCGAAGCACTGCTCTTGCTAGGGTCAGTGTTAGCAACTCTCCGGTTTAAGCCCCGTGAGCTCACCTACAAACGTTAGGGTGAAGCTGAAATAGCATCACAAGGCTATCAGCATAGGGAGGGAAAAAAAAGAAAAAAAAAAAAGCTTAACGAGCCAATCACACGTTCCGTATTGAGAAATTGGATCTGGAGATTGGGTCTGAATGCCAACAATGTAATGGGGACCTCGTCTTCTCTAATAATTATCTTAAAATTGCAACTTATTTAAAATTTAACACAATTCTACCGTATTTGTCGTCTGTATTAGATAAAATAGTCTTGATTTAACAAATCTAATCAACATTTCAACAGCAACCTACTTCATACTGCCAATTAATCAAACGTAACGACTTTAATTTAATTAAACTGTGTACAATTACTGACATCAAACCGGTTCTCTATTAAAAGTTATCAATGCGAGATTATTACCGTTTTTGTAGAACTAACTCTAGTCATATATTATTCAGCTTGGACATAATTCATGTTTAAGTCTAGTTTTTGTGCTGCAAATACGTGTTAAAATGTGTAATAAATCATTTGTAGTGGGTTTCTGAGATGTAGTAGTTTTGAAGCTATTACCATTGGAAGTGTGTACAGTTCACTACTGTTCTCGTGAGGACGTGAGTAGTCTTCCATACCGGGACTTTTAATTTTTTATTTATTGCATAGATGGTTGGACGAGCTCACAGTCCACCTAGGAGCCCATAATCATGTTCAACGTAAATGCCGCCATCCACCTTGCGACATGAGTTCTAAAGTCTCAGTATAGCTACAACGGCTACCCTACCCTTCAAACCGAAACGCATTACTGCTTCACGGCAGAAATAGGTAGGACTGCGGGGGACACTGTCGAGCTGGTATCGAGTGATGCTCTGACACCACACTGCCGACCGCTTTGACACTTAGGGTTCAACGACCTCGGAGCAACTGGTCCACAACAGAGCCATCTAGATTTTAGTTACCTAGTTAGGATTTGTGCTCTGAGGAATTGTTCGAGATGATACCAACGTCTCGTTTTTACCATCGCACCGCCCGCCACCGGAGTAGAGTTCATCCTTACTACCTGGAGCCACTGCGGTCATCCACAGTGCGTTTCCAGAGGTATTTTCTGCCACGTACCATCCGGCTATGGAATGAGCTCCCCTCCACGGTGTTTCCCGAGTGCTATGACATGTCCTTCTTCAAACGAGGCTTGTGGAGAGTATTAAGCGGTACGCAGCGGCTTAGCTTTGCCCCTGGCATTGCTGAAGTCCATGGGCGACGGTAACCACTCACCATCACGTATGCTCGTCTGTCTGCAAGGGCAATAAAAACAATAAATGGTTTACCTAAATAATTAATGATGCTTATTCCATATGTCGGTTTCTCCGTATTAAATTTCCTCCAGTCGTCCGGTTAGGGAACTGTCATTATCAGCATTCCGCGGCGTTCCGCAGCCGATGGAAATGTCACCGGCGAGACTCCGACCTATCAGCCCGTAGCTAGAACTAGACGGACCCGATTAAGAAACTGCATCATTAAAACTATAATTATAGATAGAACTGGTATTTTTTCCATGGACGAAGCAGCGGGGACCTGTTGCTGATCGATGATTAAATCAATGGGAGAAATAAATTACGTATGTACCAAGTTACGCCATTTTAAGTTCGAAGTCGTCGTGGCCTAAAGGATAAGACGTCCGGTGCATTCGTGTTGAGCGATGCAACGGTGTTCGAATCCCGCAGGCGGGTACCAATTTTTCTAATGAAATACGTACTTAACAATTGTTCACGATTGATTTCCACGGTGAAGGAATAACATCGTGTAATAAAAATGAAGCCCGCAAAATTATAATTTGCGTAATTACTGGTGGTAGTCCTCTTGTGAGTCCGCACGGGTAGGTACCACCACCCTGCCTATTTCTACCGTGAAGCAGTAATGCGTTTCGGTTTGAAGGGCAGGGCAACCGTTGTAACTATACTTGAGACCTTAGAACTTATATCTCAAGGTGGGTGGCGTATTTACGTTGTAGATGTCTATGGGCTCCAGTAACCACTTAACACCAGGTGGGTTGTGAGCTCGTCCACCCATCGAAGCAATAAATAAAAAAGTCTGAACACAAGGCCGCTTCGGGCGAGGAAGAAAGGATAAGGCAGGACCGAGGGACGGAGTCGTGCGCGTTATCTCCGCTGATGTTCAGATGATATCATCAAAGAAGTTTCAAGTATAGAGCTTTAATTACCCGGGGCTGGAAGTAAAGCGTGTTAATCTTTGATTCTATTTAAAGTACGGTGAGCCGGTCGCGGGGCGCAGATGTGTGTTTTCATTTATTAAAATGTTATTAGGCAGTGACGTTACGAATCCAAGATGGACCCTCGGAGATTTATATAAAATATGTATTTTTTTGCTCTGATCTAATAAATCTCTGAATGCTCACCCCATCGAATCCTACTGATATTATAAACGCGAATGTTTGTAAGAATGTATCGATGTATGCTTGTTGCTCTTTCTCGCAAAAATTGATTGTACAATAATGCCGCTGATACATAAGAATAACATATAATTTATAAAGTGGCAGTGGAAACGACAAGTGTGTGGAGTTCAGAGGCCAAAATTTTATTGCCGCAATTGGCCACCTCAGAGGGCAGGCCACGATCCTCAGTCTGGGTCGTACCTGGTTCAGAGATTATCCATTGCCATACAGCGTGGCAATGCTGCTAGCGTAATGGGTACTTTCGGGCCGGGTGCGATCCAGAGTGGCTGTTTGACTAGCCGATGCCTACGCGCGCATTGCTGTTAGCGTGGACCTTTCTGTTGCTCATGACGACGCTTGAAGCTGAAAGTAAGTATTGTACTTTTTGACGAAGCATGTTGCTGATAACTTTATTTCTGTAATCTGACGAAGCATGTTGCGGATAATAACATGTAATTTTAGGTTAGGAATATTGTGTTCTCTTTTTTTATAATAAAAAAATTTTTCAAGTTTAAAAAAAAAATAGTTTATAAAGATATAGTGTGAATTATCTAAAATATAACGATAAGTGTCATATAAGAAGAAAAAAAATCTGCCATCTTATTTTCATTTTTTTTTTTGTAAGCCTTTATTGCTGATACTATACAATGATTTTTACACACCGTAGCAAATTGTTTTAACTTAAATCTAATACATCGGGTTTCCCAGTTCAGTGATCAGCGTGTCCTGTGACACATAGGTCTCTTCCAGCTGCTTCCATTCTTCTCTATTGGTAGCTCTTCTGGACCAGATTGTCCCTCCAATGATCTTGATATCATCTGTCAATCTTCTAGCTTGCCTACCTCTTTTTCTTTTGCCATTGTGTGGCTGACATTCTGTTATAAATTTAGTCCATTTCAATCTGCTTTCCCTTGTCCTTGTCTTATTTTCATAATCAATATATATAAAAAAGAATTGCTGTTCGTTAGTCTCGCTAAAACTCGAGAACGGCTGAACCGATTTGGCTAATTTTGGTCTTGAATTATTTGTGGAAGTCCAGAGAAGGTTTAAAAGGTAGGTAAATAAGAAAATACTCGGAAGTAAATAAAAATAACAATTTTGTTTTTATGTCCTTCATATGTCCCCCGTCGGACGGATTCCTTTTGTTTGTTTTATGTTTATTTTATACAAAAGTTTAGGTTTTTTATTTATCGATTGAGGCACTACGAAGTCTGCCGGGTCAGCTAGTAAAGAATATATTTAAATACGGCTAAGATAAGTAGAGAAATTCGCAAATTACTTTATGGATCAATCGTGACGTAATCAAAGATTTTACGGAAGCAAAATTATACAACCATCCGCCTCCGTCCCACGCCGAGCCGCCACGGACTGTATCGGTCTTGGATCCACTGAATTTTTATTTGAATTCGGGGGTTTAATAAAAACCAGTCCCAATGATCGAGTTGATTGAAATCAAATATTTGAGAAAGCTTTATTTGCTCGGAGCGGCCTTTGATTGGCGAAATACAATATTAATGCTAATTAAGCACTGACCTACCTTTCATTCCTAATTATTGATTATTTCAATTTGTGTTTTCAATTTCTGCTGATTCGCTCTCTCCGACGCGCTGTCATTGCACTTACAGCTATCGACTGTGTTGTTGTGGGGTTTTACTTATTAATTTCCGAAATCCAGTTGACATTTAAATAAATTAGTCAATAATATTTTTGTCGTTCTCTGATACACACATATACGCAAAGTTATAATTTGCGTAATTACTGGTGGTAGGATCTTTTGCGAGTCCGCACGGGTAGGTACCACTGTCCTGCCCATTTCTGCCGTGAAGCAGTAGTGCGTTTCGGTTTGAAGAGTGGGGCAGCCGTTGTAACTATACTGAGACCTTAGAACTTATATCTCAAGGTGGGTGGCGCATTTCCGTTGTAGATGTCTGTGGGCTTCAGTAACCACTTAGCACCAGGTGGACTGTGAGCCCGTCCATCCAACTAAGCAATAAAAAATTTAAAAAAATGTGTGTACGCTCCTAAAAATGGCCAGGTCCTTAAAAATGACTTCACTGAATCGCGATTGAATTGAAAGAGATTGAATTACAAGTTTACAATTGATTACCCTCGATACTGCACTGAGTGAGGGCGCACAGAGAGCCGCGGGGCCGCATTAATTGGACGGGATCAAACGGACGGCACGAGACGTGGGAGCCTGTCGTTAAGTCGCAAATCCTTTGAAGTTAAAATATCTAAATTCAAATGTACCTTACGGATTTATGAAAAATATAATAATGAAAAGATTCAAGATGCTGAAATTAATTTAATAATCGAGGTATTCTGAGAAATCGGTAAGATTGGGAATCTGCAAATCTGAGAGCCACAGACCGAGTCCGCATCCAAAACGTTGGGTTAAATTACAAGAGAGGTCACGCGCTAGTAAAGTCGTCGTGGCCTAAAGGATAAGACGTCCGGTGCATTCGTATCTAGTGAAGCATCGGTGTTCGAATCCCGCAGACGGGTACAGATTTTTCTAATGAAATACGTACCTAACGATTGACTTCCACGGCGAAGCAATAACGTCGTGTAATAAAAATCAAACTCGCAAAATTATAATTTGTGTAATTACTGGTGGTAGGACCTCTTGTGAGTCCGCACGGGTAGGTACCACCACCCTGCCTATTTCTGCCGTGAAGCAGTAATGCGTTTCGGTTTGAAGGCTAGAACCGTTGTAACTATACTGAGATCTTAGAACTTATATCTCAAGGTGGGTGGCGCATTTACGTTGTAGATGTCCATGGGCTCCAGTAACCACTTAAAACCAGGTAGGTGTTGTACGCTGTGGCGCCCTCACGTACAGACCTCGTCAATAAAACTTAGTATTCGTGGCCCCTTTACGAATTATGGGAGTCGATCGCTGATTTAAATTTAAAAAATACATGAAAGTACACAGTATTTTCTTGATGTTTACGCTTCTAAATCGAAAAGGGCTTAAATTTTAAAATAAATATTATATATTATACAATAATATGGAGTATTTCAGAATGAATAAACAGTAACAGACTTAATTGTGTTATCTGTTATATAATAAGAAAACAACATTTAAAGTCCTTAATCTCTATTAAAATTAGTATTTTAAACTATTTAAAACTGAACTCTTTTTTTTTATTGAACGACAGACTTCACTCCGTGACACTGAAGAACAATTATTTTTTTAAACTAAAGAGTTTTAAACAATAAAGATTTTTCTTTACATATATTTTTTGAATTATGTTCTCGTAATGATACAATGGAAAACGTTACCTGTATATAAGCAAAACGCAAAAAAGCCAGAGTTCTCTCTCAAGTTAGAAATCTCCCTGAAGAAATAAGTCATTCAGGATTTTGAAGGGGGTCGAATAGAAACTATGACGCATCGGGAATGTGACGGGCGTTCGGATAGTTTCTGAGATAACAGATGCAAAGGCGATGCTTCTCATTTGCGTTCAACTCAAGCCAACGGTTTTCTGAAACAAATAACTTCTGATGTTATTTTCGAATCACCACTTAGGCACAAATTCATCCAAACATATTGACAGTGACAGAGTCTTAACTGACATTGGTCGATTGCAATTTAACAGTTTCCTCGTCAGCACCCAAACTCATAAAAGAAATAGTTTTTTTAGAAAGAAAAAAAATCAACTTTAAAACTTTAGAAAAGTAACACGTTGGGCGCCAAAAACTCAATTATATGTACGTCTTATTAAGCGAACTGTTCTCTTAAAAAATTTAATCAACGGAGAGGGCGTGCAGGTGAATCACGTTCTTGAATTCGAAGGTTTTGTAGCTATTTGTGTAGGCATGGAAAAGAAGGATCGTAATCAAGCAAGATTACTTTATAGACGTGAGATCCATTGGATATAAGCACTTAATCTGTATCAACTGAAAATACAGTTTTATTTTACTTGTGAAAGAGAGCCTTGAATCGAATTACACTGCTAGTTAAAAGCAGTCGCAGCCCGTCGACAATGTTAATAACATGGCTGTCACGCTTGCAAACGTATTGTGCTCTACGTATACAATATGTTTTGTAGAATCATTTGGAGTGTAGAGCTGCGGCTTGATCCGTGTAAGTCGTGTCGTTAGGCGCCCAAAAAATAAAACAAAAGCATATAATATCCAAGCGAAACCGAAGGAAATTTTGAGTTTATATTGAGAAATTAGCCGCTCCCTCTCGTACGTGCTCTGATCCCAAGCTCCGCCCCGGGAGTACCTCCGTACTTCAACGTGCTTTGTGGGTCGCGTACGAATGGTAGTTTTTATTCAAACTTAAATAAATTACCCTCGACTTTCGACTTTTCTCTTAAAACCTTCGCAATTACGATAACTCTTGAATATTTTATTTTGCGGTGAATATTTATAATTTGTTTTCCTCCTAATCGGCAGAAATGAATTTCCATTGTGAAGCCTGAGTTCCTTCAAAGTTCTCTGATTTATTGGAAATCTTTTGTCGAAGTATTGGTTTTCGTGATGTTTTCATGAACCTACATGAGTATGCGATGGTGAATACACCCATCTCTCTCGCTCCCAGGCTACTCGATTAGACGTAATTATATATTGGAAGCACTTGTATTTTCTGGCACGCCGTCATTGAATAATTGCATGCAAATGGCTACTTATAAAGTTGTTTACTCTGTGTATGTTGGAGGCTGTCTTCAGCTGTGTGTAGACATGGCCCAAGTCACATCGATCCTGGATGCATAATTGCACTAAGTTATCCGGCTATTTGTGGAAAAAAATTGTTATTTTGAGTCTAAAAAGATGCGACCATAGTCTCCGCAGAGGACGTCCGACTGGGAAGAGCAGGACGGACGATGATTTAATTGAACTATCATTAGATCAGCGTTTGATGTCACAAAGCTTGTCTTTACTTTGTCATCGTCTATGATTCTAACCGATTATTTGAAGAGACAAAGAAATGTAGCCGCATTTCTTCAACGTGAATCCTAACATTTATTTAAAAGCTCTGTTTGTTTGATTACAGAACGCATTTATAAAACTGTTTCCATTAAGCGAGAAGCTTTCAGTCGGGAGCGTGAAATTACATCTGTACTCAGGGCTGACTGCAAAGGAACACTGGAATATAATTACTTACGAATCATTCATAATCAGCTCTAGATCATTGGAGTGGATTGCCGTTAGTGGTCCTCACTAATGAAAAATGAACTACAGGTTCGATTCTCGGCTGGTCTCGGTTAAGGATTGTATTCGAAGTCTGGTTGCACCTATTTATTTTTGACTAGTGGTCCCGCAGTAGTCGAAATTCGACTATAATTAATTGAAATTATAAGTTTCAACATTATTATGGTCTCGTAATATTAAAGGTAAACAATAATAATCTATTCTCAATGTGACTACAGACTTTAAGCAATAACAAAAGTTTGACAATAAACAAAGAGTATATGTGTGTGTGTGTCAAATACATGGTAGTGTGTGTAATGTTTTCTTTATTGATTTAATGTATCTTTTATGCATTATTTAAAAAAAATATTAGCATTGTGCACTTCTTCTCTATATTCTCTATAAGTGTAGCAAATTTCACACTCCTCCGTCCGCGCAATTTTCGTAAAAAGGAACACAAAGTTTTTGCTTCACGTATTAATATATAGATTCCTGCTTGGCCTTGGTGAGTGTGGTATTTCAGTCTGTCTATGCTCACATGTCTATGCGCACAAAAACTACCAAAAAAAGAAATCGGTCAACGAGCACTACTGCAACCGCACCGTCACTTCTCTCGCAGCAACCTTACGCACAACACCTATGTACCTGTTATATTGTCACGGCCGTTATTTCAAATATAATTTAGAAGGAAAAATAAAACATTCATTTCGTTTATACACCACTGCTTGCCTCCTCTTCCTCGCCAACACAGTCATATAATCATTAAACCTACATTTTAGTGAAATATGATTTATGCATATCAACTGTGAGTTTTTTAATGTTTTAAAACACTGCGCTCTATGTCATCAGTAAGCATTTCATTGAGTAGCGCGTCTGTTTTAATAATTATGGCGTCAAGTGATAATATATTTTCGAAAAAATAGGAGAAACTAACCTATTGCTGAATCTGCGAACAGTTTGATTTTTATACGTCTGTCCTTATTAGTTACAGGTGAATTTAGAACCGAATGAAAAATACCCGTTCCCCAACAACACTCAACGTGACTCAACGCCTTATCTGAGTGGGAGTGGACCACTTAAAGAGCCACGAAAACCCGCAAATATAATAATATAAAATATTCAGAGTTTATTACCCACAGCCTTGGTGTAAAAGGAGAAAGCTTGTTGTATCTGAGCGCTGAAATACATACGTATATATACATATGTATAAATTAGGGCTGCGCAGATGTCTTAGTGAGGTACGAAAATAGAATGAGGTGTGGTGCCAGTGTGGGCGTTGCGCAGGATAAGAAAACTGCTTGAGTGACGGTTTCAACAAAATTTGGTGATATAAATGGGAGCTTAGAAAATAATGATGCCATAAAAATACGGAATGTCAGTCAGTAAAGAATGACAATCAATCAATATTTAAAGCTCGCCGCCCAATAGTCTTTTGTATTTGTTATTACAAGCCCTGTTTCACACACTTTTTTCCATGATAGCTTAAGATGCTATTTCAGCTACGCCAGGAGGGGTAGGTGAGCTCACGGGCTCAACCTGAGAGAATTTGCTATCACTAGTCCTAGCAAGAGCAGTGCACCGCAGAATCTACCACCGGATCGGAATCGCGACCCACTGAGAAGATCTAATGAAAAACGCGGTGGGCTGTGTCTATGGGTTAGTTCCCTCGTCTAACTCGTCGTTGTAATCGACGAGTGACCGGTGCTTGAGGATCCTAAAAGCACCAAAAGACATCCGGGGGATTCGACAAGACATGTTTCTTTACGTTGCCCCGTCGCCTGGGTGGGATAGGGTTTCACATACATTGCTGTTCCGCGAACTTGCTACTTCCTTTGTCATTTATTTGGAAACTGATGCATATTCGTAGTATTGCACAATGTCGTCAGTGTAATTTCATATTTAGCCAATAGAGGTCGCTTCAAGTAATTGTATAGCAGTCGGTCCACTCGCGGCCCGTGCGCTCGCTGACTCGCTGTAACATTAACCGCACCTCTTCGCACGTTGAATGATGCATGTCGGCTGGAACGCAGCGCGCGTTGTCGCCGTGTACGGGCGAGGGCGTGCCCGTATGTACCCAACGTGCGTGCGTGCGTGTGGCGTGCGGTTGCTAGACTTATTGTCACTTATCATCTTTGCAACCGATCTATTGTTATCGAATCGATTTCACATACTTGCCAAACTGTGTTCACAGACATCACAACCAGCTAATCGGACTCCTAAGATGGTGGATAGTAAGATGGTCGAGTGGTGTTACTAATGTAGAACACATTGTTAATTCGCATGCGTTGGTACCACCATCCTGACCTCTGCGCGATGCTGTCCATCTTTCCGACCCTAAGTGCAGTTTGCAGGATGGCCGCTAGTTCAATGTGGCTTAGACTTACCGTGATGTTCGATACGGGAAATAGACTTGCCTTTTTTTATTGCTTGGACGAGCTCACAGCCCACCTGGGGTTAAGTGGTTATCGCAGCCCATAGACATTTACAACGTAAATGCCACCACACACCTTGAGATATAAGTTCTAAGATCTCAGTATAGTTATTTGTATTTAACGAAAGCGCAATATAAACATTACCGCAGTCGGTTCAAATTAGAGGATATTTATAAGCCCTACATGGCCACGGGTGCTAGTCATCATTGACAAGGACGATTGAATTATGCCCTCGTTATGTTGTCAACAGTAAGTTTCCAGAAACCTCTTACTTTTTAAGTCGGCTCGTATATAATTGACAAAGTAACTATTGGTAATTACTGAATGTGTTTATGTGTTAGAAAAATTACTTTGATGTTCATTTTTATTATTACGAGTCGATAAACTAACGTTATGTAGTTTTTTCTTTCCCCGTTTTAATGATTAAGGAAAATGAAGGCGCGGTCCCTTTGTAAGCGTTGATCCATAATCTCTTTTTATTTAAAATTTTTAAAGATGTTACTAACATCAATCTTACTCATTTGACACTGTCGATGTCAGAGCCGCGCCCGGACGATGTCGATTCGAGATCAATATAACACTTAAATAATTATTTTATTAATGACTAGCCGTACTCGCCCGCTTCGCTGAGCATTTAATATTAACATTATTATTTATTGTCATTATTATTAGGGAGTCCAACACTCATATAAATATTAGCCTATCCATTAAGTACATGTATTTTCTACATGGATACCAAGTTTCAAGTCAATCGGATGCATGGTTCAGTAGTTATAACGGAACATCCGTAAAAATCACTGTAGATTTATATATTGGTATAGATTTTATGTTATTACTTAGATATTATATAATATATTAATAAAACATGTTTCTTGCTTACTTTCAATATGTAATTAGTCGTGGACACTGATCTCACGTTTACTCACGTACGTATATAGTATTATTTCGTCTGTTTCCGATAGTCGGTCACGTAATTAAAACTACTTTACGTATTTTATTTATTGTGATTACCTTTATTATTACCAATGTTTTGAATAATTTACACTTTCCGTGATGACGGTCGGAAATAATGTAAAGGCGATAAAAACAAGTGACCGAATCGTAAAAGTACTTTTAATTATATATTTTGTTAAGTAAGGTTATTTCCGCTGCAACTGGACCCCCAGTGCCGGAGGGGGGTTCGCGTGTGTCCCCTCGTTACAAGGACGCGGTGCCTTATCGACACTCCGCAACATTACTTAACGTCAACTACGGCGAATGGGATGGTTTTTATGGTAATGCTTCGTAACCGTATGAATTACAGGTGTATTTCTGTTCGATCCAATTAAAATAGAATTAAGAACTATCGATGTGACGCGTGGGAGTCCAAGTTTCTACTGGTGGTAGGACCTCTTGAGTCCGCACGGGTAGGTACCACCGCCCTGCTTATTTCTGCCGTGAAGCAGTAATGCATTTTGGTTTGAAGGGCGGGGCAGCCGTTGTAGCTATACTGAGACCTTAGAACTTGTGTCTTAAGATGGGTGGCGCATTTACGTTGTAGATGTCTAGTCCAGTAACCATTTAATACCAGGTGGGCTGTGAGCTCGTCCACACATATAAGCAATAAAAAAAAAATTGAGTTGGCGGCAACACCGCGGCGTAAATGACACCGGCCATTGAAACTTGCGGCCGAAGTTTCAACTGTAGTTACTGCTAACCTAACAAAGATAATATGTAGTCATCAGTGTGCTTAGTGCGAGTTTTTTAACGTTCTCGATAGCGTAAAAGTTAACTCATATTTGTATGGAATGAGATCGTTTGCCTGGAAGTCGTCGTGGCCTAACGGATAAGACGTCCGGTGCATTCGTATGTAGCGATGCACCGGTGTTCGAATCCCGCAGGCGGGTACCAATTTTTCTAATGAAATACGTACTCAATAAATATTCATGATTGACTTCCACGGTGAAAAAATAACATCGTGTAATAAAAGTCATACCCGCAAAATTATAATTTGCGTAATTACTGGTGGTAGGAGCTCTTGGGAGTCCGCACGGGTAGGTACCACCACCCTGCCTATTTCTGCCGTGAAGTAGTAATGCGTTTCGGTTTGAAGGGCCGTTGTAACTATACTTGATATCTCAAGGTGGGTGGCGCATTTACGTTTTAGATGTCTATGGGCTCCAGTAACCACTTAACACCAGGTGGGCTGTGAGCTCATCCACCCATCTAAGCAATAAAAAAAAAACGTTTGCCGCTAGGGGTGCTGTTCCAACTGCATACAAAATTGAGTTAACTCTTACGCTATCGACAACGTTAAGAAACTCGCCCTAAGCACACTGATCTCGCTGTATTCACGTGTAATTTCCCCCAAGCCGAGAACAAGTCTGCGTGGGGCAGTACCCCTGTCGTCTGCGGTGAGCAACCCTCGCGTGAAACCGACTGAGCCATGTACCGACTCTGATGCGTTGCTTTACAAATTCATTACGTACTCATGCAATTAACGAGGGCGCAGCGGACACACAGGTTGTACGATTTATTAAACTAGTTGAGTGAATTTATTTATCCTTTTGGGATACAGATTCATTATGTACACATACATATGAGTCGACTATTATCAAAGCCGGCAATGTGACTTTTGGACAATTATTGGTAAATCAGAAAAAACGAATTATTGACTTTGTATTCCATTGGCAATCACAAAACTCTTCTGAACGACATCTTAGATAAATAACAGGTTAAGTATTAACCTTTATTTAATGCAGGTTTTGAACCGTATTCTTTGAAGGAGACGATTATATTCAAATCAATCTGTATTGACATATCAATAACATTTTTTTGTCCAAATGCACAGATTACCACCTTTGATAATAGACGACTCATATCATGATATGGCATACTCCAGAATTAATGAAGAATCAAAGACTTTTTTTTTTAATTTAATAAGAAAACAAAATTAAAACCCAATAATATCTTTTTAAATTAACTTTTTTTTTTTCTTTCTCCACCTTATCCCACTAGGTGGGGTCGGCACAGCTACTTTTTCTCTTCCATTCTCTTCTATCAGCCGTCATCTCAACACTCACTCCTCTCTCTCTCTCATATCGTCATTCACACACTCCATCCATGTCTTCTTCGGTCGAGCTCTTCCTTCGTCCCTCTGTAGTCGAAATTCAACTATAATTAATTGAAATTATACATAACTTTGAACACACTGAAGTATGAAACCTATTTCAACATTATTAAGGTTCTTTTGTCAAAGACTATCTATCATACTCCTATAATTACAGATTTAACCAATAAATACATGGTAGTGTGTGTAATGTTTTTTTATTGAATTAATGTATGTATTACTAATGCATTTTTTTTTTAAATATTAGCATTCTGCACTCCTTCTCTATATTCTCTATAAGTGTGGGAAATTTCATACTCCTCCGTCCGCGCAATTTGCGTAAAAAGGGATACCTACAAAGTTTTTGCTTCACGTATTAATATATAGATATTTTGAACAGTCTTATTATACAATGCAAAACTTAACTGTTCTCTTTACTGAATGATAGACAGGTGAGTGGATCCGTCTAAGAAAAAGCTTATTTTAAAGCTAAAGAGTTTTAAATGATAAAGGTTTTTACATATTATGTACATATATCGAAATTATATATATATTGAATATGGCATATTATAGTTATCGTAGGAACATTTGCGGTAAAGATAGTAAATGATATATCTAAGGAGTTAAGTCATTTTGTGTTTAGGTATGTTTTGAAGTCGTCGTAACCCAAAAGATAAGACGTCCGGCGCATTCGTATCTATCGATGCGGCTGTGTCGGGGTTCGAACCCCGCGGGCAGCTACCAATTTTTCTAATTCAATATGAACTTAACAAATGCTCGCAGCCGGCCGCTCGCCATCAGTACTTTAATTCGATTAAAAAATTATACAGTCTCGTGTTTTCCACCAGCCTCGCCCGTAACAGCATTACCGATGATTGACATCCGAAACTTTGCTGACTCACTTAGCTGCTTTCAATTTAATTTGTAGCCGTTGTTTACCCTGTGTTCGACTTTGCAGCATTGGAATAGTATTTCGTGGCTTTACTGCTTCGAGCTCTCCGTAACCGCACTACTGGCCTTGCGGTGTGCTGTGCGCCTCGCATACCACGTGTCTCTAGTTCTTAACCGACCTCTATACAAATATGTTGTTCGTATGAATGTCAAATAAACATGCATAGCGATAAGTGTTTAGTTTATTGATTATTAAATTATTATATTATTATTGCCGTGAAGCAGTAATGCGTTTCGGCTAGAACTTATATATCAAGGTGGGTGGCGGCATTTACGTCATAGATGTCTATGGGCTCCAGTAATAACTTAAAACCAGGTGGGCTGTGAGCTCGTCCACCCATCTAAACAATAAAAAAAAATGGAGTGTTTCATCGGAATTTTTTAGATAATTACATGAGTTCGTTCATTAACGCGATTCAGTGATTCTAATTGTGAGTGACAGATACATTAAATCAATAAAGAAAACATTACACACACTACATACCATGTATTTGACGCACACACGCATGCATACTATTTATTGTCAAACTTTTGTTCTTGACGTCTGTTGTCAAATTGAGAATAGATTAAATATTGTTTGTCTTTATTAATATTTTTTATAATGTAGTCTTGGCGAAATTTGTGATTATAGAAGTATAAAATACAATCATAATAGTGTACAAACTTACAATTCCAATTAATTATAGTCGAATTTCGACTACTGCGGGACCACTAGTATTAATTATTTGTACAACAACACTACAGTCGACAACGGTGACCTAGTCAGTTCCTTTTAAATAAATTATTTTAAATAATCGGTGAATATTGAAGTTCACTGACCACGGAGCCCGCACCCAATGAAAACATCCCAATAAAATAAAGTATTTTGTTTTATTTCAATTTGAATGCTATCTTCTCTTGATTCGCGCGAAATACAAATTCTAAACGCCTCATTGAATAAATTGATACTTTACTGCTTCACTTATAAAGTTAAAATTCCAATATTATATCGATATAAAAAATTTGGATTGTCGAATTACATACGACTTTCTACTTTATTCTGTATAAAACTAAGTCGATAATAATAACGACGTATGAAAAATTTAAAAGCCGTGCGCTTTTTCTGTAAGTACATATAAATATTATTCATGGCCCACCTACATGGTCTTTTTTTTTTTAAATAATAATAATAATTTATTTATTTCTCTCTTAAAGGTATAGTACAAATACAAATGGAAATTAACCTTATAATTTATTTTGTAAGCCTTTGAAAGAGCTGGAGTCTGTACTAGGTTCAAAGACCTGTATTACTGATCTCCAGACTCCCTCCTTCTTAAGATAGATTAGGTTAGAAAAAAAAAACAGTATTTCTTTCCGAATGTGTTTTTTTTTCTGTGTCCATTGCTGCAGAGGGGCAAAGAACATGTAGCTTCCCGGTGAGGTCCCCCGTGAGGCCGTTCGATAACATTGAAGGTTATTAACGCAAAATTTTGATTGGCAAGAAAGAGTTTCGATTTATGTTCATGATCTGAATTTGTATAACCAACATATTTTTTTTATCGCCCTTGTAGGCAGGCGAGCACACGGCCCACCTGATGGTCAGTGCTTACCGTCGCCCATGGCCTTCAGCAATGCCAGGGGTAAAGTCAAGCCGCTGCCTACCGCTAAAACTTATACCGTCACAATGAACATTACCACAAGCTCGCTCAATGTTATTTAAAAGAGGATCTCTTACATTCCTGCGATACAGGACTCAAAAACCGTCCTATGGGTTATTATAATTAATGAATAAAATTAAATCTCCACAAAAACCGGGTTACAAAACATTTAACACTTTAAGTTAGGCCCCATAAAACTGTGTTTCGTTCGAGCAGATAATTTCTGACAACAATACAGATCTGGGTTGTGGAGAGCGTGGGTCGTCGGCATCGACCCGACACTTAAGGCCGCCGGAGACACCGCGATTATCGCACGACTGTTTCGTCTGCCAGCAGACACGTTACACGCTTTAAGCTACGTGTCTCATGCCGAAAAGTTACTGATTTGCGGATTTATCGTGAAGGCACATAGGAAGGCGGTACTCACCCGTACGTGCACACGTCCTCACAGTCAGTTACTCCCGGTCGTTGTCCTCGTCGAATCCGTCGCTTACGACGAATGGCTCGACGAGTAAATTAACCCTAAGACACAGCCTACTGAGTTATTCGCCAAATCTTCTCAGTGGGTCGCGTTTCCGATCCGGTGCTAGATTATGCGAAGCACTGCTCTTGCTAGGGTTCGTGTTAGCAACGTCATCAGGTCTGAGCCCCGTGAGCTTACCTACTAGTTAAGGCTACGCTGATATAGCCTCTCAAGGCTCTCAGCTTAGGTAGGAAAACAAAAAAAAAACAGTCAAACAGTCTTAAGGTCCTAAGGCCTCGATGTGGGGCAGAGGGCTTCGACAGTATTTTGTTATCACGACCTGTTTTGGACTACGCGCTTTACTTCGGACCAGGTTAGCTCGATTATCTTCATCACCCCCGCCACAGTGCGCCATTAGGTATGCGTGGACGACCTACTTTTCGCTTGTCCTGGGGGGTCCACTCCAGGACTTGTCTGGGGATGTGTGTTGGTTCTCTTTTGTGAGTATGGTATTTCCATGTCCATTTGCGATGCATGACCTGCTTGTCAATTCCCGACACGTCTCCCATAGGTGTTCGTTGGAGATCTACTCAGGTCAGAAAATGTCAAGTATCTGCCGCCAGTCGGCAGTGTGATATTTGCGGTTACCTTCAAGGTTCGCAGCCACATAATAAATTAGATTTCACATGTGATCAGAAGATTTTGATCTTAATTCTGCGAGTCAACTTCTTGGAATGCCATATGGGCCTCACAGTCAGTATTTCACCTTAAAACAGCTCGTCGGCTTCTGAAGACATTTCATAGCAATATTACTAAGATAATGATAAACTTCACTCAGCGAATGTCGCCGACAACATCCTTTAAGATACGTTAATGCACGACTCGGGTGAGGGTCGTTATATCCGGTCAAAGGCAGTGCGGTTTGTACGCAGCCTTATTTTGCACCCGGAATAAAAATGCTAAGCTTATGGGTCGCATCGAATCGCGCTGACATTTTTTGTATAAATATATGTGATCCTCTCGGCAATTTCTTTTATAAAACAAAAGTTTCTGCCTAAAGTTGACAAAGCTTCACGTTTAGAAATGTGTTTTAAGGCAACGCTGTAGAAGGCATTATCAAATTTTCCTTTTTGTGAAGTAGCGCAGGGCACTCCTAACATTAAGCGGTTGTCGGACGTGCTCGGATGTCACAATGTAAATGCCATTACCCCTATTTTGAGACCCGAACTCTAAGGACCAAGCTAGTCGGACCACAGTTGTAGTATCAGTAAATGTAATTATAGGCCAGTATCGAACTGGCGGCCTCGGTCTCACAAGCCGCTGGTTAATGTTGGAGTCCGTGCGCACGTGCGCGCCAGGTGTCCGCGCAACAATGACCCGCGCCATCTGGCCATTGTGCGAGCTGATTGATTGTTTGACCAAGAATGTGTTTGGGTAATGTTGAAACGTAAATATTATGGATCACGATTTAGATCCGTCAATCGGGTCAGTCCGTGGATACAACGTCTGTCTTTACTGCCGTCATTTATTTTGTCAAGATCTTGTCTATTTGCGGTATATACTTCACCATTCTTAGTAACTGTCTTCTAAACTTCACAAGTTCCCTATCTATTCGCTGGTAACGTAGGGTGCTTCCCAGCTAAGCCCGGACGGCTGTCGTCTCTGGGTCAAGAGTTAATGTTAAAGTTTTTAATTTTTATTTTATTTTAAATCTTTTAATTTAAATTTTAATCAAACCCGCAAAATTATAATTTGCGTAATTACTGGTGGTAGGACCTCTTCTGAGTCCGCCCGGGTAGGTACCACCGCCCCGCCTATTTCTGCCGTGAAGCAGTAATGCGTTTCGGTTAGAAGGGTGGGGCAGCCGTTGTAACTATACTGAGACCTTAGAACTGATATCTCAAGGCGTGTGGCGCATTTACGTTGTAGATGTCTATGGGTTCCAGTAACCACTTAACACCTGGTGGGCTGTGAGCTCGTCCACACATCTAGGCAATAAAAAAAAAATTACTACTTTCGATTGGGATCTATGGTAGTGACGTGCATCAATATTGACAATTATCCAAATAACACTTGATCCCACGGGTGTCATCAGTAGCGGTGAAGTGCATCAACAAACTTAACGCTGCGATTTGTCCAAATCATTTGCTTTATTTCGTATCAAACGTGGGGACAAAACAATTTTTGGCTCATTTTCAAACAGAACTGACCTATAGACAGTAATTAGTGAACCGAAGACGTTTTATTGACCTCGTTACGACGTTGTATCGGACCCCCGCTCGTTAGCTAATGAAACAAATGTAGCCAGTCAGCAGCACGTGTTGCCTGTCAAACTGATCGACGTTGATGGATGAGGGGTGACGGGAGGACGAGCAGGGAGTGCATAAGGTCAGCGATGGTATGTTGAACTTGTTGAAAACAATCGACTTGAGATCGGACACAGAGCGGTACAGATCTTTCTGTATGGTAGTAATGCGACCCACGTACAGGACCCGCGGTACCACGGTCGCGGTACACTGGGATTTTTGGGTGAGGCGAGCTCTGGATGTGCAAAGAGCTGACGTCGTAAGGTAATCCACTCAGCTAGAGGGTATCTCGCAGCCCACTCAAGTTTTTCGCCGGATTTTCTCAATGGGTCGAGATTCCGATCCGGGGGTAGATTCTGCGAAGCACTACTCTTGCTCGGGGTTGGGTTAGCGAATTCTCTCAGGTTGAAGCTCACCGACCCGTCCGCGCGTAACTGAAATAGTCTCCTATTCTACCAGCGAATAGGTAGGAAAATCATCTCGCGAGAACTAGACGGTGACGCTTACTGTCTCTACTTTAGAGATTTGTTATAACAAAAAAGAATAATAGCGGATCCGACACCATTTTTTAAACGTTTTCATGTCTTTTGAAAATGGTTGCTTATCCCGTGCAGAAGATTTTTTCCTCACCGCAGGACTTTTCCTTCAAATAGTTGGAGTATCGAGTTTACATTACAGCTACTGCAGAGGGCTGTGTCTGCTGCAGTGTATATAGGAGATGCGTGCGTGGTGCAAGTAAACACGATGCAGCATACCGTCCCGGGCGGCGCGGCGGCGGGTCGCATCGATTTTGGCGCAACTCCCGGCTGGCTCAACCCTCGGAAAACTGCCGCTTCAGCTTTATGCACTATAAGTTAGAAATCGAACTTTATTATTTCAATGTAACTTTGAAGTCTTTGTGGCCTAAAGTACTTGAAATAAGATTATGTTTTTTGTTCCTACCTAAACTGATAGCCTTGAGAGGCTATTTCAGCGTAAACTTAACTAGTAGGTGAGCTTACAGGGCTCAAACCTGATGATGTTGCTAACACGAACCCTAGAAAGAGCAGTGCTTCGCAGAATCTACCACCGGATCGGAAACGCGACCCGCTGAGTTTGTGGGTTAATTTATCCTCGAGCCCTTCGTCGCAAGCGACGGGTTTGACAAGAACGATGACCGGTAATTTCATGAATGGCTTCCACGGCGAAGGAGCAATAATATCGTGTAATAAAAATCAAACCTGCAATATTTAAATTTGCGCAAGCACCCAACCATTAACCATATGTGGTCCATATTATGGGCGTGTCACGTGGACTAATATTACTTCCTAACCCTCGTCGTGCTCAGTACTGGTAATGCGTATTGAACTGTTGCGCATGCGGCCATCTTCGCCGTGTATACCGTCATGCTTTCACTTTGAAGTGTGGGTCAGCCATATCACGACTACAACTGAGACGTGTTTAGATCTCAAGGTTTCAGGCCTGCTTGTGGTTCTCCGATGTCTACTCATCATCAAATGGGCCGGGTAAAAGGTTGTAGTTCTCTTTAGGACAAACGCTTACCACATTAAGCCCTTGTAATATTTGATTGAAAATTTAATAACTTTAATGCAACAAAATAAAGGATCATTTTTATCTGGTACTATCATCATTGGGACGCAGGGCGCGTGGGCGGACCCGTGTGAAAGGGACACCTCTAGGACGTGGCCACTGTAACACTCCGAGAACCAGAACTAACCAGTAACTGGATCTATATTTTTAACCATTGAGTAACAAGGAATCCGTAACTGTTCAGGCAAGTTTAATATTACCGTAATAAAGTCGATTGGGCATATAATTCGCGGTACGTTGTCACTAGATGTCAGTGTGACGTCTTAAATATTAAGTTTATTGTATCTGTGACGTGCGCGTCCGTAGAGGGTTTTGTGCCGGAAACACGCCCGTCGGATTTGTATTCTCACAGCTTGGCATCTGTATGTATTGTCTATATATTATGTATGATGTATGATGTATTGTCTATATATTAATACGTGAAGGAAAAACTTTGTATCCTTTTTTACGAAAATTGCGCGGACGGAGGAGTATGACATTTTCCACACTTATAGAGAAAATAGTTGCGTAGAATGCAGAATGTTAATATTTTTAAAAAATAGTACATAAAAGATATATTAAATCAATAAAAAAAACATTACACACACTACCATGTATTTGATGCACACACGCATGCATACTATTTATTTATTGTCAAACTCTTGTTCTTGACGTCTGTTGTCAAATTGAGAATAGATTAAATATTGTTTGTCTTTATTAATATTTTTTATAGTGTAGTCTTGGCGAAATTTATGATTTGTGAATCATAATAGTGTACAAACTTACAATTCCAATTAATTATAGTCGAATTTCGACTACTGCGGGACCTCTAGTCCGAGGAGATATAGGTACATATCGTGGATTTAAATTTTTCATGGCTCGTCGTATACAAGGAGTGCCTGGCCTAATTAATTAACCGGTGACTGGCCATTTATACGCGCAGGAACATTTATTGCCGCCCATTTCTGCCGCGAAGTAGTCCAACTTGAATGATGGGAGCTGTGCAATATGATCGGGTCTTCTTGCCGAGGAGGGCGGTGGAATTCATGAAATTCACGGGCTTCTGAACGAAACGACTGATGTAACCCAACGAGCAATATCAAAAGATACCTTGCGAAGTTATTTCAGTATAGACTAGCTGACCCGGCAGACTTCGTAGTGCCTCAATCGATAAATAAAAGACACACCAATGGGACACATCAAAGGAAAAACAAAATTGTTTGTTTTTATATAATTCCGAGCTTTTTTATATTTTCTCACCTTTTAAACCTTCCCTGGACTTCCGCGAATAATTCAAGACCAAAATTATCCAAATCGGTCCAGCCGTTCTCGAGTTTCAGCGAGACTAACGAACAGCAATTCATTTTTATATATAGAGATTACTATTTGAAATATCGTCTCATTAAAGCAAAGATTATTCCATTCAATTACCCGCGACGGCTGTAGATACGGAAGCTATCCGTCCAGCTTTAGGGGTGCTTAATCCTTGCATTAACGGACAGTGACGTGTATCAAAGGGGCGCATGACGCCCAGAGGCTGCCAATGTGTGGTCGATGCGATGTTTTGCGTTTGTCAATTGAAGTTAATTAAAAAAAGTCACATATTAGACAAAGTTAGGAGATTTTGAATCCGTCCTGAAATATACTTCATTAGAAATTTCGATCTTGTTTCTAATTTTCTCCTAAAACTCAAAAGGTTCTCAATCCGCCTTCGCAGGAAGACTGATGCGATGTTCGTATGTAAGATTACTCCCACTTTTCCATTAAAATTTCCTGACGTTTTCTCTAAACGCAATGAACAGTGTGTCCTCACAAATCCATCTCTATTCTCAGCCGTTCAGCGTGCTCGCGCTGGAGAGTGGAGTTCGTGGCCGGTCACTCCACCCCAAGTCTGTTTCCGGTTTATCCTCTTCCTTTTGACTCTATTTATAAAATTTACGTTTGTGCTTAAGTAAATCATTCTCCTCCCCTTCCCCCAATCACTTGGTGTCGGCGTAACATGTTTTCTCCTTCCTTACTCCTTTATCATATACCATATCTTCGCTCATTTCCCACATATCGTCTTTCACACAATCCATCCATTTTTTCTTAGGTCTACCTCTTCCTCTAAAGCCTTCCACGTTTATTCTTAAAACTCTCTTATCAAGTATGTACTCAAGTATATTTGCTGTTTATGTAATTGTCAATACTCTGCTATGAATCTTCTACGGCCATCACTTGAATTATTGTTCTGATTCTCCTGTCGCGGATCTGCCAACAGAAATTTCTTAAAGGAATAATAATGTATTTGAATTTTATGCTACTATTATTATCTACTTAAATATATAAATAAATATTTGTTCTTTTGGCTCAGCGCTGTTTGCTCGCTCATCACTAAATCTACTAGTTAATTTATTGTGTTATTTATTTATTCTGGACGAATATTGTTTTCAGTTCAGTGTTGACGAACTGAGTGCATTGTCAGCTTCTCGTCTCGAGAGCAGCTGCTTAAGATCCAGTTTTATCTGCGGAAAAGACTTCTTGAGACATATTTCGTATAGTTTGAGACACATTTCGTATAGTACAAACATGTGTATGGACAAAACTCACGATACATTTTAAAAGACTACAGTTTTCGTGAGATTAACTATTCTAGACTGCGACGTGTAGTCTAATATTATCTGTTTATTGTAGCAGGTAGCGTGCGATGGCGCGCAGATCCGACTTACAACAGACAATTGAGGAATTGTTCGAGATGATACCAACCTCTCGTTTTTACCATCGCACCGCCCGCTACCGGAGTAGAGTTTATCCATACTACCTGGAGCCACTGCGGTCATCCACAGTGCGTTTCCAGAGGTCTTTTTTGCCACGTACCATCCGGCTATGGAATGAGCTCCCCTCCACGGTGTTTCCCGAGCGCTATGACATGTCCTTCTTTAAACGAGGCTTGTGGAGAGTATTAAGCAGTAGGCAGCGGCTTGGCTCTGCTCCTGGCATTGCTGAAGTCCATGGGCGACGGTAATCACTTATCATCAGGTGGGCCGTACGCTCGTCTGCTTACAAAGGCAATAAAAAAAAAAAGATAACGTCAGTCAGCATATAAATAAGGGATTTTATTTAAAGCGTCACACATTTGCACAACAATCAATATTGTAGTTTACCTTGAGTTATAGTTTGCCTGCCTGATGCCGACACGACTGCATCCGCATCCATTTCAAACTTTAAGGAATGTATGCGCAGTCCAATACAGGTCACACTGCCACTGCTCAATTATTTGCGACCGTCAATGAGGGTACTCGCTGGCTGGCTGAGTATTTTATTAAGCCCGTCTTGTGGGTCAGGTGTTTTCAGTTCAATGGTTTATAAAATACAAGCGGCACGTTCCGGCTCCGCTCGGGTCTTTAACGAAAATTTCTACAATATTTGACGTTGTAATAAAATAACACTTTTTGCGGCATAACTATAATAGTTTGACATATGCTGTCGCGACACTTTTTGTAAATAATAATCTGTTTTACATATTCGTAGTACATTATTTTATTCTATCATCAATAATTTTCGCAGGGCACGCGATGTAAAGAATGTTTTAGGTAATTTTTTTACACCTTGGGTTACATTATTGGAGTTTTAGTAAGGATCTCTAATTTTTTTCAAAAATGATTAATGCCTATGTCACTCGGGGATAGTGTAGCTTCCAAACAGTGAAATAATTTTTCAAATCGGTTCTCTAGTTTCGGAGCCTATTCAATACAAACAAACAAATCTTTCCTTTTTATAATATTAATAGTATAGATAGTTCCTTTTAAAGACATTTAGGTTAGCTTTAGATTAGCCTTTTGGATTAAAGTGTGTTGGCAAGGGGCAGATCAGAATAACGGGAGAGAATATTCTTATCATCCGCAAGTTGTATATCGATACAAGTCGCTTCCAAGATATGTTTACGTAGTTTGATGGTAAAACTGTTAGAGTACAAAAAAATTAACTGATAAAATAAAGCAGACGCTGGAGCTTAAAGCTTAAAAGTTTAGGAATTCGTGAATAAATGTCGCGCCGCTGTAAACTTAACGCCATATCGTAAAATGGCCGAATTGGGTTGCCAGCGCTACGAATATTTTAAATTTGTTACCAGAATTAGTTTATTGTGGGCTCAAATTTAATTCCTCAAAGCTATTTCGGTCTTCCGCAGTTTCTTTAAGCACGTTTTAAGTAGAGTATGGTACGCTATGGTTGTCTACAGCTCTCGTCTCCTCTGTCTACTGAATCCGTAATTACTTGTCTTGAAGATAAAATTTGGACTTATCATGGTTTTTTTTTTATTGCTTACAACTAACACCTGGTGTTAAGTGGTTGCTGGAGCCCATAGACATCTACAACGTAAATGCGCCACCCACCTTCTAAGGTCTCAAGTATAGTTACAACGGCCGCCCCACCCTTCAAACCGAAACACATTACTGTTTCACGGCAGAAATAGGCAGGGTGGTGGTACTTAACCGCGCGGACTCACCAGAGGTCCTACCACCAGTAAAAATGGTGAATTTATTATTTTCATTAGCATGTTAACCTTTCGATCAAAAAGGTCTATCTAGTCTTTAACATCACCGACGGCTCAACTCTTGTTCAAATGTGGAAACACATATATATTATTATGTATATGTTTGAAACATAATATGCATCGTTTCTGAAATAGTGGTCAGCGCGACTCGGGTGATTGTCGGATTTCTTCTCTGGCATGGTAGCCACCGCCTGGCTTTGCAAAGGTTTTTTCAGCGGGTAATTTGTCTGATAAATACAATTAAAGTAATCTATACTAATATATAAATCTACAGTGGTTTTTACGGATGTTCCGTTATAACTACTGAACCGTGCATCCGATTGACTTGAAACTTGGTAACCATGTAGAAAAGACATGTACTTAAAGGATAGGATAATATTTATATGAGTGTTGGACTCCCTACACCAGTTGCGGGGGCGTTAATGATGAGAATCTTTGTGGGGGTGAGAAATAATAATGTTAATTTTACGTGCCCAGCGAAGCGGACGGGTACAGCTAGTTCTCTAATAAATCCCTGACAGATCTTGATTTGTCACCACCACCACTGCCGATGCCATTGACAGATTATAATTATAGACATTCAAGCTACCATTTAGCATTCGTTGATACACTCCACAATAATCTTAATTAGTTAGCTGTCGTTGCAATACAACTTTAATTTTCGCGCTCACGTCTCAAGGAAGCTCTGCATGCACCAAACATTAGGCCGAATCGCGAGTGCTCCGTGCAACGGCTCTCAGTGCCTTCGTATCGGACGGTTAGACTGGTCTGCTGCAGAAAAATCATTTAAGTTAAGTCGTTAGTTAAGTTAATCAGTTAAGTCGTCGTGGCCTAACGGATAAGACGTCCGGTGTATTCGTGTTAAAGCGATGCACCGGTGTTCGAATCCCGCAGGCGGGTACCAATTTTTCTAATGAAATACGTACTTAACAAATGTTCACGATTGACTTCCACGGTGAAGGAATAACATCGTGTAATAAAAATGAAACCCGCAAAAATTATAATTTGCGTAATTACTGGTGGTAGGACCTCTTGTGAGTCCGCGCGGGTAGGTACCACCACCCTGCCTATTTCGGCCGTGAAGCAGTAATGCGTTTCGGTTTGAAGGGTGGGGTAGCCGTTGTAACTATACTTGAGACCTTAGAACTTACATCTCAAGGTGGGTGGCGCATTTACGTTGTGGATGTCTATGGGCTCCAGTAACAACTTAGTACCAGGTGGGCTGTAAGCTCTTCCACCCATTTAAGCAATAAAAAAAAATTGTAAACAGACTTTAGCCAGGTAGTAGCCCTGCGCTCTGGGTTTTAAATTCAAAAGGCTGAAACAAAATAGGTTTTGCCGAAGCGACAGTGGCGCTGTGTGGCGCGGGCGATACATATTGTTGTCCGTTTTTGTGCGAGTTAATCCTCGGGAAACCGTAGCTTTTAGTATGAAATTGATTTCTGAATCACATTTGATAGTACCTATTGCTAGCAATTCTCGTCGACGTCACGTACTCGAAAGCCCTAAGCTAAGGTTTTCTGTTATGAACTGGGGGAACATACAGACGAGATTAGCACATTAAACTTTGTCAACAATAGTTTAAGTTTTGAACAGCAGACGATACATTTGGCAGAGGTCTGGTTAAGCTTCGAAAAGTTTGACTTGGGTATCTAATATATTTAAATGAGTCTTTCAACGTAATTTTCACCAATTTCGAGTTTTTTTTTATATTGCTTAGATGGGTGGACGTCCTCACAGCCCACCTGGTGTTAAGTGGTTACTGGAGCCCATAGACATCTACAACGTAGACGCGCCACCCACCTTGAGATACAAGTTCTAAAGTCTCCGTATAGTTGCAACGGCTGCCCCACCCTTCAAACCGAAACGCATCACTGCTTCGCGGCAGAAATAGGCAGGGCGGTGGCACCCACACGTACGGACTCACAAGAGGTCCTACCACCAATAATTACGTAAATTATAATTTTGCGGGTTTCATTTTTATTACACGATGTTATTCCTTCACCGTGGAAGTCAATCGTGAACGTTTGTTGAGTACGTATTTAATTAGCAAAATTGGTACCCGCCTGCGGGATTCGAACACCGGTGCATCGCTCAACACGAATGCTCCGGACGTTTTATCCGTTAGGCCACGACGACTTTATGCCCTATTAACTGGAAAATCTGCACACGTATCGAGGACCATGATGATAAATTAAAATTTATCGCTCTGGTCTAATGATCAAGCCAATAAAAGCGCGTCCGATAAGCTGCATGCCTTTGACAGTAGTTGACAACTTAATGTTATTAGGTTTGTTGCAGCTTGTAGCATAGATTAAGTTACCCATCCTGGCGAGACGCAGGGCACTCAGGCGGCGTCGTGAAGTATATTCCCTTAATGGCTGCGACTAGCAGAGTGGGGTTAGTGATCATGGCTATTGTTTGGCCGGACCTCGTGACTGGTTATTGTTCAAAGTAGGGTGGCTGGTGGTTAGGTCGCCTGCGCCCTCGCTGGTTCCCTTCCTTGGGATCTCGAGGCCGAGGTATTGGCTACGGTATACCGGCGCAGGACACAGTCCCTGGGTCGGGGACGGACACCCGGCCTGTCGGCTGTCAGTCGGTGGAGGCGTGCTGCGCGTCATCTGGCGTACGCTAAATGGAGGGAGCGGTTGCTGGAGGAACTTCATCAAACCTCAGCCACCCGCCGGCGCACTCTCGAGGCCCTGGTGCCCGTGCTGGAGACATGGTCAGATCGGCGACACGGCGTGCTCTCCTTCCGCCTTACGCAGGTCCTCTCGGGGCATGGCTGCTTCGGGAGGTACCTGTGGAGGGTTTGCAGGAGAGAGCCACATCCGGGTTGTCACCAGTGCGGGCATCCGGATGATGACGCTCAGCACGCACTCGAAGCGTGCCCGCGTTGGGAGCACCCGCGGCGAGATCTCATCGCGGTGCTGGGGAGGGACCTCTCCTTGCGGGCTGTCATTGCCCGCATGCTAGAGGACGAGAGTTCGTGGGGGGCCATGGCCAGATTTTGCGACCTGGTCATGGCGTTCCGCGAGGCTGAGGAGCGCGAAAGGGAGTGGAATCCCTCTTCGGCTCCTCAGCGAAGAAGGCGGGGTGGGCGACGCGGGCACGATGCTCCCGTTAATCTCCCGTAGGGACTGTTGGGTACTGGGTGCGGGGGCGCCCGGTGCTCTGCTGTCGGTTCCGTGGTGAGGCGGCGCAAGGTGGCTCCTATGCGCCACTCACGGTGTCTCCTGAGACGACGTCCTGCGGGATCTTCCCGGGGATTGGATCCCGTCCTATTGTCAAGATGGGTACCGGCGACGGCGAGCCTGCGGCGCGCATTGTGCGGTACCGTAGGTTTCGTGGAGTCGGAGTGGTGGAGCTCGATGGGGTTTAGTCGGTAGTCGGTTTTGCGGGGCGGGTCCTGCGTGGTAGACGCCGCGCAGCGCCTCGCGCGCCTTTCTCAAGGCGTAGTCTCCCGGTAGGAATTGGAAGAAGAGAAGGACTTTGGTCTTCCTCTTCTCCCTCTTCTTCTCTGGAGGCGCCGGAGTCTGACATAACCCGGTCTATTACCCCTCTCGACCGGGTATCCGTAAATGGATTCCCCAGCGTTAAAAAAAAAAAAAAAAAAAAAAAAGGGTGGCTGGTGGTTCTACTGTATTGTTCACTGCAGGCCTGCTGGTCTCCTGTGACCAACGAAACTGCTACGTCATTTGAGCTTTGAAACAACAAGAACATTCTCCCGTCATTAAATAATTAGCTTTATTGTAATATAAGCACGGGTGAGAGAGAGAATACACTTTATTGCACACCACTGGGGGTAGTGTGACCTCTTGTGAGTCCGCGCGGGTAGGTACCACCGCCCTGCCAATTTCTGCCGTGAAGCAGTAATGCGTTTCGGTTTGAAGGGTGGGGCAGCCGTTGTAACTATACTGAGACCCTAGAACTTATATCTCAAGATGGGTGGCGCATTTACGTTGTAGATGTCCATGGGCTCCACTAACCATTTAACACCAGGTGGGCTGTGAGCTCGTCCACCCATCTATGCAATAAAAAAAAAACACAATTTAGTTTAAAAAAAAACAGTCAAAAAGCAGATACATTTGTACAATAGGCGGTCTTATCGCTAAAAGCGATCTCTTCCAGACAACCGTGCTTAGAATCAAATGTCACAAACAGAAAAAAGCAGAGTTATTTTAAATAAAGTAAAAATTCCTCCTTCACATTGTATACAATCAAATTGTTTTGTTTTCCTATTATTTAGATTTGTTATTAAAACTTGTTTAGTTACAATTTCATTCTTAATTATAAATATCTATTTATACAAAAACTGACGCAATATGATGATGACCTCTCTTATAGAAAGAAGGATATCATAAAAAAAAGTGTATAAAAAGGTCCTTGTACGTAGCGTAAGTACCAGGAGGACATAAAAGCCGAGAAGTAAGCAAACAATACCATGGCTCTTAATATAATTGTCAAACAAAACACGCTCTAACAACGTTCACCCTCGTTTATAACTAAGCCGAGCAAATTTGAGCTTTATCCCACTGAAATAAAGTTCTACAATAGAAAAGTAATTTACGATTTTATTTTTTGGAATTTTTGAAAGACGCTCCCAATTTTATTGCATAAGATTTTAGAACTTTAAACGTTATTGAATTCATAATAAGATTTATTTATGCATGAACACCGTTTACCTGTGTCAGACCCAAGTTTTTTATATATGGAGATTTGAATTTTAGGATTGTCAGTATAGAGTTTAGTTTTGAATGGCAAGACGGTTCAGGTAAGAGGGGTTGTTTAGCGACGCCCGAGGGAAATAGTGCCGATAATGGTGTACAAATATTGTCTCTCCTTTCGGTTTACACGGAGCACGGCACGGTACGGTAGGCATTAGGCAATTAGGTTCCGTTGGTGTATGGAGTTTTTCTAAGACAAGCTGTTAAATGCGTCGCTAATTACGGCTAAGGCCTCTGGGCGGATATGCGCGCCTGGTACTTCTAATAATAAAAGATGTGTGAATAAAATCTAGTTTCAGTCGTCGAAATTCAACCATAAATAATGATAATGCACAAAAGGTTACTTTCCTGTTAAAAGAAACAAACTTGTGGCACTCGGGAACTGCCGCGGTATATTGCATAGCATTTTTTATCAACTTATGCAATTATAATTAGACAATGATAATTTAATATTAAAACAATAATAAAACAAGACCACGCTATATTAAATATTAATAAAAGCAAAACCTTAATTGTCCCCTTCACACTCATAAGCTAGACCGCGCGCGAGAGAGATGGGCAGACTTTTCATGATGCGCATGCAGTGTGACGTCACGCCACGCGCTTATTCACAAACACTACACAAGCGCAACGTGCGAATATGTTGAACACGAGCTACATGGTAGGCGGAGTGTGGGGCGTAAGGTTTTTTTCGTTACGGAATTTCATGATTCGGTCGCCGCGCTCAAGGCCCGCGATAAAAGATATGGATGATGGATGATAGAGACTCCTGTATAATTCTGAACGCCTAGTAACATCAGGTCCCTAACTCGTTAGAGACAAACTTACTTGATGTGTGTTTGTTTAACCGCTTTGGGATGTGTGGGATTCTCTTAGTCTCAGCTACCCACCTTGAAGCTTCTGTATTTGCGCCCAGTTATGGCCCATCACCTCATCTTGAGATGGGAGATACAGTTAAAGCCGACCTACCACATAATGGAAGAGCTCATTCTTCAATGTTGTTACTAGTGTCTTCTTTTAAAATCAGGTTACAAAAAATACTTACGTCAACTTTTCAGCCAAACTTTGTTATTTAAATAACTTCTTAATAGAGTATTATTTTACTGTCAGTAAAATGGCGGAAATTCCCTTGGACCTCAACGGATATATTGGAAGCGCTAAGATTACGAACAACTGTATAATAATATAATAAATGATTTACATCTGGCTTTTTTCTAAAGCATGAGTACTGAGTCTAAGATAACGGATTCGTAATGAAGACATTACTTTATTTATTAAATCAAACACAAATTATCTAAGATCTAGGAGTCCAGACGTCTAGAACTTCGCAACAAATTTTCACTCATGATGATGACTAACTGACACCTTTTGACTTTATAATAGGTCATTTAAATTTCTAAAGTGTAACAGAAATTTCAGGGATTGTATTTAATTTTGGTAGCGTATTTAGCAAATATTATATCTTTATATGATACTAGCGGCCCGCTCCGGCTCCGCTCGGGTCTTTAACAAAAGTTTCAACGATATTCGACGTTGTTTTTTTAAATAAAATAACACTTATTGTGGGATAACTATAATAGTTAGACATATTATTATGCTGTCGCAACACTTTTTGTAAATAGTAATGTGTTAATAATAAAGTCGTAGTACATTATTTTATTCTATCATCAATAGTTTTCGCAGGGCACGCGAGTTAAAAATATTTTAGGTAATTTTTTTACACTTTGGGTTACATTAAGGATCTCCAATTTTTTTCAAAACGTATTATAGCCTTTGTCATTCGGGAACACAGTGAAAGAATTTTTCAAATCGGTTCAGTAGTTTCGGATCCTATTCAATACAAACAAACAAACAAGTCTTTCCTCTTTATAATATTAAGTATAAGTATTAAGTATAGATTGATGACTACGTAACCGGGAAGGTAACTATGTGTGCGTGTGTGTGTGTGTGTTATCTTATCACACGATACCGCTTCTTTATTTAGTAAACAGGGTTATGTGGTTTACAATCGTTGTTCTACAAGAATCTGGCTAGGCAGGGTATCTGGTAGGCGAATCTGGTTAGGAAACGACAAATATCTGGTTAGACGAGCCTTCATGTAACAGAGTTCCTCCTGTCTTCATATATTAGTAGATTCATTAGTAGCGTGCTCACGTGGACGAAGGCGTAAGGTTCGTGGCTTAAAGGATAAGACGTCCGGTGCATTCGTGTTGAGCGATGCACCGGTGTTCGAATCTCAGGCGGGTACCAATTTTTCTAATGAAATACGTACTCAACAAATGTTCACGATTGACTTCCACGGTGAAGGAATAACATCGTGTAATAAAAATCAAACCCGCAAAATTATAATTTGCGTAATTACTGGTAGGACCTCTTGTGAGTCCGCGCGGGTAGATACCACTGCCTTGCCTATTTCTGCCGTGAAGCAGTAATGCGTTTCGGTTTGAAGGGCGGGGCAGCCGTTGTAACTATACTGAGACCTTAAAGCTTATATCTCAAGGTGAACTCGTCCACCCAATCTAAGCAATAAAAAAAAGCTATAGCCCGCCATTCCGTGCGACTCCACTGTCCCCTCATGCCAGCGGTCGAACATTATAATGTACATGCGATGACTCCCCGGGGACCGCCCGATCCACGTATCGGCGGAGCATTCGGAATACAGCATTTACTAGCCCATGCGGTACAGAGGCTTACTTTCCTCCGAACGTGTATCAAAAGAGAACACATTATGATACATTTAGTTCTCTATATTTGGTTAGTATAGCCTAGGGCCAGTCTCTCCGCGACTACCCGCTGATAACAAGTATTTTCTACAAGATATAATTAAAAAATTTCTACTTGATATAATAAATGCACTCTTGTAATCAAATTTAAATGTTACACGAATCAATTATTATGATATCTTAATTTTTTTAATATTGTTTTAATTCGCAAGCTCAACTAACACGAGACATCTACTGAAACTTCGACAGTAATGGCGACTTCTAAAGAACGCATACACTCAAACATGCATTTTCCTTTTGTCCAAAGTTTTTTTTATACTTCTCACTAGTTAAGGAATATACGCTATATTGGAAAACTCTGCTATTCTTGTGTGTGCCGTGCGTGGATAATGTTGTGAATCGGATTTAACAAATATCTATTCAAATCCTCTTTTTAATATCCGTCTTTTTTTGACCTCCAGCTTATCCTCGGGTGTAAGCGAGACAGCGCGAATGTAGGACGGAGCAAGATTCATCTTTTACAGTAAAGGACTAAGTTCATACGTGGTTGTGGATCTGTGAATATTTAAATACGTCTGTATTACACTCGGGGGAAATTCAGCGCTGTTTGTTTATTCAAAGTGATGGCGCTGGCTTTACTTTTATGATCGGTGCTCATGTGGACAAGTTTTATGACGGGGCCAGGTGCGCGTAGATGTCTATGGGCTCCAGTAACCACTTAACACCAGGTGGGCTGTGAGCTAGTCCACCCATCTAAGCAATAATAAAAAAAAAAGTTGCCTGACGGTCTCTCTCCATCGATAACTCTCACTAGTCTTGCGTGGTGTCAGAAGGACTGCGCTTAGTCACCTCTAGACGTTGCGACAGCTGACCTTTTCTGATCACCAGCTCTTACTTCCAATTTACGAATGATCTTTAGATGCGTCGAGGTGGTCAACACACCGAAACAACTTCGAACGACATTTAAAAAAAAGTCCGACAGAGCAATAATCACTGTTGATGATAATTAAAAAACTACCAATGCAAACTGATAAATTGATAATCTTCTTTCGGCTTAGTCGTAATCGGGTTTTAAAAAAATGGTAGCCACACCTTGCAAATATTTGTCCATTTGTTGCTACGAACATCCCCCAAAGGCAACTTAGTGGAACACATCAAAACCATAGAACGCCATAACTCTCCCATCATTGAAGGGCAGTAGGGGAATTAGATCCCTTGGGAGAACTTACATGGGCACACGTCGGCTTTTATTGCTTTAGCTTTTATTTTGAGGGTAGAAATATATTTTGCAGTTACAGGTACGGTTGCTAGGAATAATATAACATTTTATGTCACTAGTTATTATTACATTTTTTTCTATTAGCGGAGCAGACGAACCTCACGGCCTTCTTGAGGTTCAGATAAATGGACAATAATACTGTATGAGACCTTTTGAAAAACATCCTGAAAGTATTAAAAGATAGCTAACCCGGTCAGTCAAACTGAACTGACGTGCCAGCCAAAAGCATTACACTTCAAATATGGATATCTAAAAAGGAACAATTGTCTGTTTGTTCATCATCTACGGGCTCGCTTGTCTTTTTTTTTATTTTTATTGCTTAGATGTGTAGACGATCTCACAGCCCACCTGGTGTTAAGTGGTTACTGGAGCCCATAGACATCTACAACGTAAGTGCGCCACCCACCTTGAGATATAAGTTCTAAGGTCTCAGTATACTTACAACGGCTACCCCACCCTTCAAACCAAAACGCATTACTGCTTCGCGGCAGAAATAGGCGGGGTGGTGGTACCTACCCGTGCGGACTCACAAGAGGTCCTACCACCAGTAATTTGATTCAATTGCAACTTGGTACATCTATTATTAATTCTTTGAGAAAGGTTTTGTCGCGCAGTACCATCCACGTGTCAAATGAGCGGGTTCAACCATACATTTGGCGTGGCTAGATTTCACTGGTAGGTAATAAAAAAAATGTAAAAAAATAATTGACATGGGCGCTGTTGGGATTCCCGCACATTTGCATGTCGATTACTGTCCTTCGTTTTATTATCTATAGCGGAATCTGTCTGTCACAATGGACAATGCGTGCTGTTAAAGCTATTAAAAAAATTGTTGACAATCTAATGAGCCTCAATTCAAAGAGCTTACTACCGTTCAAGGGTTTCTCTATCCACCGTCCGGATTCATCATCACACCAGCTCGCTTTTTCAGTTCGAGACAACATGTTTCCATTTTGTAGTTTGACAAACTTTGCTGCGATACAAACGCTAGTACTGGGGAGGTAATGGAAGAAGAGCTTTGAATAAGCTTGTCTTTTGCAATCGGTCTGCCTGTTTACTACTGACTGAGTCGCGTAGAGACGACTGCCACGGTCTGTGTGCCCACGATATGGACGTATTGTGCGGCCAATAACGTTAATAGTATTGTTACGCGCTGAGGTTTGGGATAAATAAAATTCCCCAAAAGTAGATACAAATAAAAACTGTATTCAACACTTAGAACACTTAAAATTCTCAACAAACACTTTAAAACTCTCAATTCGTTTGTTCCGCTTCGCTTCAGGTGATCCGTTCGCTGTTTCGCTTCGAGTAGTTCCGATCACTGACTGACTGCGTGCTATCTCTGCAACGCTTTTATAGTCGATACCTCATCCCTAGAATTATTGAGAATATTCCACATATCTCTAGTAGCAGTTTCCGCTATCTGACAATAGATGGCATTGTACTTCTCGAGCGTTCTAGGTGCTACTAGATCCTTCGATATTCGTTCGACTATTCGGCGATAGATGGCGTTACTTTTACCGGCGTAATAATATTTTTGCTAGATTCATTTTTATTTCAAAAAGTAAACAATGATAAGCTTTAACCTTTTTCAATTTTTTATTTACAATACGATTTTCCTTTTTTTAATTGTTCAGTGAATATCTAAACCTAACATTCTGTACGCGCAAAGCTTTAAAACAAACTTTGTCCGAATAAACTAAATTAAGCTTTTTAATATCCTGCAAACAATTCGTATCGTAGCTTTGGTTCTCACATGACTAAATTATCAAGTTGCGTTTCCACCAGCTATATTTCGGCTCATAACCAAATTCAGTAATAAAATACAAAGTTATTATCACGTTTCAGGCAAGGAAAAATGTCTTTTATCACCATAGTCATAAAGTTACTTTCAGTCTTTATTTCGCTTTGTTAGTTATTCCTGTTATCTCTGTATTGGTGCTGTGCAACTATAGAGACAATGTTGTCGCTCCGTTGTCTAGACGTAGTCGAGGTTTTCAGTACAAGTATTTTAATATTATCATCGCCTGTCACGTCTCGATCGCACTGACGAGTCGCCGACCTGAGTTTGTTGTCTAAAGCCTTCGTCAAACAGAACGCGTACTTAGCGCCGCGTACTTAACGTCGCGCTCTTCAAATTGACTAGATGAGTCTAACGCTCCTTGACGCAACGCATTCGCCAAATCATAGTGCCTTTCTATAGCAGTGTGAAAATTTAAAAGTATTAAGAAATCGAGTGATTCAGATGTGGCATTGTATAAGCATGGGTATTTTCTAACTATTTATATAATTTTTTGCGGGCATTATCTAGTATTTTAATACACATTCACTCGGACGCTAAAATAAAATTTGTAAAAAATTACAACGCCTGACGTCAAAGCGTCCTAACGCCGCGACAGAGCGCTGCGTACTTATAGCGCTGGGGCTCTGTTTGACGGTATGTTACCATAGTAGTACAACACGTCTCGGCGTCATAGCGCGGCGTCAGTTTAGCGCTCTGACGCGCGCTAATTACGCGTTCTGTTTGACGAAGGCTTAAATTGGCTTATACCGATTTCAAAAAGATGGAGTTACTCAATTACTGGTCGTAGGACCTCTTGTGAGTCCGCGCGGGTGGGTACCACCGCCCTGCCTGTTTCTGCCGTGAAGCAGTAACGCGTTTCGGTTTGAAGGGTGGAGCAGCCGTTGTAACTTTTCTGAGATCTTAGAACTTAAGGTAAGTGGCGCATTTAAGTTGTAGGTTTCCATGGGCTCCAGTAACCACTTAACACCAGGTGGGCTGTGAGCTAGTCCACCCGCCTAAGCAATAATAAAAAAATACTCAGCTGCATTAGATGATGGCTACCTACACCTATAGAGCAGAGCGGCAGAATTAGGCTCACACACGCCTTACCCCCAGTGACATCCTAGACGTCCGTCATTGACAGGATTTCGTGAATCTAAATGTTTAAGTCCACGATCTTAAATTGCGTGTGGTATCATTATAAACTACATAATCGCCCACGACTTCAGACCGAACCTTGTTCCTATAAAGATGATAATAATCTCACACACTAGTCGTAACCGCAGTTTCACTCGCGCTAAATTCAGAAACAACGACGTGTTTCAACGTTGATTTACCCGGGATGAAGAGTAGCTCGTGTCCTTGTCCGGGCCATAAAGTACCAGTCGATTTGTAGATCGGTTGGTATAGAATCGCAGACTAGAGAAAACGCTGGTCTATTTATTTTGGCACATTTACAGCACGTAGTCCGGTCCTGTTATATGCGGTGATCAAACTACCCTATGTGACTGGTGGTAGGACCTCTTGTGAGTCCGCGTGGGTAGGTACCACCGTCCTGCCTATTTCTGCCGTGAAGCAGTAACGCGTTTCAGTTTGAAGGGTGGGGCAGCCGTTGTAACTATACTTGAGACCTTAGAACTTATATTTCAAGGTGGGTGGCGCATTTACGTTGTGGATGTCTATGGGCTCCTGTAACCACTTAACACCAGGTGAGCTGTGCGCTCGTCCACCCATTTAAGCAAAAAAAAAAAGTGTGAGTGCAGGGTGTATACTGTATACTGTTTTTGTGAGAAATTTCTTCTTTGAAATCCACGTTCAGTCCGTTTTTCGTTCAGACCGTACGTACCGTAGATAACAACATACAAAATTTCACATTTATAATATTAGTATAGATAGATTCTGTCGCTAATAAAACCTAACGTTGCCTAGTCTGTTTGTGTGTTATATAACCTGTAGTTGCTCCACAAAGACCTCAGTTTCTACATAATCCGCCATTAATATTTAGTGACGTCTAAACACAGAGTGCGGAGAAACAGTATGCCAACAATTGATATATAAACAAGTTTTACATGCGGTTTGCTATATCTTAGGGTCACTACTATCTTCTTCTCACATACTTAAACACTCAGTTGAGTTTCTAATTATTTCCAATAACGATTTTGATCGAAAAATGAAACATGGTAAGTCAATGACTTGTACCATTTTAATTTTACTAACATACCGTATCACCTATACTCGTGTGTCGCCTAGTGTATGCAAACTGTATTATGATTACTGACAGAACTATGCAGATGTACCTGCTTTGAGTTTAGCTTCCGTGCTCTCTCTCTCTCTCTCTCTCTCTCTGTCTCTCCATCCCTTTCCATGTATCTCGATTTATCTGAGCTTTAACATCATAACGCTAGCTGTGCTCCGTGGCTTTTAAATTGGATCTTGGTTTCCTCTTATCTTCACTTTTGATTAGCTATGTTAGACAGACGAGTTGGATCCTGTGTCCTGCCGAGATTGTCCCGGCAGCGGGAGGTGGCCGCAATGCTGGCTGCATCTCGGCAGATTCAACCTTCCATTCGTAGCAGATTTTGAATACACGGAATCCAAACAGCGCTCAATCTATACTTAATATTATAAAGCTGAAGAGTTTGTTTGTTTGAACGCGCTAATCTCAGGAACTACTGGTCCGATTTGAAAAATTCTTTCTGTGTTAGATAGCCCATTTATTGAGAAAGGCTATTATAGGCTATATAACATCACGGTAAAACCAATACAAGTGAAACACCAATAAATAATGTTTCAAAATAGGGGTTTAAATACCTCCTTAACATTCTACAATTCTAAAATATTTTCACTTTCTACGTAAATGAAGTGGGGGAGTAAAATTTTGCGTTATGCCAAAGTAACTATTCCACGCGGACGGAGTCGCGGGCATAAGCTAGTATTTGAATAACATTATTGTTGTCCCAGCACTGTTCGAACTTTGTTTCCCCTATGCTTGATGAGCACGTGTGACAGTAAGTGTGGCATTGTGTTAAGGTTACGCGGCACCCCTTATATAACGTCTGACCTATTTGAAAGGGTGGCAAGTGCAACCCTTATTGGCGCCAAGCTAATAGAAAAAGATGACTTTTGTCTGCGAATTTCATTTCTCTATAGTAATCTTACCGAGTGATTTGAAATCAGTGTCAGGGTCTCTATACACAGCACTCTGAGGAGTTACTTGTGATGATCCTCTCTTTGTCAGGCTCGCCATTTCATTGATCTCGGTACGACCATGGCAGAGGCTAACCACTTCCCATCAGCTGTGGCGGACATTAAAAACGTATTCACTCACGAGTGTCAGTGAGCACTATCAAAATAAAATCATATTTTAACCAACGTACGCTATTAAAACCATCGAGAGCAAAGATTCCGCTCGTCTCGATTTAACCCCTCGTTGGACACTTCATATACCGCGTCATTAAATCTTCGGGTAAAGTGCTTGCCTGTCATAATCTGGATCCATTGCTTACAGCGGCTACGAGCAGCTAGCTGTGCGGCCGGTAGCTAAACACCTATCGTGTTTATATCGTTGTCCTTAGATCTCACGAGTCGTAGACACAGTAACAACGACTTTTGGGTCCAATATCGCGTCAGTTATTATCGCCGTTGTATCTGTAATGCTGAGAACACTTTTCACTCGTCGTCATGTGGTGTTCATAGATAGGTCGTGGTGTTCATAGGTTTTAATATTGCGCTACAATCTAATTATTATAAATTATTTAGTGACATTTAACTCTCTTTTTTTTTTTCTCCTACCTAAACTGATAGCCTTTAGAGGCTATTTCAGCGTAACCTTAACAGGCTATCAGCTTAGGTAGGAGAAACTCTGCGCACAAAAAGAACTAATAGCATCTTGACGTCTGCCAGTTCTTTGTTCGTTGACTGGTCTTTTATCAACACACCGGGTGTTGGATACCAACGATCTTCTATGTTAAATTTAAAGTGTTCCTTTCAATTCATGCACCACGTTTGGGTTTAGTGGTTTGTGTTCATGGTGACGATGAGAGGGAACTTCAGACCATGCTCGCTCAGACGTGCTTAACATGCTGAAACCATACCGCAGAGTCTGAGCGTCACAATCACATTGAGCTCTCTGTGACAATTCACAACATCAAAAGTAGCCTTTTTGTCTCTTTTTTTTATTGCCCTTGTAGGCAGACGAGCGTACGGCCCATCTGATGGTGATTGGTTACCGTCGCCCATGGGCTTCAGGAATGCCAGGGGCAGAGCCAAGCCGCTGCCTACCGCATAATACTCTCCACAAGCCTCTTTTAAAGAAGGACATGTCATAGCATCAGTGGTACCGGGTCCAGTGGTCCGGCCGTATTTCAACGGAATTACAGACAAGATTGGCCGCATATTTAGCCGCGTGTCTGTAGAATCGTTCTATAGAGATCTATATCCCAAGACACTGAGCCAGTCACTAACGACTGTTTAATGTACTCTGTAGGAACTCGGAGTCTATATATTGGAATGGTAATGTGGACTTATATTGTAAATATAGGAAGGAAGTACTAAGAGGCACAGGCGGGGGTACGATACCCCAAGTCAAACAATCTGTCAGACTTCAAGATACTGTTAGTTCTTTCTGCGTGTAAAGAAACGTAAATGTCAAAATACCCCGTTTATGAAGAATTGATCCTTAGTTTGCACATCTCAGTAGTCCGGGGCCACGAAAACTGTAAAGTGTGCGAAACGTCGGAAATATTATATGTAATATAAGAGGGATAATAAACGCGAGATTAAACCCTCTTGTCGTGGCCGCTGGAAATTACATAACTGATCCTCTAGACCGAATGTTAAATGGTCGAACTCGCCCAAAACACGTTTTTACGGATCCTCCCGATCCATTAACGGTGCTTTTAGGTACTACAAGCACCGGTCAACGTGCGAATTAACCCATAGACACAGCCCACTGAGCTTCTCGCCGGATCTTCTCAGTGGGTAGCGTTTCCGATCCGGTGGTAGATTTTGCGAAGCACTGCTCTTGCTATAGCCAGTGTTAGCAACACTCTGGCGCGAGCCCCGTGAGCTCACGTACACCTTAGGGCGAAGCTGAAATAGCCTCTCAAGGCAATCAGCATAGGTAGGGGGAAAAAAAGGGCCGTCGCCGGTCTACCGGGCAATTACACCCGCTCGGTGGAAGATCTTCTCTCCGTTGTTAAAAAACCTTCTACACTAAAATAGTGTAACTATTTAAAAAGAAAAATCCGTGATAGTCTGATAATAAATCTCATTGTTACTCGATGCAAATGTAATTGTCAGACTGACTGACTGAGAACTTTTGTACCGAAGCGAGCGTCGCGTCTAGACGAGAAACGCTTAGTGTAATAACCGCGATGTGGTGCAGCAGAGGTCGCGGAACACTCATTACAAGCCACGGACAGAGCTAAGGATTATTACATACAGGAAATATTTTAATTTTTTTATGAACAACTAGCTTTTGCATGCGACTTCGTCCACGTGGAATACTCCACAAACAATGCTTTATTTTAGAACAAATTTGGTTAGCATAAAAAACGTTATAGTGGGTCAACCTTCACATATATGCATATGCTGTTGCGGACTTTTCTAGATCATTTAAAGGGGAATAATTCTGTCATACATTATTTTAGCGAAACTTTAACCGTTTCCGCAGCGCACGCAGCGGAAGCTCTCAAAAGGGAAAAAAACCCGATTTCAAAACATTTTTTTAAAAATACTCCGCTTGTATTTCTCTTAGCGTGATGTTATATAGCCTATAGCCTTTCTCAACAATTCGGCTATCGAACACTGAAAGAATTTTTCAAATCGGACCAGTAGTTCCTGAGATTAGCGCGTTCAAACAAACAAACTCTTCAGCTTTATATTATTAGTATAGATTAGCAGTTTTTGTTGATTATTTCTCAAATCCGCAAACTCTAATATGAAGACGACCTATCGTAACCCTTGAGCCGGTACGAAAGAGCTTCGAAAGAGAGATCAGCTTAAAGCTCATAGCAACAATACGAAATTAATTCTTACGATTGATGTTAGAGACAATATAGGCACGGTTAGTTGGGCAGTAATGGTCGACGTTTATTTCTGTACTTAATTTTCCACGCTTCATAAAACATGTAAACGCGATGCGTCTATGCCGTCGTCGTGGCCTAAGGATAAAAAGACGTCGTATTGAGCGATGGTACCAACTTTTCTAATGAAATACGTACTCAACAAATGTTCACGATTGACTTCCACGGTGAAGGAATAACATCGTGTAATAAAAATGAAACCCGCAAAATTATAATTTACGTAATTATTGGTGGTAGGACCTCTTGTGAGTCTGTACGGGTGGGTGCCACCACCCTGCCTATTTCTGCCGCGAAGCAGTGATGCGTTTCGGTTTGAAGGGTGGGGCAGCCGTTGTAACTATACTGAGACCTTAGAACTTGTATCTCAAGGTGTGTGGCGCATTTACGTTGTAGATGTCTATGGGCTCCAGTAACCACTTAACACTAGGTGGGCTGCGAGCTCGTCCACACATCTAGGCAATAAAAAAAATGCTGGTGTCCAAATCTGGTAGTCAAACACTAACCTTCTAAAGAAATTCGTATTTAACAATGTGTAGAGCGTGGACTGTATTTTGTACTGGTCGCTTCAATAATTAGATAAATATATTCAGAGAGAAGGTTATTGAAGTGAAACTTCTTTATCGGCGTTGGAAAAAAATTTACCGTCACATTTTTCGGTTACGCGTCACATTTTTCCGTTACGCGCCATCTTTTTCTTGCCCCTACCACGGTTGGTTCAGACGAAGAGTACTTTCACTTTCTCCAACGGAGTAGGGATAGCATGTCGCTTAAGCGGACTCACTCCCACCACCAGACTTTACCGTTCAAAAATACACGTGCACTCCCCTTCCAGTCACCTAGAATCGTGAGAGGGTCAAGCCACGTTTTTTTCTTGCACCCTTATTTATTTCTGAAACACAATAGCGACGTGATAAATAATATATCAATACTAAAGTGATCAACAAAATCAAAGGCTTTATTTTAATTCTAATTCCAGTGGATTTTTAACAAAAGTAAGTAATTATATCTCTTTTTCTAATACTTGGGTGGGATTGTGGTATTTATTTTTTTAAATTTAAGATATTTAAGGTTAACCTCAGTTTCTGATTGTAACTATCGGTCAATGTATATGATTTCATTAAAATAGTATTTATTAATTAATACGACTGCTAATTTAATGAACATCAATTAATTGGCATAAAGTATAAATTCTGAAATATGTTATATAATTTTTGCTTTATAATTGTGCTTGTGTGTTGTGTGTTATATAATTGTGCTTGTGCTACTACCATTCATAAATCACAAGGCAGCACATTTCCGGAAATTGTTTATGAATATGAGAAACATCACAGCCAATCGTTGTTATATGTTGCTTTATCCCGTGTTACGAGTATTGAAGGATTGTATATAACGACTCCAAATAATGACAAAACATTTTATCATGGTCGAAGAACGTCAACGTCCACCATCGATTTACAAGCGGAATTTAAACGATTGTTCTGAATAAAGTAGAAACTATAAATGAACATTTGATTAAGTTCATGAACAAAAGAAGAGGTTTGTCACTTTTTATTTTCAATTGTCAAAGTCTTAGAGCTCATATAGATGACCTGGATGATTCAATTGTGAAAAATTCAAATGTTTTAGTTCTATCTGAAACATGGCTGAACAATGACAGTCAAGTAAATATCACTAATTTCAAATGCATTGCAAAATTTAAACGGCTGAGCACGAGAGCAGGAGGTGTAGGAATATATCATAATTCTAATGATGTTGTTAATGTTGTGACTTCATCGATAGATTTTTCTGTTTTTTCTCCTGACTTTCATGGGTCACTAGCATCAGCAGTTGGTGATTTATGTATGGCTCAATGCCAAATGGAAAATGGGATGAAAATTTTGATTGTTGCACTGTATATATCTCCTAATCAGAAGTTGGACGATATTATTAATTTTCTTCACCATTCATTGTTGCCGTACACAAGTGAAGGTGCCTCTTTACTCGGTAACAATAATTATAAAATACCGATGATTTTAAGTGGAGATTTTAATGTAAATTTTGCATCGGAAAATTCTTTGAACCTAGTTGAATTTCTGAAAGATAAATTGAATTTATCCATGAAAAACAGTCCTCAAACGTCAACAACAAGATCTGGCACTACAATTGATGGAGTTTTTACTCGGTCACTAAATTTCGTGGAATGTAAACCATATATTTCATATTTCAGTTACCATAAGCCATTAATTACAAAAATATATAATGACAATGACAATGATAGTAATAATTCTATTACAATTAATGAAATGCTGTAATAATCTTAGTAGCAAAAAGGTAAAGTGAAATAATTGTATTATTTGTATTCATGTCTATGATAATAAAATCCTTTTGTTTAAACTTTATCTAATTTAACTTTATTTAACCAATTTCTAGAAAGTTGCATGTAGATCATTTTTCGAAAAATAAGGCCATAAAGAAGTTTCACTTCTTACGTGTGTACACTAGTACACGCACACATTTTTTTTTTATTTGTTTTAATGTAGGTACCACACGTCCACGTACGACCAGAATTTTTTATTGACTTACATTGACTGTGTTGCCGCAATTATTATTGTGTTTCAAATTTCAAAAAACATTCTTACAAAACTTCATGCCCTAAAGAAACACACGCTCGCAACAATTGGCTCGACAATGCAGAATCGCGTGTCGTTGTGTGCTAATGATCTTCCCGTTTGAGCCCGGGCTGGCCCACCGGTCCTGGTGGTCTATACTCTGCCTATTTCTATCGCGAGTCAGAAATGCCTTTGGCTGGAAGAGTGAGTCCTACTTGTATCTCAGCCCCACCTACCGCCAGTAGTATACACAATGTGGTGTCTATGGGTAGCTACTCATCAGTAGGAGAACCGTGAACTCGTTCAACTTATTAAATATACAAATTTCCAGCATGTGGATCGACAGTTCCTAACAGTTAGGTGTGCGTTCACGCCGACATCAATCATCAAGAAATCTTCAACCAAATTTTTATTGGTGGTAGGACCTCTTGTGATTCCGTGCGGGTAGGTATCACCACCCTGCCTATTTCTGCCGTGAAGCAGTATTACAGCCGTTGTAACTATACTAAGACCTTAGAACTGATATCTTAAGGTGGGTGGCGCATTTACGTTGTAGATGTCTATGGGCTCCAGTAACCACTTAACACCAAGTGGGCTGTTAGATCGTCCACCCATCCAAGCAATAAAAATAAAAAAGCTTCCAAAAACAGTTTAGCTTTGTAAAATGTCTCCATAAAGAAGCAACGTGTCTCAAACCGAGGGCGGCTATTGTTAATCAATCGTGCAGGCGTTGTATCTGTGACGTTTGCGAGGCTGGCGCGGTCGTCAATCTATTGTCCGGGTCAGCAGCGGTCTCCCGGGCAACGGGGCCAAGTGGTTTGGGATCGTTCCCGACGTCGAGAGCGTGTGATGGCATGTGTCGACGTAATTACTTTTTATTAGAATTTAGACAACTGCGAATGAAAGAAGATTTCAATCCTTTTTTATAACATCTATACTAATATTATAAAGAGGAAAGATTTGTTTGTTTGTTTGGATTGAATAAGCTCCGAAACTACTGAACCGATTTGAAAAATTGTTTCACTCTTTGGAAGCTACACTATTCCGGAGTGACATAGGCTATAATCTTTTTTGGAAAAAATTAGGGATCCTTACTAAAACTCCAGTAATGTAACCCAAGGTGTAAAAAAATTACCTAAAATATTCTTTACATCGCGTGCCCTGCGAAAACTATAGATGATAGAATAAAATAATGTACTACGACTTTGTAGATCACATTATTATTTACAAAAAGTATCGCGACAGCATATGTCTAACTATTATAGTTATGTCGCATAAGTGTTCTTTTATTTAAAAAAATAAAACAACGTCAAATATCGTTGGAATTTTTGTTAAAGACCCGAGCGGAGCCGGAGCGGGCCGCTTGTCAACATATAAAGAGCGTCCGAGACCGATTTGGCAATAAATTCAAACATTTGAGGCGTCATTCTTGCCAACACTTGGTTCCCGAATGTAGTGGCCCACTACCATCACATTATTTCCAATCTTTGGAAAGTCTTCAGTAGGATGAGCGATAACAGCCACTTGTTATCAGGCTATAAGTGCGTCTACAACAAAGGTCTGTGAGGCACTGATACCGCGCTGCGACGGGGCTAAAAACCGGCACTAGTGTGGTGCAATGTTCATCTTGGTGCAGCAGTTCTCTTACATAGAGATCGAGTCAATTTTTGTTAAAAAAATAGGTTGAAAACCCTGCAAACCCTTCATTCGTTTTCTTGATCACATTCAACTTTTAAACTTTTGTTTAAACGTAAAAAAACAAGAGAACATTAGTCCCACGATCATGTTCACATCGCTAGCCCAATATGTACATATGTTATACACAACTCTTCATTATTATTGACCGAGCGTTGGTAGTATTGTTGAGTTGCATACTCTCGGGCAGATGTATTCCTACTAATGTCTCGGCAGAAAAGAGGCAGAGGATGATAACAATTCAAAAGGTCATCAAGTGACTTACTTTTGTTCCAATATTTGTATACATATTATTTAAATAATCTATTTTAAGGGAAAAAATGTCTGAATTTTTTATTGCCCTTCTAGGCAGACGAGCATGCGGCCCACCTGATGGTGAGTGGTTACCGTCGCCCATGGACCTCAGCAACGCCAGGGGCAGAGCCGAACCGCTGCCTACCGTTATATAATAGCTTACGTTATACAATAAAAGTCAATATTATGAATTAGCTGACATTAACTCCGCCGGTATACTCTTATAATAAACATCTCTCTCTCTTAACACATTGATTGTTTGATGGTTATTGTGACAGTTTATATGCGTACTTGCGTATGTACTTACACATTAATTGCCCATCGTTAGGTTGACGATCGAGTTAATTCATACATTTCTTGACCAGCATCAAACTCATGTTGACAGAAAAACATCTTATACCTTTAAACGAGCAATTCTTGTATATTAATATATATGTATATAATATTCCCGCCTATTTCCGCCGTGAAGCAGTAATGCGTTTCGGTTCGAAGGGCGGGGCAGCCGTTGTAACTATACTGAGACCTTAGAACTTATATCTCAAGGTGGGTGGCGCATTTACGTTGTAGATGTCTATGGGCTCCAGTAACAACATAACATCAGGTGGGCTGTGAGCTCGTCCATCCATCTAAGCAATAAAAAAAAAATATATAATCTGAATCTCGGAAACCGCTCCAACGATTTTCGATATTTCGATCGATATTTAGTATACAGGGGATTTCGGGGGCGATAAATCAATCTAGCTACGATTTATTTTCAGAAAATGTTCATTTTATTCGTGTTTTCAATAATCAACTCTTCCCGACATCTATTGGCGAATAATAATACTATTTTTTTTAATTGAGGGCAACTAACCACTTTAAAGACACAACAAGATGGCGCTATCAAATAAAAAACCGAGCAAAGCTCGGTCTTCATCTAGTCAGTAACTAAGTGAGTCACCTGAAAAATTCCATCCTTTACGTACCTCAACACGCACAACACATTTTTCAGCGAAAGCTCTTTTCCGAAGACGGACAAAACACACAAGATATCGCTTCACGTCGCTGGCCAGTGTGTCCGGACTCAGGAAATGGCTTCCATCAAGTTTGACCCCGATCCTTCAACACGTCTTTACATACGATATTGGCGGAATGAAAAGGGTATTATTGCGTGTGACGTGATTCGAGCCTATTAGGGTGAAGTCTTAGAATAATTACACATAGAAACCAAGTCCGCCTCGGTAAAGTGAGGCAACTCAAACCTAGCCATATTGGCTAAGTTCATTATTCGGCCCGTCAGTGCTCAAGGACGTGTCGTATTGAAAAGTACTCCCGAAATTTTTATTAAAAATGACGATTTGTTCAATTAACGGATGTCATACTACATCGGAAAAACACAAGAAAGATAGTAACATTACATTTCACGGGTAAGTAATGCGTTTGAACGTATATTTTTACGTAAAACATTCATCAAAATGAAAAATAAATTTCAATAATTTGTAATGCCATAGTTTATGAAAATGTTGCCAACACGGGGAAATATTCTCACACATTTTGTTGTTTAATTAAAAGTGAAACACGTCTCAATTAGGTAATTAAAAGCGCTTTTTTTTATTAAATTAAATTGATTAATAAGGAAACTGAGACAAAAACACAACAAGCTCGCATACTTATAATAATAATATGTAATTTTATGTTTTGGTTTGGTTTAGGTTTCCTTCCTATCATCAAAGCGACAATTGTTCAGAAAACAGTTGCAGCTGTTACAAGGGTACTGAAATAAATAATTATACTTGTTATTTGTTTTTCTTTCTCATAAGTGTTCTCACCTCGATCACTCTAAGATCCGTATCTATCTATAGACAAGTTATAACTTGGAACATGACTTTTCTCTACAATTCTGGCTCTTTATTTGTTTGAGTATAAAATATTTTCTTAGGTCATTCCTTAAGCAAAAGTAACTACTTTGCTTGACTATGGATACAGACGTAAACTAGAACGCTTCTAAGTGAATTAGAATATTCGCGTGTTTTTTGTAAGTTACACTATTATTAAATAAAAAAACCGCCTTATAAAAAATGCCACCAAAAATTCATTAATAATAACTTTACACCAAATAACGTAAGTATTTTGAAGTAGGTCGTGTGGTGGCGGGTTTAAACAAAAAACAAAAAATGGTATACAAGTTTTATTTTCATCATTCAGGCAATATTCGTGTATTCTGGTAAATAGGTACGTTAGATTATTTAGGCACTTATATTTAACTCCTAATCGTTTAGGGGATCTATGGGCCTTGTCATCAGTTCAGCAGTAATAATTGATGAGTTCCAAATAAATAAAAGGTGTAATCTAATAATCACATTTGTTCTGTGATCACAAGTAATAGTTACAACTTCCCTATTTTTAGAGAAATTGGCAACATTATTTTTTTCACTGTGTGCGTTTCGTCGAGCGTAAATACAAGTACCTTACGCACACATAGATTATATTTTTGCCTCACTTTTGACAGACCGCTTTGAAGAGAACTATCGTTCTATGTGTAATTATTCTAAGGGTGAAGTACAGAAAACCTTTTCGTTTTTGTTGTGATATATATCAGATGCGGTATTTTGGTCATTTTGCACGCAGGGATACCAGCAATTTGGAAAGCCTTGTGGTGACTAGAGGGAAAAAGCCTAGGGGTAGAGTTCCCAAACGATGGTCGGACCAAATGGCGGAGGAACTGAGGGTACCTGTCAGCGACGCACTCCACCAAGCTACAGAACGGGATCGATGGAGACAGCTGATTGACGGAATCGGACGGAGTCACGATCTTCAGCAGTGATGGACCGATCGAAGAGAGAGAGAGATACTCCCAGACATGAATTGGAGAGGCTTATAATTTTGGGTCGCAGAGAAGGCAAGCGCGCCGTGGGCACCAGCCAGATGGTCAGATCTTGTTAAAGAAGCGGTTGTTGGTAGCCTATACCATGCGATCCATTCCACCCATGATCGAACATTTTGGTGGAAAGTCACATATGCTCGCGATCCTCAGCAGTGAGGAAACGATGAGGAAGAAGAATAGATGAGGGAACGGGTGTGTTCTGTGGTGACCAGTACCAATAAACATTACAACAATGCAACAACACTACCTTGTGCCGTAAAATCGAAGCCTCAGTTTTATAGTGATGACGTCTGATCTAATATTGACACGCGGGACTGTTTCAGAGAGCTAACTCACTGGTACAATGAGAGTGCTCAAGATCAATCATAGTATCCGCTGTTGACAAATATGGCAAAATTGTCATATTTGTCAACAGCGGGTGGGCAGCGGCTTGGCTCTGCCTCTGGAATTGCTGGCGTCCATGAGCGACGCTAACCGCTTACCATCAGTGGGGCTATATGCTCGTGTGCCTGCAAAAGCAAAAATATTTTTTTAATACATATAAATTTTTGTGATTTAAATTTCGTCTTACACTGTGGGATTAGTTCGCGAACACATCGTACAAGACGCTTCAGTTGGTTTTGAGCACTTAAAACTAGCTATCATTATGTATTTAAATATTATTTTCTTTGGAAAACGTAGCCTGTTATTGATTTGTGCAAAACAACTCGTAATTGTTATTAACTAGAGGTCCCCTGGTAGTCGAAATTCGACTATAACTAATAGAAATTAAAAGTTTGTACACTATTATGATTCTATTGTCAAGGACTATTATACTTCTATAATCAGAGATTTCGTCAAGACTACACTTTAGACAAATATTAATAAAAAGAAAACAATATTTAATCTATTCTCAATTTGACAGACTATAACTGACAGAATGCAAAGAAAAGTTTGACAATAAACAAATAGTATGCATGCGTGTGTGTGTCAAATACATGGTAGTGTGTGTAATGTTTTCTTTATCGATTTAATGTATCTTTTAAGCATTATTTTAAAAATATATTAGCATTGTGCACTTCTTCTCTATATTCGCTATAAGTGTGGGAAATTTCATACTCCTCCGTCTGCGCAATTTTTGTAAAAAGGGATCCAAAGTTTTTGCTTCACGTATTAATATATAGATAATTAGAATGACATAAAAGATCTTGTGGGTCCATGTTTACGGCGACTGTTTTCGCAGATCTGAGCACTAAAACTATACAATTTACTCTTCGTTCACCCAAGACCCTTACTTCCACCTAATCGATGTATTACTAAGTCAATCTCCGCACATTCCAGTACAAAGCCTTCGCATTTCCTCAATCAGCTCTTTATTTGGAACCACTTCCACACGTAATATGATTTGTCAGTCGACTATCGCACCTGAGTGGGATTCGGTAGTGGAGTGATTGAGTTATTTGTACAAGAGAATAGTTTCACGATAAGGATGATAACGATTTAATTTTATAATAAAATATTGTTTTATGAGAAACTAGCCGTACTCGCCCGCTTCGCTGGACCATTTAAAATTAACATTATTATTTATTGTCATTATTATTAGGGAGTCCAACACTCATATAAATATTAGATTAGCCTATCCATTAAGTACATGTATTTTCTATATGGATACCAAGTTTCAAGTCAATCGGATTCATGGTTCAGTAGTTATAACGGAACATCCGTAAAAACCACTGCAGATTTATATATTTTACTAGCTGACCCGGCAGACTTTGTAGTGCCTCAATCGATAAATAAAAAACCTAAACTTTTTGTATAAAATAAACTTAAAACAAACAAAAGGAATCCGTCCGACGGGGGACACATTAAAGGAAAAACAAAATTGTTATTTTTATTTAATTCCGAGCATTTTCATATTTATCTATCTTTTAAACCTTCTCTGGACTTCCACAAATCTCCAGCCGTTCTCGAATTTTAGCGAGACTAACGAACAGCAATTCATTTTTAAGATTATGTGAAATTCTCGATACGTAATTACCGGAAATTAATTCTGACTATTTATTATATAACATTCGATCTCTTGTTTGAAAATCTCGACACGGCTGAGCCATGACTACGCATTCTGATATAAACAATTTTCTTTCGAACTCCGTATAACGATCTACTTCGATGATATGCCTGATATTAAATCGATCAATCAAATGTATTTGTCGGAGATGTGTTTTCAATTCGCTCAAGTTGATGATAGCAAAGTTTGAAAACGAGGGCTTCCCTCGGAGCGCGGATTGTTTAATTTCACTGTTCTACGTAGGTACAAAAGTTTGTTTATGGAGGCGGAAAATTGCTTTTGACATATATAGCTAATGAAAAAGTTGTGAAAGCTCTGGGAGCGCTGGGATATGTGTACGCTTTTATCGGATTCGGAGGGTAATTATTTTCGAGTAAATATATAGAATTGTTTGAGAGATGATCCCCTCATCTCCTGTTTATCATCGCACCTCCCGCCATCGGAGCAGAGTTCATCCATATTATCTGGAACCGCTGCGTTCATCCACAGTGCGTTTCCAGAGATCTTTTTTGCCACGTACCATCCGGCTATGGAATGAGCTCCCCTCCACGGTGTTTCCCGAGCGCTATGACATGTCCTTCTTTAAAAGAGGTTTGTGGAAAGTATTAAGCGGTAGGCAGCGGCTCGGCTCTGCCCCTGGCATTGCTGAAGTCCATGGGCGACGGTAACCACTCACCATCAGGTGGGCCGTATGCTCGTCTGTCCGCAATGGCAATAATAATAAAATAAAAAAAGATGTATATGTTTTCTGCTATTTATTCGGCTCATATTCCAGCTGAGGCCGGTAAGTACCTACGTCCTAATTGCGTACGTGACGAAGCGCTTCATTCTAATACAGCATTCGTATATAAAATACCACTGAGTTTCTCTCGCCGGGTCTTCCCAGTGGGTCAGGATTCCGTTCCGGTGGTAGATTTTTCGAAGCACTGCTCTTGCTAGGGCCAGTGTTAGCAAATTCTCTCAAGTTCAGTCCGTGAGCTGACCTACCCATCCGGGCTTAACTGGAATAGCCTCTTAGGCTACCGGCGAATAGGTGGGGGAAAAAGATACGGGTGAGTTGTTTTTGTAACTGAATTGAATTCAATAGCCTTTTATTCAGATCCATATCATATACCTCTAAACGAGCAATTCTTGTATATTAATATCTATATAATCTGAATCTCGGAAACGGCTCCAACGATTTTCATGAAATTTAGTATACAGGGGATTTCGGGGGCGATAAATCGATCTAGCTACGATTCATTTTCAGAAAATGTTGTTTTATTCGTATTTTCAATAATCAACTCTTCCCGACATCTATTGGCGAATAATAATACTATTTTTCTTAATTGAGGGCAACTAACCGCTTTAAAGTCACAACACTATGCGTTATCAAAAAAAAAACGAGCAAAGCTCGGTCATCACTCAATATAATATATAGTAAACTTAAATTTTATTTAAACCTAAATCTAGCCTATTATTTGAATTTTTCTTATTTTCTGCGGATCTGTTTGCCAATCGACAAAGTCCTCCTCCAACCTTTTCCACTCATGTCTTTCTTGAGCCACTCCGTTCCATGTGACGCTTGCCACTTGTCTTATGTCGTCATCCCATCTTTTTTTGCGGTCTACCTTTTTTCCTTTTGCTTTCTCTAGGATACCATCGTGTCACAATTTTGCTCCATTTATCTTTACCTCTAACCATATGCCCTGCCTGTTTTGGCAAAGGCAGATAATAATAAAATGTATTGTTCTTATTTTTCAACTAGCAACAGAACGTTCTCAAAGAAAAATCATTTCGCATTGTACCCGAGCGGCCTAGATTACCCGAAGTCCGCCATTTCCAATCACAGCGAAACCAGAGCGCCGAAACGGTCTTTGACAATTGTCGTTGGTTTTTTCTGGGATAGTCAAAGGGTTCTCGGCCTTTTGTATCTGTACGTAATCTGACATGGATGTTTTGTTGTTTTCGTTTTCGTCGATTTTAAAAAAGATTGGATGGGAAACGAGGCTTTTGCGCTATATCATTAACGGTAAAAGTATGCATGGTTAAAAAGCAAAGTTTGGAATGACCCCACAGACACAGCCCACTGAGTTTCTCGCCTGATCTTCTCAGTGGGTCGCGTTTCCGATCCGGTGGTAGATTCTGCGAAGCACTGCTCTTGCTAGGGTCAGTGTTAGCAATTCTCCGGTTTGAGCCCCGTGAGCTCACCTACACAAGTTAGGGTAAGCTGAAATAGCCTCTCAAGGCTATGAGCATAGGTAGGAAAAAAAATAAAAAATTGTAATGACAAATCTTGGCAAAGGTTAGAATAAAAACGTACTGGCGTCACTCATCAATAAATCCAATGCAAATGACGTGAGCGGCTCCCGTGGTCCATAGACAACACGACGCATTGCGCGCTCACATCCTACACACTCCTCTACCAGTGTATCCTTTATACAGAGAGAGTTTTCAAAATTAATTTATGCGCGTACAACGCAGCTCAGAGATGAACTCCATATCAACCTTCCATGCTTTTTCAAATGACATTTTACAAGTCCTTTTAGTTTCGCGACTGTAGGTACCGTTTTCGCAAATCGCCATTTTAAAGGCCTTTAGAAAAAGGCAAGGGAAAGTCGAGGGCAAAAGATCTCGCGGACGATCTCCAACACGATGGACCGACCTCATAAAATCTGTGACTCACTCCAACATAAATGTTTGCTCTCACTCTGCGAAACATCGTGCCACTTGGCGTCGCATCGCGAGAGCATCGGTATCGCAGGATCCGACTGATGCATGACCACGACCACTCTGTCAAGAGTGTACCAATAGGAAGAAGAAGAAAAAATTGAAGTTTGTAATCCCTGCCTCGCAAACTATTAGCCTCTCCTAGGATGGTGTCTAGTGAAGTGACACAACAGACGTGCGGAGGCGGGTCGGTGGAAGTGACACTCGCGTCGACTAACGCGACATGTGCTATTAGAATCATGTCAACAGCCCTTTGCGACTAGTCACATACAGGGTGCTGCGAAAATCTTTATTGATTTTACAGGGTGCTATGTTAAAAAAAAAAAAAAGGTGCTATGTTTAGAATAAATAAAAAATTAATAATAGTGCATTATATAATCTAAAAATCCTTTGTAGAAAATCCAACTAAAAAATAGAAAATAAATTTCAATAAATTTGAATTAAAAATAGTGTAAGAAATAATGATTTTATTGTAAAAAAAAGGGTGGGATGCATGGTATCAGTAGTTATAAATATTTTATGAACAGTTAGTTAGTTACATGAGTAGAGGGGTTATTTTGATAATATCTTGAACAGCACCCCATGCTTTTTTTACAATAAAATAATTTTTTCTTATGTTAAATTTTTTTTAACTAGTGTTTATTTTTAGTTATTAGTTGAATTTAAATTTTTTTAATTAAATTTAATTGTCAACGGTCCTTAACAAGTATGCCAAATTTCGAGTTAATCCGACGTTTTGAAGGGGGTCAAAATCATGTTCAAAGATTCCGTTACATACTAACATACATACGTCTGAAGCTTATAAAAGCGTATTAAAAATAAAGTATGACTTAGTCTGAAATATTTACAGGTGTAATTCTGAAATTTAGAGAACCAATTTTAACATGATAAGATATAGATACGCAGTCGCCAGCTGCTGGAAGGAAGTTCACGACGTTATCTGCTCACGATCAGATCAAAGATGTAGAACTGAGACGTCGATAGAGTAGGATTGTAAAGATTTAGGTAGAAATTCTACACTAATGAATTGTTTTATTTATTATCAGGACTTATTGGCGGGAACGCGAGGAGTGAAGTGATGTGATTTGTTTTATTTTGTCTATTTAGTGTTTCTTCAGGTTTAAATGTGTAATAATGGTGGTTTATTAACTGTTTAATATCCGTGAAAGTGCACAAATGTGGGACAATGAAACAAAACCGCTGGACGTAATTTCTCGGGATCCTCCAAAAAGTCCACTGAAAAAAATCTTAGTAAATGACCACCATTTTACTGAGATTATATTTTATCACATATCATCTCATTTCATTGCATTTAATTTCATCCCAGCTGATTAATGTCTCAAATTAATCATCTTCATTTCATTTCACTCCATAATATCATTTTTCATAAAAATATGAATATAAATTACAATAAGACATGACTTAAAGGTCTCACTTACCAGGTTATAAAATCCCTTAAAAAATATTTATTATCAATTCAACGTTCTCAACTTCGAATTCACTTCATAATATTAACATTTCAAATTGAGCTCGAGAAACCGCATCGCATATCTCTAGTGCTGCACAAGTCTGCAGTAAGTCAGCGTTAGTGTGTTGACACAGTCTCTAAGTGTCCTCTGCGATGTGACACAACATGGCCACACTACAATTCAACTAAAATTCTGCGAATTAATTCTGGTACCCGAAGTAAACTCAATCAATTAGGGTTCGAATTGAGGAGAGGCCCCACAATGCTACAATGTAATAAAACCATAGTAGGTTGTTTTTTTATTATTTTATTGCTTAGCTGTGTGGACGGACGAGCTCATAGCCCGCCTGGTGATAAGTGGTTACTGGAGCCCATAGACATCTACAACGTAAATGCGCCACTCACCTTGAGATATAAGTTCTAAGGTATCAGTATAGTTACAACGGCTGCCCCACCCTTCAAACCGAAACGCATTACGGCAGAAATAGGCAGGGCGGTAGTGCCTATCTGTGCGGACTCACAAGAGGCAAATTATAATTTTGCAGGTATGTTTTTTTTGGTTGTCCATAGGTACGCTCGCTTTGGAAACTTTAGCTGTAGTTGGAAAGGAAATAATAAAAATAAAAATGTATTTGTTTTTTAAATTCGTGTTACTCTATTTAAAACAAACGACAGTAGACCGAGGACCGCAGTAGTTCTGTTTAAAATTTAGATCCCCTAAATGTTCTCACAACTCAGCTGTTACTAACCACTCAGTACTGAATCCATAGAGGTAATAACGCAAGACTGAATTTTATTATCATAGTACTACGGCTGTTCGCCCTTCGAACCAGAACGCACCATTGCTGCACGGGAACATCTGATTACTTGGGCCAATAACAGGTCGCGACATAGAGAGAAGTCGTCGTGGCCTAAAGGATAAGACGTCCGGTGCATTCGTGTTGAAGCGATGCAACGGTGTTCGAATCCCAATACGTACTCAACAAATGTTCACGATTGACTTCCACTGTGAAGGAATAACATCGTGTAATAAAAACCAAACCCGCAAAATAGTAATTTGCGTAATCACTGGTGGTAGGATCTCTTGGGAGTCCGCACGGGTAGGTACCACCACCCCGCCTATTTCCGCCGTGAAGCAGTAATGCGTTTCGGTTCGAAGGGTGGGGTAGCCGTTGTAACTATACTGAGACCTTAGAACTTATATCTCGAGGTAGGTGGCGCATTTACGTTGTAGATGTCTATGGGCTCCAGTAACCACTTAACACCAGGTTGGCTGTGAGCTCGTCCATCCATCTAAGCAATAAAAATAAAAAAAAGATGTAAGCGCTTATTATGCCTAGTAAATACACAAAAATGCTCCTCAATTTAACTACACGATGCTGTTACAAAATGATGACACGAGTCGCAAGGCTGGGCGTACCCCTGGTGGCTGAAGTCACCGTCTGACTGCAGGTGGGAGGCGGCACCGCAACCACTAAACTTTCATTTGGATAATGTAGAAGCCGTCTCTGACGAATGGAGTTCGCCTGTTTAATGTTCCAAGCCTTTTAGCGGAGGTTGTTACTTGTTCTGTTATTATGTGGAGCTATTTTCATTCACTGGAAAATAGTATTATTGCTCTTCATGGGTAGATTTGGTCATTCCGATTGCTGACGCCCACTTTGACGCATCACTACATAGTATAAAACAAAGTCGCTTTCTCTGTCCCTATATCTGTCTGTCCCTATGCATACTTAAATTTTTAAATCTACGCAACGGATTTTGATGCGGTTTTTTTTAATACATAGAGTGATTGAAGAGGAAGGGTTATATGTATAATGACATCCATTAAATAGTGGAGAAATCAATAATAAATTACAGTGTACGAAGCGAAGTAATGGGCGGGTCGCTAGTATAGAATAAGCCCTTGAGAAACAAACAGTGGTACGTATCCTTAAATACGCAGGGATGTGAAGGTAGAGGATATCATTGAGGCTTCGTTGTCATGTCACAAGGCGGAAGGTGCCATTCGATTTGTAATGCATATTAAGTATATATGCACTCTGCCAATCTATGTACATACATATGTATAAGTGTAGAGTGAGCCGCGGGCGGGGTCTCTGTTACGAGCATTTAAAAAAAGTGTGTCAGACTTGTCGGAAATGATCTCATGGACACGATCCACTGATATATCAGTTTCAAAATATATATTGTATCATAAGGAAGAAGTCTACCTACCCCACATCGTCACATCCCGTCAAGAATAACTCCTGACAATAAATCTATATAAGGGTCGCCACCCCATTTATCATTATAAAGCAAATAATACTTAAAAGTTTAAAATGAAAAAAATATATGGTGAATCAAACATCTGCTCTCTATTTGTAGTCTGACGTCTATCGGTTGCGCGTTTCCATTGTACTGGAACGGGGCGACGTTTTTATATATACTAGAGGTCCGCAGTAGTCGAAATTCGACTATAATTAATTGGAATTGTAAGTTTGTACACTATTATGATTGTATTCTATACTTCTATAATCACAAATTTCGCCAAGACTACACTATAAAAGATTATTAATAAAGACAAACAATATTTAATCTATCTCAATTTGACAACAGACGTCAAGAACAAAAGCTTGACAATAAATAAATAGTATGCATGCGTGTGTGCGTCAAATACATGGTATGTAGTGTGTGTAATGTTTTCTTTATTGATTTAATGTATCTTTTGTGCAATTAAGAATGATATCATACACAAGAAACAGTTTCAAACAAAAATATCGTCCGATTATTCTCGTGTCGTCTGTGCTAATGGTCACGATATATGCATCGCTCGATGCGGGCTGTCGGATGCTACCGATGTTTATTTACGTGTCTATAGGTCAGGATGTGACTCCGATTTTGTTGATCATTGATCAGTCGTAGTGACGTGTCTGGTGTGGTCTGAGGAGTTGACCGGTACCACGCATACAGATATATTCCTGTTACCACGAAGACTTAAGCAGTCGATAAATCCCTAATTAACTCATTTGTTAAATGAACGCTAAGTTTTTTTTTTATTATTACTCTTTTTTTATTTATTGCTTAGATGGGTGTACGAGCTCACAGGCCACCCGGTGTTAACTGGTTACTGGAGCCCATAGACATCTACGCCACCCACCTTGAGTTATAAGTTTTACAGTCTCAAGTATAGTTGCAACGGCTGCCCTTCAAGCCGAAACGCATTACTGCTTCACGGCGGAAATAGGCAGGGTGGTCGTACCTTCCCGCGCGGACTCACAAGAGATCCTACCACCAGTAATTACGCAAATTATGATTTTGCGGGCTTAATTTTTATTACACGATGTTACGGCCTGGCCACGGGGATCGGCGGTGCGAACAGCGAAGCGGTGGGCGAGGCGACCATTCGCGCAGCACCGTTTGCAGGCCACGGGTACTCACGTTCGCCGCCGCGACTAGTAAGGAAGTCCGACAGCGAAATGTCTATATCGAAATTATCTCGATATTGCTTACAAATTAATAGTTTTTTGGTTCAGGACCTATTATTTGGAAAAGATTGTGAAGTACATGATTTGAATAAGAATCGGAGTATACCTATAGATGGAGAATTCCACAAGAAGTACGAGAAATACTTTGGGTGGCTAGACTTCCAAATAGCTGGTCTAGCTAGTATTTCAGCTATTTTATTTTTTTATTGCTTAGATGGGTGGACGAGCTCACAGCCCACCTTGTGTTAAGTGGTTACTGGAGCCCATAGACATCCACAACGTAAATGCGCCACCCACCTTGAGATATAAGTTCTAAGGTCTCAAGTATAGTTATAATGGCTGCCTCACCCTTCAAACCGAAACGCATTACTACTTCACGGCAGAAATAGGCAGGGTGGTAGTACCCACCCGTGTAGACTCACAAGAGGTCCTACCACCAGTAATTACGCAAATTATTATTTTGAAGATTTCATTTTTATCACACGATGTTATTCCTTCACCGTGGAAATCAATCGTGAACGTTGAGTGTTGTTGAGTACGTATTTCATTACAAAAATTGGTACCCGCCTGATATTCGAACACCGGTGCATCGCTCAACACGATTGCACCGGACGTCCGTTAGGCCACGACGACTTTAAAAATATAAAATAAAAAATAAATAAAAAATATAAAAATTTCGGCGTTAATTTTTCGCGGCGAAAACAACTAAACTCATTTAATCACTGCACTATTCGCCGCGACTACCGCTCGACTCCGTGGCTCGCGCCGTCCGTATTCATGCATTTGTTTTGCTCGCCCGCCGCATCGCGCGATTCGCTCGGTACATTTCGCCGGTCGCTTCGCCGGTCGCCGGTGCGCGTGGCTTGTTAGATACATTTCTATGCGCTTGTTTTAGTCGCTAGACGCTTCGCCGTTCGCACCGCGCGAATATTCGCATCGGCGAATGTCCCGTGGCCAGGCTGTTATTCCTTCACCGTGGAAGTCAATCGTGAATATTTGTTAAGTACGTATTTCATTTGAAAAATTGGTACCCGCCTGCGGGATTCGAACACCGGTGCATCGCTCAACATGAATGCACCGGACGTCTTATCCTTTAGGCCACGACGCTTCAAACTGCCCTTGTACGCAGACGAACACACGGACAACCTGATGGTGAGTGGTTACCGTCGCCCATGGACTTTAGTAATGCAAGGGGCAGAGCCAAGCCACGGCCTATCGTTGCGTAAGTGAAATCGTGTCACCACACTGCGTGTCACCGACCCCCTTGAGACATGAGGCCGAAGATTCAAGCTTATTGTATGTTTATAACGACTATCCAACCCTTTAGAGCGATACGCATGTATGCCTCGCTCCAGAAATAGGCACGGCATATGTTATACATACTATATACAAATAGGCATACATTGGATCACGACTATCCTTCCCTTCACACCCGATCGTTGACAGTTTCATCAACAGCAAACAGTTACCAGCTCAACATCCACCATATAACACTTTTAGCCAATAAAACAATGAGCTCGTCACTTGGTGGTATCACCCGGGCCTCGAGATCGCAGGCACGAGACTGATGCTAGTGGTTTCAAGTTTTTAATACGCTTTTATAAGCTTCAGACGTATGTAGGTATGTTAGTATGTAACGGAATATTTGAACATGGTTTTGACCCCGGATTTGTCTGATTAACTCGAAATTTGGCATACTTATTATGGATCAATGACAATTCAATATTAAAAAAATATATTGAAATAATTGAAATTCAACTAAATAATGAAAAATAAATAATAGTTTCAAAAAACTACAAAAAAATACGCTTTTATCGAAAATCCAACTAAAAAGTAGAAAATAAATTTGAATGAATAATAGTGTAAGAAAAAATGATTTAATGAAAAAAATAATTTCTTACACTATTTTTAATTCAAAATTATTAAAATTTATTTTCTATAAAAGCGTATTTTTTTTGTTTTTTTAAACTATTCTTTATTTTAAGTCATGTTTCACGTGACATCTGTTCAGGAGCTCTCACGACTTCCTAACATATTTACTTTGACAATTCAATGACATGTTAGTTACCCGGGTACTTGTTTAATTCCAGGAGGAGAAGAGGATCCCGGAGTGAGGTTCACGACGGAGCCAAGCGACGCAGTGGTCCTTCCCGGTGAAGATGCGTTGCTTCTCTGCGCGGCTGCTTCCAAGCTGCCCGTGCGTCTGGCGTGGCGGTACAGCGCCAGTTCCCTGCCCACCAGAGACCACGGCGTCTCTATTAGCGATAAGTCCAGGTGCGTCAAATATCGAAATCATCTAAATATAACGACGCACATCGTGTCCTTAACTAGCTTTCATATATTCAATTTTTTATTCAGTTATTGACTATTCGGGTTACTTCGGATTTCTTATCTCTATATATAAAAATGAATTGCTGTTCGTTAGTCTCGCTAAAACTAGAGAACGGCTGGACCGATTGGGCTAATTTTGGTCTTGAATTATTTGTGGAAGTCCAGAGAAGGTTTGAAAGGTAGATAAATATGAAAATTCTCGGAATTACATAGAAAATAACAATTTTGTTTTCCCTTTGATGTCCCCCCCCGTTGGACTGATTCCTTTTGTTTGTTTTAAGTTTACAAAAGTTTAGGTCTATTATTTATCGATTGAGGCACTACGAAGTCTGCCGGGTCAGCTAGTTATTAATATTTATAAAGAACAATCCAATATCCTAAAAGTTTTAAAGCAATGTCTAAAATTCGCGAGAGCCTCGAGTGTAGAGATACCATCGTGCGTCAGTCAGTTCGACCGGGTCTGACCAATTATACCTGAACTTGCAGGAAGCAACTCCTCAACGGCTCCCTTCTGATAGAGAGCATGACAGCGTCCTTGGCGGGCCAGTACCAGTGTGTGGCCACCGTGGACGGTATCGGTACCATCGTCTCAAGAGCCGCCACCGTGTTCTTAGCTGGTAAGGGATTTTTGTTATATATTCATCATTAGTACAGATTCTGACCCACACTTTGAATTGTTTTAGAAATAATGATTTTGGCATTCATCGATCTATTAAAAATTATAAAGTAGATACTAGTTTTATTATTTATTGTCATTATTATTAGGGAATCCAACACTCATATAAATATTAGCATATCCATTAAGTACATGTATTTCTACATGGTTACCAAGTTTCAAGTCAATCGGATGCATGGTTCAGTAGTTATAACAAAACATCGGTAAAAACCGCTGTAGACTTATATATTAGTATAGATAGGCTGGCCTATCTGATGTTAAGTGTTAACTCGTCTAAAAGCTATGATGACGCGGATTTTACAGGTCATATACGCTCATAGGTATGTCCTTAGCTCGAGTGCGCACTGGATGGTACACGATGCGAACTACTCCAATGTTCACATCTTTTATTTATCACTTGCAAAATTAAGAAATGGAATTTTGGAATATTTCGTAAAGTTATTTAGGTCCGATTTATAGTTGTACAATACTAGTATTAGTAGTATTAATCACCTTTTTATTTTATATCACTATCGAGTCATGGGTTGTTTAATGGTAGCAACTTGTTTGATTGTTATTTTACTGTTGGTTTCCTAAATCAATAAAGAAAATCAAATCAAATTGATGAATGAATAAAGAAATAAGTAGAATGACGGTCCCCAGCCGTCAGCACGCAGCATGCGGTGCTGTCCAATCCAACCCAACGTAAAGGTACAATAATTAAATTCATGTAGATTGTAAAGCTCTACGGTAACCATGCAAACGTTTCATGGTTATGATGGTTATGGTGTTCTCTTCATTGACAGAGGTGCCAGTGTTGTCGGGCACCCCGCGCAGCGTGCTGTCCGCGGTGGGGGGCGTGGCGCTGCTGCCGTGCGGGATACAGGCCCCGCCGAGACTGGCCCTCAGAGTCGTGCCCGCCGCCAACACCGACAGGAGGGCGTACGGCGCCGCCAAGCTACTCAACACTCCGCCCCTCCTCAAACTCAATGTAAGTGATTCATACAGGATCCGAAGGTAACAACAACCTAACGGTTGGCAGCGGCCTGGCATTGCTGAAGTCCATGGGCAACGGTAATCACTCACCGTCAGGTGGGCTTGTACACTCGTCTGCCTACAAGGCCAATAAAAAAAAAACATTGACAATTTATACAACAGAACCAGAGGAAATCATTCTTACGACCCTTCTTATTTCACATTGCCTATAATAAACAGCATCATAGTCGGTTACTCTTGGCAGAGCAGTCGTGGTTATATGCAATCCTTGCTTATTATAATATAACTAGCTGACCCGGCAGACTTCGTAGTGCCTCAATCGATAAATAAAAGACAAAAGGAATCCGTCCGACGGGGGACACATCAAAGGGAAAACAAAATTGTTATTTTTATTGAATTTCGAACATTTTCATATTTATCTAAACCTTTTAAATCTTCTCCGGACTTCCACAAATAATTCAAGACCAAAATTAGCCAAATCGGTCCAGCCGTTCTCGAGTTTTAGCGAGACTAACGAACAGCAATTCATTTTTATATATATATATAGATAGATAATACTTTATATAAAAACACTTGGTGAAGACAGTATGGAATGTCCAACAACTGGTCTAAAACAATGAACGATACGTTTTATCACAAGTGCCACAATACTAGTAAACTTGCGGCTAGACGCACTAACCATGACCGGTCTCTAGGTGACCTGGTTAAAGAACGGCTCCCCGGTCCGCACGGAGAGCGCCCGCGTCTCCATCACGCCCAGCGGAGCCTTGGAGATAGAGCCGCTGCGGCACCACGACGCCGCCTCCTACAGATGTCGTGTTTCTATCACACCTCATCTATATCGGTAAGCAATATCAGCATACTGATCTCCCTGTTTAATAATGTGACTCCTGTCTTCTCGAGCCACTTTTCTTTTCCTACCTAAGCTGATAGCCTTGAGAGGCTATATCAGCGTAACTTTAACTAGTAGGTGAGCTGACGGGGTTCACACCTGACGACGCTGCTAACACGAACCCTAGCAAGAGTCGTGCTTCGCAGAATCTACCACCGGATCGGAAACGCGACCCACTGAGAAGATTCTAGCCACCTACTTCGCCATTATCTATAGTAGTAGTAGTAGTAGTAGTATTTCCTATCGAATAGTATCGGTAGTATGTTCGGAAACCTATTTCTAAAGCAAGACGATCACGTTTTCGCATCACCGAGGACGCTTGTGTGTGTGTAGCACCGAGGGTTCTTACACACACTTCAATTAGTCCGTCATGTAATTATGGTTATCCTCAAGGCGTTTGTATCATATTACTGTACATATATAACGGGTTCGCCGAAAGTTCTTAGAGGTCTTTGAGGAATCTTTGAGGAACATTCAGGTTGGGGAAGGGGGGTTAGGGAAGACTGAAGTCCTTTTTTGTTGGCGTTTATAAAATATGACTTCACTAGCGACCCGCCCTCGCTTCGCTTCGGAAACTGTAACTTATTATTGATTTCTCCACTATTTAATGAATGTTATTATAAATATAAACCTTCCTCTTCAATCACTCTATCTATTAAAAAAACCGCATCAAAATCCATTGTGTAGTTTTAAAGATTTAAGCATACATAGGGACAGAGAGATGTAGGGACAGAGAAAGCGACTTTGTTTTATACTATGTAGTGATAATGAGTTGATTTAATTCTGTATCTACAGGGTAAGCGATGAGATAGAGCTACGCGTGAGTGCTGACACTCCCAACACGGAGGCGGCCCCCAGGTTCGTCGCGATGCCGCAATCCCTCACTGTCATGGAAGGTCAGGAAATATACACGTAGTACTGGTTGCTGGTAGGCAATGATACAACAGACATTTTATTAGGGAACTCATTCGATCTCATGTTTAAGGTAATTCATGTAAGTGTCCATGGGCAAGTGCTGAGCACTAAGTGCAGTACGAGACTGCTCGGTCAACTTCTGATATAAATAAATAAAACCTTCTTCAACCCGTGTCCTCGTAATGCTGGGTGTAGGTCTCTTAAAATGCACTCAATTTTTTTTAATTCTGTTTATCCATCAATACATAAAATAGTCGACCACAAGTACCGAGTTGAATGAGTGCTCCCGTTAAGAGTGAACCTTGGACTCATGGTTTCTCAACCATACACCGGTACAGCAATAAACATGATTCAACCTTAAGAATGTTGTTGCAAACGAGAACCTAGGTTCCGTATTGTACTCCACCCCTGATCGAGACCGCCCCAGTAACAATCGCGGTTGTCGCAGGCGGCTCCGCGACCCTGGACTGCGCCGCCATCGGGAACCCTAAACCAGAGATCATTTGGCTCAACAACGGAGTCGCTATCGACTTAAGGTGTGTTGCACTATCTCATTATACCAACTGCTTTTTACTATCTTTATCTTCGTTTACATAAATTAATATTAAATTAAAAATTATTTGTTTATTCAAATTAACTCTACTGGTGGTAGGACCTCTTGCGAGTCCGCGCGGGTAGTTACCACCACCGCGCCTATTTCTGCCGTGAAGCAGTAATGCGTTTCGGTTTGAAGGGCGGGGCAGCCGTTGTAACTATACTTGAGACCTTAGAATTTATATCTCAAGATGCGCATTTTCGCCGTAGATGTCTATGGGCTCCAGTAACCACTTAATACCAGGTGGGCTGTGAGCTCGTTCACCCATAGCAAGCAATAAAAAAAACTCTGCATTTACTATTTAATACTGATTTTGGCATGCTTGTTATTAATTTTGTCTTAACTTAAATGAAATTGATTAAAATAATTAGAAATAGTTGGAAGGGTTGATATGGATGTCCATTGGTTGCGCGCAGCGACCTGGACTCGCGGCTGTACCTGGTGGGGTCGGGCTCGCTGCGGCTGCGGGCGGCGCGCGCGGGGGACGCCGGCGCCTACACGTGCCGCGCCCACAGCCGCCTCGACTCCAGCGACCACACCGCGCACCTGCACGTGCTGGTCGGTACACACGCGCCCTACATACATAAACTGTCTTATCCATGTTTATCCGTCTTTGCACCTTAAAATTAAACTGATAATCTAAGGAAACTCGATAGAAGAGTATTAAAATTATAATGAAAGTGGCATCTGTGACAGAGAAGCTGAGAAGTGCGCGTTTGGGATGGTATGAACATGTGATGAGACGAAATGAAAATGAGGTTGGTAAAAAAATGTTAACTATGAATGTGGAAGGATATAGAGAAAGAGGTAGACCTAAGAAGAAATGGATGGATTGCGTGAAAGACGATATGGGTAAGAAGGGAGTGAGCGAAGAAATGGTATATGATAGAAGAGTATGGAAGAAGAAAACATGTTGCGCCGACCCCAGGTGACTGGGAGAAGGGCAGGATGATGATGATTGTAACTGTTTTATTGTTGGTCATTGTAGGGACACAGTTTAGAAGCGTATGCGGTTTTGTACATCGCTTGCATTGGTCAGTCGTACATAGCCCACCCGACACGTTAGACACTTGTGACAATATACGGAGAGTAAATAGGAACTAACTTGTTTTATTAATAAAGGGCAGTTAACACCCTTTACATTGCATCAGTAACCGTACAGTTATCCTTCTTTGTACCTTAAAATGAAAGTGATAATCTAAAGAAAACTCAATAGAAGGCCATTTCAATTTTAATGACCACATTGTGCTATCGGAAGTTAAGTCGAACTTTAGTAGTATACAGTCATATTCGCACCGGTTGTGTATCCGTAGCTCGTCGGACTCCGCGAGTACACTGTGGTCACGCACATTTCTCAGAGTTCGAATTGTAAATGACCACGGGCGCGTGACCAAGTATCCGAGTGTCTGGACATGAGACTGAGCCAAGCATTTCACTGTGCCGCTGACCGACAAAAGTGGCTACAAATTACAAAAAAAACTAAATGTGTGCAATTCACACGTGGTAGAAGTGAAACCTTCCAAAATTAAAATACAATTATCCTAAACGTCTTAAGTATATGTAAAATTTTGTCATTAGTAAATAATTGTAAGGTAGCGCCCTCTGTGAATTGATATTTTAATTTCACGTATAATCCTAAATTAACAAGAGCTTTCATACACACGCTAGTATTAAAAAATCTCACAGATGGCGCTGTATTAAATAGTATGTATATTTCTGTCTCATTCTGTGCTGGCTTCATTCTACACATTTTTGTATTTGTGTCTCTTACCTGTCGTTTTTTCCGTTGCATCCGGTTTGAAATCACAACGATTCTAAAGAAGTTTTCACTTCAAAAATGTCGGAGGCGGACGCATCACGATGATCAGCCATGAGCGATCGACTGAAAGAGGAGGAGGAATCACTGATATAGAACGTCTCAATTATTCATTGATGTCTGTAGCGGCATTAGATTTTCCGCACTTGAAATTTCTATTGAATTTTGTGGACTTAAGATTTCAATGAAATTAATGAATGCGTTTTTTGAGAAACTAGTTGACGTGTGTATTTCTGATTCTGTAATGGTATAGTTTGTAAGGATAGTGTCAGGGAACAATATTCTGAATTAATTGCAACCACACACATTTCTGGCGTCACACACAGCTCGATAATTCTATTGGTGGCGAAAATTAAATATATATATAATGTATTATTTTATTTTCATCAAAACTCAGTTTAGCTTAGTAAAACTATAGCACAAATTGAGTTGCTCTATAAAGAGAAACAACATTTAAAGCTATTGCTTCACCACTTTTTTATGTTTTTTATATTTCAAAATCCCAAATTGCTTTTATATTTCTAATGTTTCTTCTTCTGATGTTTCAATATTCAAAATTCAATTTAGGTAATCTTTATAACATACTAGCTGACCCGGCAGACTTCGTAGTGCCTAAACCTAAGCCTTTGTGTAAAATAAACTTAAAACAAACAAAAAGAATCCGTCCGACGGGGGACACATCAAAGGAAAAACAAAATTGTTATTTTTATTTAATTCCGATCATTTTCATATTTATTTAACTTTTAAACCTTCCCTGGACTTCCACGAATAATTCAAGACCAAAATTAGCCAAACCGGTCCAGCCGCTCTCGAGTTTTAGCGAGACTAACGAACAGCAATTCATTTTTATATACATATATAGATTAAATTCATTTAAGATAAATCGTATAGAGATTACATAGATACAATAATTCCAAAGATCGACTTCCTCAGCATGGCAGATGCGTGGACAATGTCGTGTAAATAGTAGATGTAATGAACCCAGACCCCGCCCCGGGTGTGGCTGCCGAGCGGCGCGGTGGGGGCGGCGCGGGCGCGCGGTGACGTCACGCTGCGGTGTGACGTCAGAGGGCGGCCGGCGCCCGCCGTGGCCTGGCTCAAGGACGGAGACCTGCTGACGCCGAACAACCACGACATAGCGCTCTTGGACGGGTCAGTACAGACTCTACTAAACATTTCCTTAAAGAAACTGAGTTAGATTTTTTTTATTGCCCTTCTAGGCAGACGAGCATACCACCTGATGGTGAGTGGTTACCGTCGCCCGTGGACTTAAGCAATGCCAGGGGCAGAGCCAAACCCCTGCCTACCGCAAAATGCTTACCTTAGATGGATATAATCTGCAAAATGTTATTTACTTGTCACTTTAATAAAGTCGTCGTGGCCTAACGGATAAGACGTCCGGTGCATTCTTGTTGAAGCGATGCACCGGTGTTCGAATCCCGCAGGCGGGTACCAATTTTTCTAATGAAATACGTACTCAACAAATGTTCACGATTGACTTCCACGGTGAAGGAATAACATCGTGTAATAAAAATCAAACCCGAAAAATTATAATTTGCGTTATTACTGGTGGTTGGACCTCTTGTGAGTCCGCACGGGTATGTACCATCACCCTGCCTATTTCTGCCGTGATGCAGTAATGCGTTTCGGTTTGAAGGATGGGGCAGCCGTTGTAACTATACTTGAGACCTTAGAACTTATATCTCAAGGTGGGTGACGCATTTAAGTTGTAGATGTCTATGGGCTCCAGTAACCGATTAACACCAGGTGGGCTGTGAGCTCGTCCACCCATCTAAGCAATAGAAAAAAGAATGTTTGTTCTGCCCAATGCAAGTACAATATCTAACTCCGCACAGATCGTCTCTTCGCATACAAGGCGTGCTGAATGTAGACTCTGGCATGTTCCAATGCTTCGCGACCTCCTCCGCCGGGTCGGCCACCGGCTCCCTGCGACTCGTGGTGCTGCCCCCGGACGACGGTCAGTTAAATATTTAGCTAAGATTCAACAGTTTCAATTTATTTTGCACATTTGAAAATTCAGCCATCAGTGACTTACTTCAATTTTAAAAGTCATGATATCATTTTCGTAACAACCATTCTATAATTATGTGTTTTCACACATTAATCAGTATATCTCATCATAAGTTCTCATCCATATGGCTGACATCTGGTTTCAGTTTATATATTAGTTAAATGATAAGTATATATATACTACATGGGTAGAATCGTGTTCATTAAACTGTCCATAAAAGAACAAAACTATTCGGTCCATTGGATCAGTCTTGTATCAAAGATGTGACATTCCATTTAATTAACTAGGGCTTAAACTGTGTATATTGTGCTTAACTATTTCGTGCTTTGACTGTTACTTGTTTACATCTTAAGGGATCACTCATTAATTATGTATTTGGTTTCAGACCTCTACATTATTTTATTTCGGGAGAGGAAGTAGAGTAAAACCTATTCTTACGTAATGTTGTACAATTAGCAATATGCGTTAGTATGAACGAAAAGCTTATGTTTATAAACTAAAAATCTTCATTGTTTGTCAAATTATGAATATTATTATAGTAGTGTGTATTATTATTAGTGTATGATATTCTACTAAACATAAGCCCTGGATAACATTTTACGTAAGGAGAGGTAAGGAGATAAGAGTCTTATGTGACCTTGGATCAAGAGTAATCAAAACAGCTAAAATCGTCTTCACGTAATTAATAATGGGTCACTAAACTTAAAATCAGTGTCATATTTATGATATATTTACAAAAAAATACTTTATAACTACCATTTTTCACTGTCATATCATAGTTTCTCCATTCATTTTCATTTCCAGAATTCACTCCCAAACGTTCACAGGCACCACTAACCACAAGCATATCGTCTCGATACGATAACACAAATTCGACTCAGGATATCTTCAACAGTTTGGTTTCTTCAGATCCTTCACAGGATTTCGATTCAAACTTCCCCGAGGATGTCGATGACCCCGATTTTTTGGGTGAAACATCCTCGGCCTACACACTGACCCCCGAATTGAAATTATATGGAACTCCGGACCCAGATCTAATCGAAAATTCTTTACACGCTGCTAAAGGAATGGATCTCGATTTGCTTAAAAAGGGCAACGCGAGTATAGTCTCTCCGCCGAGGGCGTTAAGGGCGGTTATCGTGAAACATAGATTTGTGACCCTGAGTTGGGATGAACCGGAACGCAATAGCGGGGACGTGGTCGGGTACGCAGTCATGTACAGGGTTAAGGGGAGCGAAAGGTTAGTACTTAGCGATATACAAATCAGTTAGTCTTATAATCTCACATTTAGTAGATACGCCTCAGTAGAGCTGGTAAGTGTGGGAATAAGTCGTAATTGTATGGCCTGCCTTGCCATCATTCACAGACATCGGTCAAGCCATACGCATCCGCACTGCCGAGTTGTTACAAATATATTTTCTCCTCGAAACCATTTCAACAGGGATTTCCTATTTTAAAGAAAGTAATATAAACTATAATACTGGATAATCCCAAATGAAGCAGTTTTATGAGATTAAAAGTGTCAACAACCAATTGCATATACCCTTCGTAAAATAAGAGAAATATTAAAACAGACGGAGTGCCGACTAAGTCGACGATGTCTGATTCCGCCAGTTGACATGTTAATATTAATCTCAACCTTTAAATTAGAGTGAACCATATTTTATCTCTTAGTGCTACAGTATAGTAATTATTCCAGAGAGCGAATATCCCGCGGAGGAGCACAGAAACATGAGATGAACATAGCGTCACTACAACCGAACACGACCTATCAATTCGCGGTGGTCGCGTACACCGCGGGCGGGGCCTCGCCCCCCACCCAGGCAAGTCCACTCCACTCCACTTCTGTCTAGTTCTTCACATCTTGATATTCAGTCTCTGCTTTCATCGAGTAGTTTAAAACAAAACCTCATATTAGTATGTGTGTATATAAAATATTCGTTGATCTCTATTGATTCAATTAAATTTATTTTAATTGCAAACGGATATACATTTGACTTAATATTACTGTATTTAATAATCCTAATTGCCTTTAAATTATGAAAAACGTACTAAGCCGCTATCGAAGGAATTCCCGGTAACAGACTAACTTTGAGGTGCCATACGACAAACAATGGTGCCATACTTAATTCGGACATGTAGTCTGAGGTCACTGCATCAGCGCACTAGAGCCGGTAGCGGTCGTAGAAGATGCATTATACATATCTATTAAGAACAACCACATGGCGAACGAGGAATTAGACTTTTGTTTAGCTAAAAACAAGTCCTAAATCCATTATTGCAGATCATAGAAGTACACACTCCCGAGGAAGAGTTAACATTCGGACCTCCGCTGTCGGTGACCGCTGAGGCCACCGGTCCCCACTCCGTGCGGGTGGCGTGGTCTCCCCCCGTGGCCCTGTCTCCTCCTGACAACTACACGCTGCTCTACACCGAAGTAAGTAACGGCCCACTTCTGTAGCGTAACACTGTCTCTGGTTGAATAGCAGAAGAATGTTAGAGTTGGTTTTTTTTATTGCTTAGATTGGTATACGGGCTCACAGCCCACCTGGTGTTAAGTGGTTACTAAAACCCATAGACATCTACAACGTAAATGCGCCACCCAGCTTGAGATATAAGTTCTTAGGTCTCAGTATAGTTACAACGGCTGCCCCGCCCTTCAAACCGAAACGCATTACTGCTTCACGGCAGAAATAGGTGGGGTAGTGGTACCTACCCGTGCGGACTCACAAGAGGTCCTAACACCAGTAATTACGCAAATTATAATTTTGCGGGTTTGATTACTACCGACGGGCACCTTTTCATTTTGGCTTATACGAGTTCCAATATTCTATCAACATGATGTAGTCCGTGAGCTCAATTCCTCAACTCCCTTCAGGTGGACACAGGTCGTGAACAGTATCAGCTAGTTGAGGCGCCCCAGTCACAGCGGATCACGGCCACCATATCCGGGCTCAGGGCCGCGACCCAGTACTCCATTCAAGTGTCGGCGGCGGGCGGCGAGGCAGCCCCGGGGGTCACGGTGCACACCAGGGCCGACGCCCCCTCGGCGCCACCCGGGAACGTAACTGCCGTGTCCACGGGCTCCACGGTGAGTTCACGGGCTCCGACAACACTGCTAGTCATTACTAGTTTAAGTATAAATGGGCAATGATAAACCAGTTAGGTACGATTTTATCGTCTGTTTGTTTTTGAAAATAGTTGCTTTTATAAAAGCTTTTGCTTTGCTTTTATAAAATGGCAGAACCTTTTTTTTTTTTTCGGGCCGGGGGCCGAATCTCCTACGAGGTCCCGGCGCATAAGGGGCGCGCGGGGTATGTGAGACTCAACGATCTGCAGGTGTTCTGCAGGAAAAGGAAGAAGGGCGCGCCCCTGACTGAGCCTTTGCTACTTCACCTGTCCTGGTGAAACTGGAAAGGTTTCCGGGGCACCAGTAACCCTTAAATAATAAAAAATGGAAGAGGGGACCAAACGAATTGGATTTAATTATTTAAATGCTATACGATGCAATAGGAAACATCAGTTAGTGTTGCTTTGACTTGAACGAAGAAACATCTAATTCAAACTGAAAAAAATATATTCATAATGTTCACTCATAGAACCTGTGCAGTTGATGTTAAATCGAGTCTGTCTCCAGTCGATCGTAGTCCGATGGGACGCTCCCCCCTCCCGCTCCCACCGCGGCCCCCTGACCGGCTACAAGGTGCGGTACCGCCCCCTCCCCGCCGCACTGCCCGGGGGAGGGGGGAGCAGGAGGAAAGCAGACTCGCTCACCACTCCCGCCGACACCAGGAGAGCTGAACTTAGAGATCTTGATCCTTCCACTACATATCAAGTGAGTTATCTCGAACATTTTAACTTGTACATAAGCCGACGCTGACAGCAAGGAGCTTACATTCAATCACCACCACGCACGCTGCGGCCATGTCTACTTCCAGCGACAGACGCGACTGTTCCTTGAACCGCGGCGAATATTTAACTTATTTACCGTGTAAGTTGTACCACTAGATTTTAATTATGAAAAGAACAAAATGCTACAAAGCAACAAGCAGCAGGTGCGGGACGTTTGGCAGTAATTATCGCCGTACCATGTGTCCGCCGGGTGTCGCCAGCCGCGGTGGCGCCTGGGTCAGATGTAGCCTCACAGTTATCAATGTGTCCACACACAACAATGATCTGTAATAAGATGTCCGTCTCCCCGCAGATCCGCGTGTGCGCCATCAACGCCAACGGGTCCGGCCCCTTCAGCGAGTGGGTGTCGGCGGGGACCGGCGCCGCCGCCCGCGACGACCTCGCCGTGCCCGCGCAGCCGCCGCCGCTCACCAGTACGTGGCGACCCTACAGTCCCCCCCCAACCCCCCGGGTGCTCGCCACCCGTCCAGACACACGAGGTCTGTCTTATAGCCCTTCAAACCGGAATGTGCTTCGTGGCCGACACGGACAGGGCGGTGGCTTTTTATGGATAACACTGATCCTGCTACACGTTGTTATTGCTCCACAGTGATATCAGACAGACAATGGTAAAAAATCTTTTAATATATCGATATAAATAAATAAATAAAATAAAATTTTGAAATTTCTAAAATAAAGTTAGATATTGTTGTTGTCAGCTCGCGCGGGTCGCGACTGGATCTCTGTGTGGTGGGAGGGGGGCGGAGCGGTGGGGGGCTACGTGCTGGGGTGGGGGGTGGGGGTGCCGGACGTCCGGACCAGAGACCTGCCGCCGCATCTTCACTCATACGTCATCAGGGAACTCGGTAACTACATTTTGATACCCAATTTAAGATGTTTGACTAGCCGATGCCTACGCGCGCATTGCTGTTAGCGTGGACCTATAGGTTACTTATGACGACGCTTGAAGCTGAAAGTAAGTATTGTACTTTTTGACGAAGCATGTTGCTGATAATAACATGTACTTTTAGGTTAGGAATATTGTGTTCTTTTTTTATAATAAATAAATTGATGTTATATTTAAGATTAATTTATACTATTTGTTTCCGAAACTCAAATTGTCTATTTCCAGTATTACATATATACATTCTATATATTGCCATTTTAAATTATTAAATTACAGTCATATTCATCATTTTTACTATGTGCAATATTACAACAGAACCGAACTCAGAGTACGTGATATCTCTCCGCGCGAGTAACTCCCTGGGTCTCGGTCCCCCGGTGTACGCCACGGTCCGCACCCGGCCCCCCTCCCCCGACTACGGAGGGCTGGAGGGCGCGTTCGACGAGGGGGACGAGGACGAGGAGGACGACGAGGAGCCGGCGGAGAGCTCGCCGCTGATCCCTCCCGTGGGACTGAAGGTCATCATGCTGAGCGGGACCACGGCCGTCGTCTACTGGACCGACCCCACTCTACCCAAGGGACAGGTCGCTCGAACTGCCTTACTATACATACGGCCTCATTTATATAATATTATGTACGAAGAACAAAGTGACCGGTCACGTACATAAAGGAAGGAACCTTTACTAATATCACAAATATAACAAATGTGAAAGTTTGTATGTTTGAGTCTTAGTTAAATTCGAATTTGGATAAAATTTGTCACAAAGACAGTTTTTAATCTGTAGCAATCTGGCTCTACTACTGCATGATTAGGTACCTCAAACACCGGTCATCGTCCTCGTCGAATCCGTCGCTTAGGACGAAGGGCTCGACGAGCGAATTAACCCATAGACACAGCCCACTGAGTTTCTCGTCGGATCTTCTCAGTGGGTCGCGTTTCCGATCCGGAGGTAGATTCTGCGAAGCACGGCTCTTGCTAGGGTCAGTGTTAGCAACAACGTTAGGTTTGAGCCCCGTGAGCTCACCTCCACACGTAAGGGTGAAGCTGAAATAGCCTTTCAAGGCTATCAGCATAGGTAAAACTGCAGCATAGGTAAAACCGCTCACCTGGCCATAAGCGGGCACCGACACAACTGAGCTGGGTGGTACAGTAGTTGGTCTGTGGTCCCCAGGCGGCGACGGACGGGCGGCAGTACGTGGTGCGGTGGGGCAGCGCGGGGGGAGGGCGGCCGCGGACCTACAACGCCTCCGACCTCAACTGCATGCTGGACGACCTCAGGCCCTACACCACCTACGAGTTCGCCGTCAAGCTCATTAAAGGTCAGTAGTCGCTTCGTGGCCAAAATTTGTAAAAGATTCTTTCCATAACATCTTTAGAAATATACATTTATAGCATTGCTATTATTTGATTGCACGGTCAAGTAAATTTAATGATGATTAATAATATAAATGACTAGCTGACCCGGCAGACTTCGTAGTGCCTCAATCGATAAATAAAAGACCTAAACTTTTATATAGAATAAACTTAAAACAAACAAAAGGAATCCGTCCGACGGGGGACACGTCAAAGGGAAAACAAAATTGTTATTTTTATTTAATTCCGAGAATGTTCATATTTTTATACCTTTTAAACCTTCTCTGGACTTCCACAAATAATTCAAGACCAAAATTAGCCAAATCGGTCAAGCCGTTTTCATGTTATGTCGTGACAACGGAAAACGGGTTTCATTTTTATATATATAAATGATTATTTTTGTTTACTAAAGATCAAAGTTTGCCCGGATCGGTATTTAGTTATTAAATGTTTTTACCTTAAACTTAGGATATTAATTCATATATTATATTGTGACCATTCCAACATATGGCAAAAATCTTTTTGCACGGTCAACCACATCTATTTTAATGAGCCACAATTGGCCCTGGGCAGACAAGTCCCCAGCGGAGCCGGCTGCCCCTCGGGTCCGCGTGGCACTAAGTGATTTTCTTCTGTAAACGTAATCTGAAAGTAATATTAGCGAGTAGCCCGGCCGTGCCCCCAACCTTGTCGCTGTCTCTGAGCGACGATGATCCCTCGCCGTGAGCAGGCGGCGGGGGCGGACAGGTGCTTGTCAGTCTGCATGAGCATTTACATCCACCGCACGCGTACTATCATCCGTGCGGAGAATTCAACTCGAAGCTTTGCATTATTCCTAATGAACATTGTACACCTGGTTGCCATAGTCCATAGACATCGACTTGAATGCTGACACAGCCTTTGAGACAAGCTGCGTTACGGACAACTGTATGTTTGAGATCGTAACGTTGACGTGACCCGGGGCTGGGACCGTCCCGCGAGCAGCCCGGGGTCACAGTAGCTCGGTGTGCGCGCAGGAGGCCGCGAGTCCGCGTGGTCGATGCTGGTGAGCAACACGACGCTGGAGGCGCCGCCCGGCTCCCCGCCCCGCGACCCCCGCGCCGCCCCCGCCAGCCCCCCCGCGCGCGCCGCCGACGTCAGCTGGAGCCCCCCCGCCAAACCTAACGGGATCATCACAGGTCACTGTTCTCGATTAAACCAGTTTGTTGGTGATTTTTGTATAACATTACATTTTTATATTTAAATCAGCGGTCGAGGAACCGTTGTAAATTACCCCATGGGGAAAAATGACTTTTGGGGGGGGGGGGGTGGGGGAAAAACCGAAAAAAAGTCATTAAAATTAAAAAAAGGTTTTTTATGGGGGCTATGTATAAAATTTAAAGTAGTTTTTTCGTCTAATAATACAAGACAAGTATCATATGAATTATAAAATAACAAGTAATTATCATTTACTTATATTTTCTGTGATCTTTTTTCCTCAACTGTATATTGCATAATATATTACTATTATTACCGTTATGTATTATATTACTAGGTATTACATTGATAAATTGAATAAATTATGTATAAATAATTTTTTTGTTATTGTTTTCTTTTCAAGATTATCAGGGGGGGGGGGGCTATGAAAGATACTAAAAAGAAGCGATTTGGTTTTTTTTTGTTCTTTGCCATGGGATAATATCAACGTACACAACAATATTTTGGGGTAATAATTAAAAAAGTTCTCAGACCGCTGATTTAGATGTTCATTCATGGTCTAGTCTTATACGAGATTCGAACCTCGGTACAGTGGTCGCCGTCACACAGACTGCTGTCTCGCGTCGTAACTAAACCGCGTACAGGGTGTGACTTTATGAAATATAAATCAATGTCAACGCCGTGTCAAATATTTTATGCTCTATTATAGCTACCGCCACAAACTATAAACATTGTATATTTATGTTTGTATGTGCATTTATCAGTTTGAAACTTCGTGCTCCTGGGATGTTGACCTCGTGCGTCTACAAATTAAATCCTCATTTATGCCCTGTCTACAACACAAGCCCCGCGTCATTGTGACCGGCATAATATCAACAGAAGTACTCTCTTTTTTCGTTATCGGTAACTGTTCCCTTCACCCTGCAACCCAATTACAGCATAAACACATCTTAACTGTACTAGTAAAAGTGCGGAGTCTCGCGAGCTCGCAGGGTAGCTACCATGGGGTGGAATTTAGGACCCTACCCACTAAATGACTCCCCTGCACTTGGGCTCGCGGTTTGCTCCCAACATCGTGCGTTTCCTAGGCATGGGGATCTCGTTGGAGGTTCGGCTCCCGGTCCAATAAAAAATAAGGGGTAGCTACAATCATCCTGTCTATTTCTGCTTACAAAAAACAGCGCCTTGTACTTTCTCTAGGCCATAAATGGGTAGTATGTTTGGCCTCACTCGTGCGGGCTTACAATACGTCCCACCACCGGTGTATTTGAATAAATAAAAACAATAAAACATAAAATCAATGAACAATATCAGATTTCTAGTCTTCTCATGATTTTGGGTGTTTTTGTACATAGGTTACGTAATAATGTACGCGGCCCAGAGTGCGGTGTCGGGCGGGGGGGCGGAGTGGATCGCGGTGGGGGTCACGGGGGACCGCGCCCGCGTGCGCCTGGACCGGCTGCGGCCCCGCACCACGTACAGCATCAAGCTGCAGGCCAGGAACAGCAAGGGACTGGGGCCCTTCTCGCAGACCATCACCTACACCACCGCTATGGGTACGACAACTAACTACATATTTTATATTACTTTTATTGGTCATAAAATAACATCGACCCCGGCCCCTTCGTGTCCGCGTGCAACCGGACTACTCCTGCGGACCGGGTAGTCCAGTGCGACTAGGTGCGAGAGAACGAGATAGGAGATCGATTAACGCGACCATATCGGGGAATAGTAATAACCATTGAATAACAGATAGAAGTTTATTTATTTATTACTTAGATGGGTGGACGAGCTCACAGCCCACCTGGTGTTAGATGGTTACTGGAACCCATAGATATCTACAACGTAAATGCGCTACCCACTTTGAGATATAAGTTCTAAGGTCTCAGTATAGTTACAACGGCTGCTCTACCCTTCAAATCGAAACACATTACTGCTTAACGGCAGGAATAGGCTGGTAGTTTTAGTGCGAACTCATTTAGTCAATCGTTAGTGGTACCGGCGCGGCGTCCCCGATGTGTAAGGAGGGCGGGGCGGGTCGTGTTGACGTAGCGCGTTGTGCAGAGACGGGGGAGGGCGGAGGGCTGGCGAGCGCCACGTCGGCGTGGCTGTGGGCGAGCGCGGGCGGCGCGTGCGCGGTGCTGGCCCTCGCCGCCGCGCTGGCGCTGTCGCTGTGCTGTCGCCGCTCGCAGCCGCCGCTGTCCCCGGACACCAGGTGACGCACGCACTAAACCGTTCCACGTCCTTACGGATCCAACAGATCCAATAACCTTTGCGTTCGACGCCTTCAACTCTAACACTACGAGCAGGCTTAGGGACCCCGGTAACCGTACTTGTCGAACTCCGTAAAGAGGTCGACGTGCAACCTAATCCATGAATCAGCCCGCTGAGTTTCTCGCCAGATCTTCTCAGCGAGTCGCGATTCCGACCCGATATTAGGTTCATTCGCGAAGCAGCTGCTCTTGAGTTGTTAGGTTAGGTTAGGAGGAGGTCGGAGGCGCTCGGGCAGCTGTTCAAATCCCACCCCTCCTGGCTGAGCCTTTGCTCGCCCACTTGTCCTGGTGAAACTGGAAACGCCTCTTTAAAAGCCTCCAGAGGTTTTTATCGTTGTATCCTAGTAGATTCTTATTATAAGAGTACATTGTCCATAACTTATCGACAACAGAAGAACACGTAGCCCTCCAAGGTAAGCGCTCGCCGTCGCCCATACAGCCGGGTGATGCCAGATAAACCTCGCTCGGAAAAGGACATTAAAGGATTATCTCAAACGATACATAACTCAGCGGTCCCTTCGCAGACCCAGAGGCTTCAACCTACAAACTGGACCCCAAGTACACGTCATCAACTGTTACATTATTTTGGGCAATTAAAAATGGCATGGTACATACAGAGTGATTATTTTTAAGACACACTGAGCACCCGCAGACACGGTGAGCACACGTACGTCGTCTAGGACGCGACGCCAGGGCTTCGAAGCCAGGATATTACGTATTGTTACGAATGATACATAATATTTTCCTCAACTTGTAGTACGTATCAAAAGTCTTCTGCGTCGGCCGGCATCAAGCCCCCGGACCTGTGGATCCACCACGACCAGATGGAACTTAAGCACATGGATAAGGGCATACACGCGTCCGCCAGTAAGAGTAAGTGGCTCTCATGTCAGCTCTTTATCATTGACAAACAAAAAGTTTTGTAGCAAATTATAAAATAGATCAACACCAAAGTGTAGTTTCGAGATTTTAATTAATTACATGTTTCAATATTTAAAAAAGTCTACAATTGCTTAATTAGTCTAAAAGTTTAAAAAATCACTCCACTACTCCCCCCTTCCCCCAGTCTCGTCCGACAGCGTGGAGGGCTCGCTGTCCCTGCCCCGCTCGGCGCCGCGCCCCCCCGCCCCTCCCCCCGTGGAGTACGAGCCGGCGAGGGGGCTCCCCCCTCCCTCCTCGTTGGACCGCAGACACTACGTGCCCACCTATGTCGGTAAGTTAACGTTATACTGTAAGTCCGCAACCGTCCTCAACCTTTTCAGTGTCCCGGTCTGTAAGATAGTCCACAGCTTCCCGTGCCTCGTGTCCCGGCATCTCTCTTTTTTAACATTATCTAATTTTACATTGTCATTCCTTGATAATAATTCTTTACATTAAAATTGTACTTAAAAAAAACCTGAGTTATTTTATCTGCTTCAAGTGGCTTCAACCGCTGATGTTGTCGCTTCCTTTCTGCATGTATCTCTCCCTCCGCTACTAAATATAGCGAGTGTCCGTGCGGCTCAGCACTGGCCCCCTGCATGTGACCACTGACCACTCAGACCACAGCAGTAGTGCGTAATATCACTTCATCCTCTTATTGTCTCTGGACCAGGTAGCAAGGACCAAATCACGAATGAATAGTTAAGGAATCTCAATTTTAAATGGAATGAGTGTGTATATGTGAGGAGATCAATTTTCTTATTTAAGTCGTTTTTATTTTGAATTTAATTTAGTTTTGTTTGATTGCGTTTAATATTACATTATCCTATTTTTTGTTACTATTTATTTTATGATTTACATTGATTTATGTTTGCCCCGATTTTCCTTCCTGACCTCCCCCCCGGTCCCCCTCGGTCCCCCTGTCCCCGGCGCCCGGTGCAGAGAGTGGGGCTGCGTCGTGCACGAGCGGCAGTGAGGCGGCCTCCGTGAGCAGCTGCCGGAGGTGCGACCTCTGCGAGCTGTGCCAGCGTGAGTGCCGCGACCCCAACACTTGCTTAAACATCATTTTGTTGTGAAATATTTTTCAGTCAAAATTCAAAATTATGTTTACAAGATTAAGACGAAGAATTACCCCTCGAAAATCAAATAACATTAATTAATCGACCCCGAAAGTTCTCAAGCTTACCCCTTTACGATTAATTATATTTATTTTTATTTATTTTTGATATTTATTGATATTATTGATATTTATTTTATTTATTACGCTTCACGCTCATTATCGTACATTGACATACTTATTGCCTAATGTATTCTCTACCAGTTAACCAAGGGTGATGCAGTAAAGAACATAGTTGGAGCATTTAGACTAATTCCCGGAAAATAGATGATTTGATGATAGATGATATTATACTATATATTATGTTATTAAAGAGCAAATAATATCAAAAATACTATATGTACATAACGTTTATGAATTAAAATAAATAAATATTTAAATTAAATAAGTATAGCTAATACATACCTAAATCTTAAAGTTATTGTTTCTCGGGCGGCTGAGCGCTCTTCGATTATCACCATTGCCACTGTCAATGTCTGCAGTCTGTCTAGCTCCACCTGTTAGTACTACACAGCGCAGTCGATTTAAGATTTAAAACACAATTAGTCCGTGCACTGAGTTAATTCAAGCGTCAATAACCGGGTACAATTTGCTGGCAGCCATGACCGGGGTGGGGGCCGGGTGCACGGCGACGTGCGACCGGCGACAGCACCGCCCCCTGCCGGACCAGGTCAGTTCAAACTACACAACACCCAATACCATAGCGTCTTCAAATGTGCTAGAAATTGTACAATTGATGTACGTTGTGTCCCCCCAGAGCACCCCGCTGGTGTCGGGCGTGGGGCCGCTGCTCTCCGCGCAGTCCTCGCTGGCGTCCCTGCAGCCGCCGCCGGCTCCATGTATGTATGCACGCGCTGGAGCATTCCCAGGGGGCACCCAGACTGGAGGGAAGATATGATCTGCCAGTTTGGGTGCAGTACATCAATCAATGAGGAGAGTTATTGACCAGGTTGTTGTTCGAGCAGGTGGTTCAGGCACGTGTCCGCTGGGCTCGGCGTGCACCGTGGTGGGGGGGGTCGGCGGGGGGCCGGCCCCGGGAGGAGGGGACATCTACGCGTCCGCCGCCCGGGAGCGCGGACACTACGTAGCCTACGAGCCGCTGGGACACTACACGCAGTAAGTGTACTCTACAAATGTATCATTATGAAATACTCTCTCGTATAAATAGGTACATAGAATGTTGAGACGAATATATAAAACTTGAAATGCAGTCATAAATGTAATATAATAAAATTAAAACAAAATCAATAAAACGTGAAACAAAAGCACGTTGGATTTAATCTTGCGCTTGGTCACAGGTGACGAAATTTTTGAATTCGTGATCATCAATACTCAGACCTAAGGAGACTTAGCAGCAAGGAGTGATTGTCACTCATAGCCATGCCCATGCTAAGGCCCATGATAAGGGCAAAAAAACACACCTATCCTCTATTGATGCAGAACGCGGAGTAACAAGCTGTTCTGAGCGCTACCGTGTGAAATGGGAATGGCGAACTAACCCCAACAATTTTTTCGTTATAATAAAACTTAATATTTAACTGTATGTACAGTAGGGACTCCATTAGCAGTGAGGCGCCTGGAGGGGGGTCGCTGCGGCGAGGAGCCGGAGGCAGCGTGGCGGGGCCCGTGGGGGGGCCGGGGGGCGTGGTGGGCAGCATTGGGGGGCCGGGGGGTCTGCACAGCTTCGCGCTCGACGCCACCTCGGAGCACTCTACACCTGCACACTCGCACTCCAGAGGTTTGTACTCTTTCAGAGGCTGATATTATTCAACCTTATTTTTTTCTTTTTTTTTAATAAATAAATAAATATTTACTAACAATCACGCCACGTTAACTGGTCCCGTGACAAGTTCGTAAAGAACTTGTGTTACAGGTACCAGATAACGGAAATAAATGTAAGATTTTTATTATGCACATACATATATTTAATATACATCCATAACCCTGGAAATTACATTTTATATTTATCATACAAATATTCTTCCTTTGGCGGGATTCGAATCCGCGACCCCCTTGTGTAGTGACCATGTCACTTACCACTACACCAGACGGTCGTTAAATTATTTGTCGCTCAATATTAAAAATATATATTTGAAAATCAATAAATTTTTGGTAAACACCTTCAACAAGCAAACTGTCCCCCCAAAACCCCCGGTCGTAGCTCACCGACCGGACGCAGCCGCACTTGCTTGAGTTTGTACAATGTTGTTGCTGCAGGCAGCGTGAGAGAGACGTCTCCGTACAAGAAGAGCGCGGGCTCCTCCCCCGGACACATCCCCAACCGCCTGCAGCTGGGTAAGTGATGCTGTACTGATTTGTGTTGAATGGCCTCACGATGGAGGACTGGCGCAGTTCCTCACTGAGGGGACGCGCGGGCTTGGGGCCGCCATGCCTATCGATGCTTAATAGTTTTTAGTTTTTATGTTTTTTTTATTGCTTAAATGGGTGGACGAGCTCACAGCCCACCTGGTGTTAAGTGGTTACTGAAGCCCATAGACATCCACAACGTGTAAATGCGCCACCCACCCTGAGATATAAGTTCTAAGGTCTCGAGTATAGTTACAACGGCTGCCCCACCCTTCAAACCGAAACGCATTACCGCTTCACGGCAGAAACAGGCAGGGTGGTGGTACCTACCCGCACAGACTCACAAGAGGTCCTGCCACCAGTAAAAACTGTTGCTTATGTTAGTTTATATGCTCAATTGTAACACAACATATGTTAATAAGGAGGAAACGTGAGCCACTGTCCCGAGGAACTGGAGCCCCTGACCCCCTCGCGCTCCACCGAGAGGCTGAACCGGGAGATGCAGAACCTCGAGGGTCTGATGAAGGATCTGTCTGCCATCACCCAGCACCAGTTCCACTGCTAGTGCAGACCTCGCCGCTGTTACTGCGATGTATGTCCACACTGCGGCGATTACACTTGTTACTGACGGCCCCCCTACGCGGGGTCGCTTTATGGGGTGGGTCCCCGATGTATAGATGAGAGATCGGTCCCCCGAAACAAACACGTTGTTAAATGAGTCAAGTAATTAGTAAATTATTGTTGGGGTGATATGAGCGTTATAGTGCCCCCCCTCCCCGCCCCCCCGCAGCGCGTGTCGGTGTCCCGGCGTGAGTGTAGACAGTGCAGTGGTAATGTCGCGCGGGACACTTCACACGAAGCACTAACAATATGTGGTACAGTGCGCCGGAGGATATAATGAGTGTTGCAGCTCGGACTACGGGAGGGGCTCCCCCCTGCGGGAGTGGGTGACGTCATCGCTCCAGGGATCTCTCTGTCTGTGAAATTACGTCACATAGGATATAAGTAAAGGATGTAAATCGTAACTTGATCTCCAAGTGTGAGACGTCCGCTTGAAGCTCAGCGTCGACGGTCCCTGCGGCCTATACCAGGGGGGACCGGCGCGACCCCTCGCGGGCACGTCCACCGGGCAACAAGCATGTTGAAGAAGCGGAGTCTCAACATTAAAATCTTTGTATTTTAATTAAAACTACTTCTTCAAAATACTAAAATTGTATTAGTGGGCTTAATGGATATGTTTGACGTGGAGAGGTCGCTCACTGCGAGAACACTCGAAGCGCACACGATATACGAGCACACAGGACTGTCGGTGCTGTCCGTAGTGGTGGTCAGTAGTGGCAGTATCTACACATATAAATAAAATTGGAGTGTCTGTTTGTAAATATTGAAATAACCGCTTTTTACTACATGCATATAAATATATACATATACGGTACTTATACCAAAATAACATTTTTTACAATTTTTGTCTGTTTGTTTGTTCCGGCTAATCTCTGGAACGGATGAACCGATTTTCACGAGACTCTCACTAATAGGTAGTTGATGATATAAGGAGTAACTTAGGCTACTTTTTTTAGACAAGCTTCGCCCCGCGGCGTCACCCGCGGTACGACAATAACTGCGGGTAACATCGCAGGACTCAGCTATGAATAATAAAATTTAATGTCTCCGAAGCGAAGCGAAGGCGGGTCGCTAGTTATAAATAATAATATCATTAAGTTAATTACAACACAAACACAGAACACTTTATTATAATTTTATAGAACTTATAACGAATTAAAACTATCCCAATTTAAGGTGTATAGTTTGTAATGATGTCGATGTAAGGTATAGTTCGATGATGCTATCCCGACTGAAGGACTGCCTCCTTTCTTGAAGCTTCGTGGTCGCCGGCGGAGTCTCTGCCGCTCCCCCCATGCCCCCCCCCGACCCACGAGGAGAACATATAGAGATGTGCGCGTTATAAACTGAATTATTTTCAAAGTTTTATTTATTATTTCTGTAACAAGTGGAGTTGGTGAGTGATGATCTCTTTACAGATCCCGTTTCATACAACTATTTATTAATTAAAGAATATTGTTTTTGAAGTGAAACTTCTTTAGGATCGTTGTGATTTGAAACTCGATGAAACGAAAAAATAAGACCATAGAGACACAAACACATAAATGTACAGGATTCAGCCGGCGAGAGAATGAGATAGAACACATCAGACGTTCTCGCTCTCCTCTTCGTAGCATCCCCACTGTCGTCTACTGAACATTGTCCATATATACGCTCCTGTGTAGTGGGATAGTCAGTATATTTATATCTTATTTATAAATTTCACTTCTACCGTGTGTGACTTGCACACACAGACACCCTTTTTTTTTTTAAACTACCATTAAAACCTTATCTCATTACTTGCTACGCTTATTAGTTGGTGAGCAGGTTCTCAGTTAGCTCAGACGAACGGGAAGGCCGAAATAAGTCGTCAGATTTCCTGACGTCAATGGGGGGGCGAGTGTACTCTGGCACCAGCGTCCTCGGGCGTTACCAACTCAACGTCTTGTACATATCGGTGAATACTATATATAAACTGCCGTGGACACGAGGGCCCGCCGCCGCCCGCTTAGACTAGGTCGGTACAGGGGACCATCATCTCTCGTGCTGTTTCATTTTACGAAAATGTCCTTGTTGGAGCACGTGCGGCGGAGCCCTCGGACGGAGACATTAACAATCACTCTTCTAATAGAGGCAGAATTGTTTTGAAAGAACTATCTGTAATACAAAAAATATAAAAAATGTAGATCACTTTGTAATAATTTAATACTTTATATACAATCGTGTCTTAAAGCTTCCCTTTTGAGAAACATTAAAAGTAATTCTCTCACCAATGAAATCGATACATTATGTACATAATAATATGTTAGTTCCGCGCGCGTCTTCCTATGGCCACCGCGACTACTGCGATAAACTGATATTTAATTAATAATTACATTCCTGCTGCACTGCTTCATCTTTATGTTTGTCTTGTTGCGCTCACGGATGCTCACAGACAAGTAGTTGGTGGTATATTAACATTGTCTAGTTGGTACTTGTACATTTTATAAAAAATAATAACATAATATGAAATAAAAGACTTGTATATAAATAAATTTAGATTACTTAATAAATTTAGTTATTTAACAAATTTTATAAAATAAATTAATGTTTAATAAACACCATTTTGACCTTTTATATTGTAAACTTTTTATTAAAATTTTATAAATACGTATATTAAATTAAAAAATAATTGAATAAAGTTAAAATAACTGCCATTAATATTAAGCCTAAATTAATGACTGATTTTTATTATTTGTATTTTTCAAATTTTACTACGTAATAGTATTATTATGATTGTTTATTGAAAGTAACAAAGTAACACACGGCACAGTCTCGCGGGCTCACTCGCCTGCAACTTCTTCAACTCTACTGTTACTCATTATCTACATAATATCGAGGGCTGAAACACTGTTTTGCTTATGTAGCATCTTTGAAACTTCACAAGAGAGTCATTTGAAGTTTAAAATTTGGAAAATATATCATAACAAAAAAAAACATCCTCAGCTATTCCAATGGAATAAACATAATTGTAGTTCTATTAAAAACATCGAACTGTTGATGCTAATATCAGATAAAACGCACTTTTAATTACAAAGGTAAATGTCAGGTAAGCGAAATGTACCTTAAACCCTTCGATATAACATTATCTATTTACACTTTTCATTTTCTTGGAACTGTGTGCTTAGTGCGAGTTTTTTAACGTACTCGATAACGTAAAAGTTAGCTCATATTTGTATGGAATGGGAAAGTTTGCGTACGTTTGCCGCTAGGGGCGCTGTTCCAACTGCATACAAAATTGAGTTAACTTTTACGCTATCGAGAACGTTAACAAACTCGCACTAAGCACACTGAACTCACAACGGTCACAATGAAAAGTGCATACGTCGTGTACATTGTCTGAAACAACTTCAATTCTTTTTCCTTTCAAATGAAAACGACTGAATAAGACTCGCAGCCTTCTGTATAAGCGGCAGCGGATTATCTTTGTATACAATATTACCTTAATATTGTATATTCAGATACAGGATTCAGATATAATTATTAAGCTATTGCATAGCTTTTATCGTGGGCCTTGAGCGCGACGACCGAATCATGAAATTCCGTAACGAAAAAAACCTAACACCCCTCACTCCGTCTACCATGTAGCGAGCTCAACACATTCACACGTTGCGCTTGTGTAATGTTTGTGAATAAGCGCGTGGCGTGACGTCACACTGCATGCGCATCATGAAAAGTCTGCCCATCTCTCTCTCGCGCGGTCTAGCTTATGAGTGTGAAGGGGACAGTTAAGGTTTTGCTTTTATTAATGTTTAATATAGCGTGGTCTTGTTTTATTATTGTTTTAATATTAAATTATCATTGTCTAATTACAATTGCATAAGTTGATAAAAAATGCTATGCAATAGCTTTAGCGCGGCAGTTCCCGAGTGCCCCACTTTTTTTTTTAATTATTGTTAAACTCTTGTACTACGGTACTCAATAGTCCAATATTCTCAACGGAGTTGTCCTCGTCGCTCGTTCCTTGCTCCTCAAACGTGTAAAAGGGACAACACGATAACGAAGGTCGCAGTAGAAACAAAATAACGAACCGTTTACTAATAGAGGATATGTACTGAAGAGTATTTAAACTTAAACGAATTGTAAGATAAAAACAAATTTTTGATAAAATATTTAATTGTATAAATATTTGTAAATTTACTGTTTATTCGTATTTATTAATTATTCAGCTTATTTTCCTTCGTAATTGTATAAAATGATGAAATGTATAAAAAAATATAAAATTTGATGAGAAAAATTAACTTAGCTAAGTAATAATGTTTGGCGGACGCCCCCTCCCCCGGGCGGGTCTGCGAGCCCTCAGTCGACGGTAATGCTGCAATTAGTAAATTAAAAATAGCACACCACTTCTTTCTTTTCTCATCAAATTTATTTACCACAAACTTGGTTTGGGAATAAACGATTGTAACGTGTAAATAATTGTTTAATACCGTATTTAATGTTTATTAGGCTGTAAGTAGGCGAACACCGACCAACAACGCACGTGCATTGATAGTATTGTGTAGTAAACACGGTCGCGACTTGCAACGGGACGGTCGGACACGTCCGCCCCGCTATCGCTTCTGGCTCATACCCGCTCGCAACGAAACCCCGAGCGAGTCAAAGGACAATGACCCGTCATCCCAAAGCTCTGATTAGCTAGATTGTTATTCTTTTATTAAATGTGACATGGCCGGTGGTGATCGACAACAGAAGTGCGGTTCGCAGATCAGAGTGAACGCTAAACGCTCGTGAAAATTAGCTATGATCGCGGCAGTTGTACAAAATAATAACAATCCGCGAGCGGGGAGCACGGAGCGGGGTGCGGGGAGCGCTCGTCCTCACTCGAGACGGCTCCAAGTACATACGAGCGATCTTTGTAAGATTAACAACGTATAATTTTCGATTGAGTCCCTTGACTCGAGCGATATGCGAGCGACACACAACTCGACACCGCCGCCGCCCCGTCAACTGACGTTTAGTATTCACACGTCACATGTCACATGTCACACGTCACGCGTCACACGTCACACGTCACGCGTCACGCGAGTGGCCGCGACTCGAGGGATCGCCGTTTGCTTTCAAGTTGTGGTCGGCGCGCGGACGGTACGAACCTCCCTCTTGCACATTATTTAACAATAGCGTAACGATTATATTACAACTACCTGTTTTTGTGTATTCTTTACTTTTAGTTTTAAGCTAAATTAGAATGATTTCGTTTTGGGTCTTGTGATTTTGTAAGTTAGTTTTGGCGTAAACAAATATGGACATGTAGGTAGGTCCTCCGCTGGCGCCCGGCGCGACCGGCAGTCCGGCTCTTGTTGTTGCATATATCCGGGAGAAGGGCTCAGGGGTGTTGGGTCGTCACCAGAGTGCGCAGGCGTGGGGCGTGATGCTCTTGAGACGTGAGGTTTACATCTCAACTGTGTAGTCACTTTAACAACTTGCACATACGGTGCAATAACGTCACTTATGCAATTTTTTTATTTTATTAGGAGAAAAATTCAACATTTTATATAGTTCTGCTCGGCTATAGAAATAAAATTATAATATTTAAACTACAACTTTAAACTTCATCAGTAAAAACAAACATATCGCTCGTCTCACTGATAACTATTAAAAAAAATTCTCATACTCAGTTCAGTGTTAAGTTGCTTATGTGACTTTACAGCACCGTATGTGCGAACTGTCCAAGCAACTATACAACTATATAGGCAGCTTTAGCGCACATACATCTAAATGCAATAGTCAAACACGCCGTCCGCCTCATGCGTCAATCCTCAGGCCTCACGCCTCCACAGCCGCCACGTTCGGGTCAGTGCGCAGACCTCACAGCCGGTGGAGTCACCGACTTGGGGTATCGCTTGTCCCGGCGAGACCTTCGCTCATTATCCGGCTTCAAAAACGTATTTTGTAATGAAACCAAAGCTTCAGTTAAAACTTTCTACTGTTGAGAACGATTGGCAGACCCGAGCAATCCTGATCCTAATCATTGTTTTGCAATTTTCGATGAAAACGGGGTTTTCCTTCCTACAGTCTATTTGTTTACGCAATTGTAACTTACCTACTGGAAATTCCCACCAAAAAGAGACTGTTTTAACTCCAAATTTAAGTATGCTGTATAAATATTTATGTTTATGTTTTTTCGTATATTTTAACATTATGTGATATAACAGAGTCGTGCCACTGTCGTGGTGTTGCCATAATATGTACAATTAAAAGAATACTTATGAAATATAATTGTTTGTTTTATTTATACGTAGAACCTGAGTGGGCGAAGTTTGGGATTTCCTCTTGTCTCTTGTGCTCTCGAAGACAGTATGTTAATGCAGCCCCATAGACTAACGCATATTTACAATAGGATAGACATATCGCGGTAAGAGGTTAAAAGTATACTAGTTTTTATTTCTTCTAACGTCTGGAGAAAAAAGCCTTTTATTCCATACAAATAGTAGGTTGCATACATATTTTAAATATAAAAAAGAAAAGAGAAGAAGAAAAAAGTACTGATGTTATTACACGTGTTTCACTTAGTTTGCTCCCCTTCTCTCTCCCTTCCGTTTCCTTACAAAAGTATAAATCTAGACAACATTTTAAAAAAATATATAGAAGTTTGTTTGCATGGACCCCTCCTCCAGTGAAGGTGAAGGCCTCCTCTAAAGAATAACAGCTGTTTAATTATTAAGTTCTGACGTTGTAAGTTACTATGTAAAGCTGATCTTTCTTCTCTTTAATTGAGTGAAATATTTCTTGGGTTTGTGTTCCATTTTCTTATTATTGAAGAAGTTTGAGATATCTTCCTTAGAGGGTTTTGGTCTTGATCTTCCACGGTGACCAGCCGGATTGGAAGATGTTTTTTGTTGCTTTGTTGAAATTAATTGAATGTTGCATCGTTGAGGGAGGGAGCAGTTGGTTGCTATGAATGGAAGTTATTGGTTGTATTGTAGTTGGTTTGGTTATGTGGTGTGTTGACGTTACTGCTTACTAAAATAGCTTAGAATACTAGGTTTTAGAACTCCTTCTGAGACACTGTTTGATCTAGGTATAGATGGGTTTGCTTGTTTTATTTTGCTTTTCTTAGTGGGTCTTGTTGTACTTTTACGAACTAGTGCTTGAGAATTGGGATCTGACTCTGGTGAAGTCATCAGTGTTCTTTTGTTGTTTGATTTTAATAAAACAAGTTTATCGTATTTTATCGTGACTTTATTTCCTTTCTCGCGCTCTCTATTTGCTTCTTCCTGTAGTTCTTTCCTTTTTTCTAATATGTATTTAGGGTAATCTTCGTTCAAGTAGTATTGGGTATCTATTAATAATCTTCTTTGCTTGAGAATGCTGACCTTTGAACCAAGGGTAGTAAAGGTTAAAATTATTGGTCGCGGTTTATCACATTTTTTTCCCACTCTCCTTATTTCTTGAATATCTCTACAATCCAATTTTAAGGACAATTTTTCACTTATGAATTGCAACATATTGTTCTCCAAATTATGATAGGATGTCTCACTCTCTTCGATACCGAAGAAAATTATGTTTCTTTGTCTTGCTTGTCTTTCCATAAATTGAATCCTTTTTTCTTGTTGTTCAACATTTTCTTTCAAGGTTTGATGTTTTTCTTCCAATATGGTAAATTTCTCTTCTAATTTGTTGGTTATGTTAAGTGTTACTTGTTCTGTCACCTTTTCGCCATTTTTCTGAATTTCTATTTTTTGAGCGTTCAGTTCTTTTTGAATATTTTGTAAGGCTTTCATAATTTCCTCCATAGTGTCTGTTTGTTTTGTTTTGGTACTTGTTGCGTCCTCTAGTAGAACTAAATATTATTTTTTGTGTGTAAATCGAACGTAATTTACCTTTTTCCTAATAGATGGCGCTGTTTCACAGTTTATTTTCTATGACAGGCGAAATTGCAGACTCATTCGGGAAAGAAGTTATGTTTTTCCAAAAAAGGAATAACTTACGCGATTTTCATTTATTTGCACTCCGGAACTTTCATAGATTAACACTAATATAATTTAAGTTCCTGGATTCGCGAGAAAAAACTTGAAAAGTTCTTAGATTGTCGTTTGTTAAAACTTCATTTTTGGAGTTTACTCCTTAAGAATCGATTTACATATATAGGCCCGGGGTATGAAAATTATGGGGACCAAAATCGTACTAGCATGTCACACGAAATGCGTTATGCGCCTGATTGGCTCCTGATTGCGTGATGCGTGCGCGCGCCAATCAGGAGCCAACGCGCGGCCGCGTTATCGCAGGTGACGCCGGGCTGCTGCGCCGGCAGTCCGCCACAAAGCCTCGTACTGATCGCGCGTTTCTCTCATTATTGTATTTTCATATATTTGGAGTTTACTCCTTAAGAATCGATTTACATATATAGGCCCGGGGTATGAAAATTATGGGGACCAAAATCGTACTAGAGAGTATAGCATGTCACACGAAATGCGTTATGCGCTATAGTCTGACCATTCCCCACCACACGGTATGCTCGGCTCCATGTACTTGTATATGTTTAGTATATATCTGTGTGTGTATAATAGCATACACATTATACATGTACAGTGTAGCGCCTGCATAACTATATCAATACATTTCTAAACATTTATTTATTCGATATTAACCTACAAACACTTTGAACTTGCGGAGATATTGTTTTAAATTTTATAATTTATTTTATTTGGATATTGACGACCATGGAATAGCACGAATATTGTCTCGACGAATTCAAGACATGGGGCTGGTAAGTTAATTTAATAACATGATATTTTTACCGCCAAAAATGAACCTATTTACTGTTATAATATGCTAGTAAGTAAACATGTAAAGACATTTTTGGTTATATAGACATTGAAATAAGGCTAATTTATGAGCGCTTCTTCCTTAAAACAATCTGCTTAATTCTACTAATATTCAATTTGGTCACGTTATCTTAAAAAAATGATTCCAGTTTACGTAAACTCTAAAGACGTCGTCAAGTAAACTAAGTTAAGTACTAAGGCTACGTAATTTATGAAATGTTATGTTTCATAAATTTACAAAGAAATGCAAATGCTTAAAAAATTATTAAGAAATTAAATTAATTCATCAAAACAAAATTTAAGTTTTAAAAAAATGGGACGGTTGTAGAAAGTTTGCCTGCTCTAGTGCGAAACGGAATGTATCTTTTCCGAACCAATGGGTAGCTAGCAATCTTCCCCCTCCAATATTAGCGCTATTGCAGCGCCTCCAGTGATCAAAACAAAAACTATTGTGAAATATCTCCATCTTGTATGACAGATTTGTGTTTGTTGTTACTTTTCCGATTTTATTTAGTTAATATGTTTATATTATACATGTACAGTGCATACACATTATACATGTACAGTGTAGCGCCTGCATAACTATATCAATACATTTCTAAACATTTATTTATTCGATATTAACCTACAAACACTTTGAACTTGCGGAGATATTGTTTTAAATTTTATAATTTATTTATAATCGATATAAATATAAATTTGTGTCAGTTGAATACAGTAAAATATGGAAGTTACGTATTCTAGTGAGAATGATCCGGGAGTTGCGGAACACGTCGATGCGGTAATTAAGTAAGTCTATATAATTCACTTTTACAATTAATATATAAGTTGTCCATTCACTGATAGAAGGAATTGTTTATATTTAATAAGCTTTATTAATAAATGATTTTTTAACGTCAAAGAATTTAATAAGTATTTATTAACAGTTAATAAATTATTTATGAAATGCAATTTATCAAATGTATGAATAAATATTTGTTAGCTACTAAAAAAAGGTTTATTAAAAGTTAATCCATGTTTATTAAAAATAATTTATGAAGTACAAATCAAATACAAATCAACGTAATATTTATTAGTTGTTAAAAATATTTATTAACTGTTAATAAGTATTTGTTAATTATTAATAAATACTTATTAAATGTTAATAAATATATTTTCCTTCTAAATAAATATTAATTAAATGTAGAAAAATATTTATTAAAATTAAACAATTGCTTTCAAATAATTTAAATTATTAAATAGTTAATGAATCTTTTTATCAGTGTATATCTATACTTTTTATGTTGTGCTTTTATATTTAATTACATGCTATTAAAATAGCTATTTATTTTTTTTTCTTATTAAATGTGCTTGAATTTGTTTATTCACAGTCCTGAAACCTGTCCATCAACAACAACCGGTCATAAAAAAACTCAAGCAATTCGACAACGAGAATACAGACTTCGGATGAAAGAAAAGTCTGGGCCTAAAAAACAGAAAGAGGACAGACCAGCCAAAAAGTCCGCAGCGGAGCGTCAACGGGAATGCAGGTTGAGAAAAAAACTCCGAGCGAATCAAAACATCAACGCAGAGTCAAACTCAGACGTTACTGAAATTTTACCGAGGCAAGATGCAGGACCTTCCAACTACTTGACATCGGTAACTACAGCACAGGTGGTACCTTCAAGTCCTGACGATGGACCTGTCATTACACACCACGAAGTAGTTATTGAGACTGCACCGGTATCAACAAAAAAACGTCAAAACGTACAACAGCACGAAAGTGTTAGTGATGTGTACAAAAAAAGTGTGTGTGTCCGCTCCGACGCACGACTGGAGTTTACTGGATATAAATATAAATTTGTGTCAGTTGAATACAGTAAAATATGGAAGTTACGTATTCTAGTGAGAATGATCCGGGAGTTGCGGAACACGTGGATGCGGTAATTAAGTAAGTCTATATAATTCACTTTTACAATTAATATATAAGTTGTCCATTCACTGATAGAAGGAATTGTTTATATTTAATAAGCTTTATTAATAAATGATTTGTAGCGGGTTATATTCGGGTATCAACCCACTAACAGTTGATACGTTCAGGAATCGAACCCGAACGGCGTCCGGCCACAAGCAAAACGATGTCGGTAAATTAAACGAAACAATACGAGAAATAGTTCTATATTACGACAACACGATACACTACAGATTATTAACAAATTAACGAGACACAAAACAAACGACTAACAAATATATGAAAATACAATAATGAGAGAAACGCGCGATCAGTACGAGGCTTTGTGGCGGACTGCCGGCGCAGCAGCCCGGCGTCACCTGCGATAACGCGGCCGCGCGTTGGCTCCTGATTGGCGCGCGCACGCATCACCATGGCCAATCAGGCGCATAACGCATTTCGTGTGACATGCTATACTCTCTAGTACGATTTTGGTCCCCATAATTTTCATACCCCGGGCCTATATATGTAAATCGATTCTTAAGGAGTAAACTCCAAAAAAAAAGTGTGTGTGTCCGCTCCGACGCACGACTGGAGTTTACTGGATATAAATATAAATTTGTGTCAGTTGAATACAGTAAAATATGGAAGTTACGTATTCTAGTGAGAATGATCCGGGAGTTGCGGAACACGTGGATGCGGTAATTAAGTAAGTCTATATAATTCACTTTTACAATTAATATATAAGTTGTCCATTCACTGATAGAAGGAATTGTTTATATTTAATAAGCTTTATTAATAAATGATTTGTAGCGGGTTATATTTGGGTATCAACCCACTAACAGTTGATACGTTCAGGAATCGAACCCGAACGGCGTCCGGCCACAAGCAAAACGATGTCGGTAAATTAAACGAAACAATACGAGAAATAGTTCTATATTACGACAACACGATACACTACAGATTATTAACAAATTAACGAGACACAAAACAAACGACTAACAAATATATGAAAATACAATAATGAGAGAAACGCGCGATCAGTACGAGGCTTTGTGGCGGACTGCCGGCGCAGCAGCCCGGCGTCACCTGCGATAACGCGGCCGCGCGTTGGCTCCTGATTGGCGCGCGCACGCATCACCATGGCCAATCAGGCGCATAACGCATTTCGTGTGACATGCTATACTCTCTAGTACGATTTTGGTCCCCATAATTTTCATACCCCGGGCCTATATATGTAAATCGATTCTTAAGGAGTAAACTCCAAAAAGGAAACCAAATCAAACCAGAAACCTTAATTTTGATGAGATTTGTCAGCTTCCCAGCCAACCTATACTGACTCCTCGTTTGCTAACTAATGAAATGGAAATTTTACAACCAGCCGAGAATGAATTCATTGAAAATGAAGACAATATCAACATGTCTGAAGAGTCAACATCGGAGCCAAATTCTAGCCTGCCATACCGTAGCTATCAAACTCATAAATCAGCACATAAGCTATTTAAAAAAAAGATCCTACAGAATTCCTTTGGTCACGCCTGTAATGTTTGTGATCGTTTATGGTTTTTAGAAGATCTTAAATGTGGATCAGCAGATGAAGAAATCTTACTTAAACGAATTACGGTAAAGTAGTCCCTTATAATTTACAATTATCTAATATCTTACCAACTCTAATTATATGATATTTTTCAGAATTTTACGGATGTCACTCAAGTCATGATGTGCAAAACTTGCAGAGCCAGTATCTTAAAAGGCAATATTCCCTTTTTAGCTACGTATAATGGTTTTAAATATCCACAAAGACCAGTGGATTTGCCGGAATTGGATATTATTGCTGAGAGACTTATTTCACCAAGGCTTCCGTTTATGCAAATACGTAGATTACGCCATTTCAATGGTCAATTTGCTATAACTGGCCAAATAATTAATGTGCCTGTCTCGGTTGATAATATGATAAAACTTTTACCAAGGCCGCTTGATGGAAATGAAGAAGACTATTGTATTAATGTTCATATTAAGAAGAAACTTATTCATAAAACAAGTTACCTTCACGGATTGGTTAAAGGTATTGTCATTAAAAAATGGTTGACGTATTTAATTGAAACACCTCTGTATAAGCACTTCCAAATTAAAGTGGATGATGCTTGGTTTACATCCAATGGTGAGAAAGTCATAATTGATTACACGGATACAGGAGGATCGAGTAGACAAGATGATGTGCAAGAGCTTCCATCCTCTGAAACAGCAAATCACACTCACTCTGTGGATTCTGACTCCATAGAAAAACGAATACACATCGATGATTTAAGTGAACATATTGTGATTGATGAAAGTCTGACTGCGCAACAGCAAACTCTCATGTGGAGTGAGGATAAATTTTTACAAATTGCTCCAGGTGAAAATAAAGTTCCAGAGAGTTTGTTATTTGACACATATGCAGAGGAATTATCATTTCCAGCCATTTACCTTGGGGAATTTCGTGTATTTCGAGAAGAAGCCAATGTAACGCCATTCATGATGGCAACAAGTGAATTACGTCGTTCAGACAGGAGAGGAGTACTTCCTAATAAGCTTCTTTACACGGCAATGAAAATAATGCGCTTAAGAGTTTGCAGTGCTCTGAAGATTGGATTCAAACACATCGGTAAGGATACCAATATAAGTAAAGAACGCCTATTATCTGATGATTACATAAATGCCTGTTTGGAAACAAATTTAGCTTTTATGAAGTCAATCCCTAATTCTGCAACTTATTGGTCTGCGCGAAAGCGAGATCTTTTTGCAATGATGCGCCAGTTGGGTAGGCCAACTATGTTTTTGACCATAAGCGCGAATGAAATTGGATGGCCAAACCTTCTAAGGATTTTACACAAATTGAAAAATCAGGGAGAAGAGTTAACCGATGAGCAAATTGAAGTGTTGAATTATTTTCAAAAGACAACTCTGATTAATGATGATGCCGTCACCTGCGCAATATATTTCAATAAATTGATTAATGTAATCATGCTTATATTGCAGTCAAAGAAGTTGAGTCCATTTGGTAAATATCGAGTGAGTCATTATTTCAAGCGGATTGAATTTCAACATAGAGGTAGCCCACACGCCCATATACTATTATGGTTAGATAATTCACCAAAAGATGCATTGGGGAACGACTACGAAGAAGCGATTGCATTAATTAATTCGCTTATTTCAGTGGATTCATCTGAAGCTTCCGGTCACATCAAACTTCAAACTCATAAACACACCTTCACGTGTTATAAAAACACTCGTACAAATAATCGGCAATGTCGTTTTGAAGCACCTTTTATGCCTATTCGCCAAACTACTATTCTCATCCCGCTAGACAAGGAGAATCCAGAGTTACAAAGACTTAAATCGCGGTATAAAAATATACGACAAAACTTAGAAAGTAATGACTACGAAAATATTGAACATTTTTATCAAGACAATTGCATAATATCAGATGATGACTACGTTAACATTTTACGAGCTGGGATAACTCGGCCTCGAGTATTTTTAAAACGGAGACCTTCAGAAAAATGGCATAATTGTTTTAATCCTTTTATTTTGAACGTGGTTGGGTCTAATATGGACTTCCAATTTATCACCGAAGAATATTCATGTGCTCAGTACGTTGTCGACTACATAAATAAGACTAACAGAGGAATCAGTAACTTACAACAAAAACTCGTCGAAATTATGAATGATAATCCTGACTTCGACATTATTGCTGCTACAAAGAAACTTAGCGTCAACGCGCTGAATACAATTGAAATGTCAAGCCAGGAAGCAGCGTGGTTTCTTTTGCGTGAACCCATGTCTAAAGCGTCAGTAGCTATTGAATATATTCCAACATACTGGCCACAACAGCGAGAAAGAATTCGAAAAACATTAAAAGAATTAGCGCAACTTGAAGATGATGATACAAATGTATGGAAGGAAAATTGGTTCGACAAGTACGAGAAAAGACCTGCTATAATTAATGATATCACTCTAGCTCAGTTTGTTTCGCGATATACTGTCAATGCTGCCGGAAATGTTAAAGAACGAAAAGTCCCACAAGTTATAAGATTCCGAAATTATGATATGGGGAAAGAGTTAACAGAATACAAGAGGGAAATGGTTACGCTACATATGCCTTTCAGAATTGAAGAAACTGATGTTTTGAGTGATATGAAGTTTTTGCGCATCTATGATGAAAATGAAGATCTCATAATGGAGAGACGAAAAGAATTTGAATCTAATTTAGATATCGCAAAAACAATGGAAATTTGTGCACAATTATGTCGGGAAGAGACGGAGCTCAACGATGTGCAGGCAAATAACGATGACCAGAACAGGGCTAATGTCCAAGAAATTCTAGATCCATACCAACAGTTTCTTCAAGATCCAAACTCGGTTATTAACGATGATTTAGTATCAGCTTCAATGAATAAACTCGGAGCGATATGGAAAAAAAAAGACAACCTCATGGAGACTCCAGAGTTTCTTGAGCTCATGAGAAGAACTAACGAGAAGCAATTCGAGCTGGCTCAACACATAATATGGTTATTGACTTCAAAAAACCCAATGCCGTTACAACTATTTTTGACTGGTCCTGCTGGATGTGGGAAAACTTTTCTCATCAAACTGATTATGGAAATTTGTAATAGATTCACAGATACAGATGGCTACTGCAATGCTTATCTTGTATGTGCATCCACTGGAAAAGCTGCGGTTGCTATTGGAGGTACAACTGTTCACACCGCTTTCAAAATTACTCTATCCAGTTTTCAAATACCTTTATCTAACGAAGTCAAGGGCTTGTACAGATGTTTATTCAAGTATGTAAAGATGATACTTATTGATGAAGTCAGTATGATAGGAGCAGAAATGTTAGAACGTATAGATTTGAGGTTGAAAGAAATAACCGGAAATTATGATACCTCTTTCGGTGGATTACATATTATTTTTATTGGTGATTTGAGACAATTGCCTCCAGTTAGAGCCACACCAATTTGGAAACAAAAAATAGTAGTTTATTAAACCAACAAAATACGCTTTTATAGAAAATCTAACTAAAAAATAGAAAGTAAATTTTAATAGATTTGAATTAAAAAAAAATTCAACGGATTGATGGTCAGCAGTTATGGAGAGGAATTAGTTTTTACGAGTTGACAGAAGTTATGCGCCAAGAAAATGCTCAATTTTCTTCATTATTGACAAAAATTGGTAATGGAAATCAATTAGATGAAGACCAGTTGCAACTAATTGAATCAAGATTTTGTTCAGAAGGGGAAGCGGAGCAACGTTGTCCTGGAGGAATTCGATTATTTAATGACAACCATTCAGTTGATGCGTACAACTTGAAAGTGTTGAGTTCATCTGATGAAATATCAAATTCAGTTGCTGATGATGAATTTTTGGGGTGTGAAAATGATCGCGAAAAGCAAAGAGTTGCTAGAGAAAAGTTGTACAAACTTAGTACAATTGACACGGGAGGATTACCTTATGAAATTATTTTTGCTCCAGATAAACCCTACATGATAACGACCAATATTGATGTTGCTGACGGATTAGCCAATGGAGCGGTAGGCAAATTGATCCATGTTGAATTAGGTGTTGATGATAGAATTTTAAGAGTTTGGCTTCATTTTCCTAACGGCGTCGGTGTTAAAGCTCGAGCAAAAACAGCTGGATATGCGAATTCAAAAGGAATTGATAATACAGCGGTTCCTATCAATCGTAGAACTGCAACAATTCCTCTCAACCGGAACAAATCAATTCATGTCAAAAGAAATCATTTTCCGTTAAAACCAGCTTGCTCCTTAACCATTCATAAATCTCAAGGTGGAACTTTTGATGAAATAGTTTACAAGTACAGCAAAGCTCACTCACAGTCTTTAGTTTACGTAGCTTTATCTAGGGTTACGAGTCAACAAGGACTTTACATTGTATCTAGTGAAGATCAACGTTTTCACCATGGCAGACGTGAAAATCAAGCGATGCTTTTGTTACGAAACGAGTTTACTCGGCTTTCTACTGTCCATCTTAATACAATCGATCGAGTTATACTCGAAAAGATTAATGAAGGGAATATCATTGTTTTTTCTCTAAACTGCCAAAGTCTCCGGGCACATGCATGTGATCTTCGTGGCAACATAATACGAAAATCACATGTTTTAATGTTATCAGAAACTTGGCTTTCTAACAACGAACAGGTTGAAGTTGGAAATTTTAATCTCATCACACAATATAGGCGACCAAACATAAAGCGTGGAGGAGGGGTCTGCATTTATCACAATACTGACGATTCACAGCGGGAGTGTGCGGTCAATAGTGATACTCAATTGAGAAGAGGTCCCCAGCACACAAGTCTAACTAAATCTGCTGTAGGAGATATATGCGCCGCAAGATACACTACATCCAGCGGTAGAGAAATTATTATGGTGACTGTTTATATTTCGGTCAATACGAATGTTACTGATATAATAGATTTTCTCCACGAAGCATTGCTAGTATACACAGAAGGGGGTTCGAAACTATTAAGAAAACGCTATCATGAACTTCCGCTTATACTTGGTGGAGATTTTAATATTGACTTTAATAAAGAAGATGGTTTCCGGTTGATACAATTCCTTAAAGACGAATTAAACTTAGATTTAATTTCTGGAAGAACACTGGGAACAACTAGATATGATACCACTATTGATGCGATGTTTTCGCGATTTATTACACATATATCGTCCGACGTCCATGTATCGTATTTTAGTTACCACAAACCGATCGTCTCAGTATTCAATGATGTTGATATTGTTCCTGGAATAAATACACCGCAAGGTGATGTAAATAGTGAATAAAATCAATCTTGCTCAACATTCTATTATATTAAATTATTATTGTTTATATTTTTTCATGGCTTTCTTATGTATGTCAAAAAATTTATTGTATAATTAATAGAATAAAAATCTACCGTGCATAATCTAAGTATCATCAAAAATGCATTAATTTATACCCGTATTCCCTTATCTATTTATTTATTTTATAATCGTTCTTGAGGAGTAAACTCCAGTCGTGCGTCGGAGCGGACACACACACTTTTTTTTTTTTTAAAGTATTTTGTGTATTATTCGTTAACTTGGGACCTTGTCTTCACTATATAGTCATATTCACTAGTTTATTTGTCACTTGTACGATTTTTTATCACTAAATTCACTTTAAATTATATTTTTAAATAACTTTTTTACGGTCTATGTTGTTACCGCGTCTCAGTACCGCCTACCCTCCCTGGAGAAAATAATAAGACAAAATAAAAAATAACCAATCAATGAAAGTGAATAATGTACTTAGTTAAAAGAACTGACGCTAAGTAACCATTGTTATTAATTACTAGCTGTACCCGTCCGCTTCGCTGGGCATGTAAAATTTACATTATTAATTCTCACCCCCACAAAGATTACACATGGTATATAGTGTGTGTAATGTGTTCTTTATTGATTTAATGTCTCTTTTATGCATTATTTAAAAAAAATATTAGCATTGTGCACCTTTTCTCTATATTCTCTATAAGTGTGGAAAATTTCATACTCCTCCGTAACTCTGTAACTCCAATTTTCGTAAAAAGGGATACAAAGTTTTTGCTTCATATATAGATAATGAGTTGACATTGAATACAAGAGAAAACAAGTATTCACATGAAGAGAGCTTGATGAAACATTTGAGTGAAGCGTGCCGGTTCGCGTCGGCCGATAGATGTCGTGTTCCCGGGCTTCTCTGCGTGGCCAATAGATGTCACCACCAGTCAAACTCCTCAATCAATGGCGTAAATTATTTTTGTCATATTTTAATTTTTCAACGGTCGAGTGTGACACGAAAATGAATGTTGCTTAATACGTGCTCCGACACGACTCCTACTTATATTATTTTATGAAAATATTGTTGATCGCCAAACACACATCCCTGAGAGATAAGAGGGTAGTAGCAATAATCGACAGATACCCGTTACTTCTGATCAATAGTTGGATACAGTAATCTGGGTGTGATACTCTCTCTATGAAAGCCGGTGTAGTAGTATTAAAATAGGTGTAATGCACGTTATGCACAATAATAAAAAGGTCACTTTAATGCAATTATTGTTATTATTATCCGACTTAAAAAAAAGTAAGAACTTCTCAATTCGATGGTTTATTTATCCACAGATTCGGTAGAATCTGGCGCCAAGTTCCGTTCAAAAATCCCGTTGTAAACGGAGCGCCAGACTACCGACTGTGTTTACTGTGAGCAGAACAGTTTTTTGAGGTTGCGAAATTTTATTTAATTCTACGGTACTTCTGGTTCCTAAATTGTATATTATATCAATCACTCACAACTTTATTTTACTGATATTAACTAGTTATATCAATTACAACAATTAATCTACTTGAAATTATTAATTTTATCACCACAAACTATGGCTCGCTCAAAAATTTCGATCCTGACTTTTTTCGATGTAAAAAGTGACATGCCACAGACTATAAATATTCGAGAATGGTAATCTACGGCCGCCAGGTTCGCTGGAATTATTCCTATTTGTAATGGATTTTATGACCTGGTAACTGAGACCTTTAAGTCATGTCTTATTTTAATTTATATTCATATTTTTATGAAAAATGATATTATGGAGTGAAATGAAATGTGATATTATGGAGTGAAATGAAATGAAGATGATTAATTTGAGACATTAATCAAAAGGGATGAAATGAAATGAGATGAGATGATATGGAATGAAATATAATCTCAGTAAAATGGTGGTGGTCATTTACTAAGATCTCAGTGGACTTTTTGGAGGAAACCGAGAAGTTACGTACAGCGGCTTTGTTTCATTTTCCCACGTTTGTGCACTTTCACAGATATTAAACAGTTAATAAACCACTATTATTACACATTTAAACCCGAATAAAACACTAAATAGACAAATTAAAACAAATCACACAACTTCACACCTCGCGTTCCCGCCAAAAAGTCATTATTCCTACATAAACTGTAGCTTCAAGGGGATAGTTTGCAGTTCTTATTGAACGGTTTATACATTAAATAACGTTAATGTTGTTACTGTTAGTATTTTAGTTTAAGTACTGCCGAAGCAAGTACTGTTGTTACTGTTGGAGAAACAATTTTGTTTTGTAATGTAATACCGAAATACTTTACGAGATGGCGTTACAAAAAATCCCTTCCCAAAACTATAAAACCGTTGTGATTGTCTACGAATAATAAATAATATAATAACTAATATTTATTCGTAGGTGATTGTTTAAGATGCTATGAATATTTCGGTTTTGATTTCATCAAAATAACTTGAACTTTACTACTGAATTCCGATGAAAATTCTAATTAAGGCTGAGTTAAGTTCAGCTTTTTATTTAAGCCTCTTACTGTAGTTTTTAAATTACATTTATGCGGATTGATGTTTCAAGGCTTTCAGATTTTAATTTTAAATTCTGAAATAATTAAGAACAGCGTCATCTACCCTTCACATTTGAAACAAAATTTAATTCGGTTTAAAGGACAAACCCGAAATCCATACAAACTTGGGCCTGGCGTTACAGTGCTAGAATTTGGGCATAAGTTACAATACCTAAGAAGGTTTCATGAGCCCAATTTTCAGGTCTCCCAGCAATGGCCAAATTGGTAAAATCAGACAATGTTTACATTTTAGGTTATGTTTATTGTTCGAGATATTTTAATAAAAACGATATTTTTGAGGCTGTTTCCTACTAAAGATGAGTAATTTTTTACGAAATCTGTTGCAGCAACAGGTTGCATTAAAATAAAAATGGAACCTGTTACGAGAAATCGAGCGTTAATTGTTTACGAAAACGAACGAAAGCCAAAAATTAAAAACAACGTAATGCGAAACGCGCTGCGCACGAAATGATTTTTTAAGGGATTTTATGACCTGGTAACTAAGACCTTTAGGTCAGTCTTATTTTAATTTTAATGAAACTTTTTTATATGAAAAACTATATTTATATGATAACTTTTTTATATAAAATATAAATCATTACGTGCTCCCATATTATCTCATCACATTTCATTTCATTTTATTTCATGCCTTTTTTATTTTTATTTTTTATTGCTTAGATACCCATCGACGACCTCACAGCCCACCTGATGTTAAGTGGTTACTGGAGCTCATAGACATCTACGACGTAAATGCGCCACCCACCTTGAGATATAAGTTCTAAGGTCTCAGTATAGTTACAACGGCTGCCCCGCCCTTCAAACCGAAACGAATTACTGCTTTACGGCAAAAATAGGCGGGCGGGAGGCGCGGACTCACAAGAGATCCTACCACCAGTAAAATTATTAATGTAACTACACCATAGAAAAACTCAAAGTACCAAATCGACTTTTTCATGTTATATTTAAGATTGCCAGTTGAAAATATTTTGAATTGCCGCAGTTGCCGACATGATTTCGTATCATAACTAAATGGCACAGTTATTTATTTCTTATAATGATTTTTGTTAGTAGATTTTGGTGCTTTACGTTACGTTATTCAATGAGATTAAGTTTATAGTCTGGCCAGCGAATCATGGCACAACTAAATAGCGGCAATCCAAAATATCTTCAGTTGGCAACATTAAAGATAACTTAACACGATTTGATACATTTGTCTTTTTCTATGGCATAGTCACATTAATATAAAAATGCAAAACTACATTTTCATGCTATATTTGATGTTGTCAGTTGTAGATATTTTGAATTGCCGCCATTGTAAGTAGTTGTGTCACGATTCGATGGCCATACTCTATTTACATTGATTAAAATACCTATAAAAACAGTCATTTATCCTAAAGCAAAAGAGTATTAATTATTTTTTACACTCGATTTCCACTAAATCGATCCTATTTTATGGATGCTCTAATTCTAATCCGCACGTTTGTGGAACTAGTTACGTATATTGAAAGAAGTGTTGCAGATGTTTACAAAGATTGTTTAAAACAAAAAAATGAATTCAACTTATTTTCTACACTTGGCCATTGTCAATGAAGCTAAGATTTCAATAGGTTAATCAAGCAAAATAGACAAATTTTTTGGTACATATCCCATTCGTGTAACGCTTAGGCCCAAAATGGGGTTTCTCCTTTGTAAAAGTTAATGTTGATTATTATTACACTGTAACGCAGCGTTCCGTTTCGCGGGGCAACAGCAGCCAAAGGGAATGTGACTCAGGTCCGTGCCCGACGACCCATCCCGCGCTACCCGCGCCCGCGCATCTGTTGCATCATTCGCACCCCCAATTATGGCAATTAGTGCGCGCCAGTGGGTGGAATCTCCCATATATATTTTTTTTATATGGGATGAGATCCGAAGTTGTGACACAACACAGTGTTACCGAGCTAATTGGTTTAACAGAGTCATAGTAATTTTTATCAATACGTGAACATTGAATTTGAAAACAAACCGTACGTTCTCTTTACTTATTTTTATTAATAATATAGTTTTCTTTGCATTTCTGTAATGCTACTACTACTCCTGCGTCTTAACGCGTTAATTAGTGCGCTAAATTGGCATTACGCACCTAGCTATAGAAAAATGTAAATTTCCTTATGGCAACACTAAACAAAATGCCGGTTAAGCTTCGTTGTTTTTGTTTGTTTTGTCGTTTATTCATTTGGTTTTGATAAATAACACATTGAGTTATTTAAAAAACTAAATGGCATTTTAATTTTTTAATATCGCTTATAAGTTCACGTTGATATTTTTCGAGAAAAGACTTTGTTCACAAAATGATTTTGTAACATGTTTTTTTTGTTCGTGTTAATTTTAATATTTGCTGTTAAGAAATTTACTCCTCCTGTTTGGTCTTGTTTTCGTTTGTAAATTGTAAGTTATTGTTGTTGAGAAACTGACTCCTGTGTTGTTTAAATTTTTTGCGCCTTTTGCAAACTTTTTAACATGCCTGATACTCATCGTACTTGTGAAGTTTGTGGTATCAAAGAAAGACATCTTACTGAAAAACGGTTTTTCGCAAGGTTTCCTCTGGATGTCAATAGGTGAGTAAGTGAACTCCTTATTTGAATTTCTTTAGTAGATGGGTTGAAAGGGGTATGGAAGTATCGTCATTTTTAGAATCTTGAAACTTATTATTTAGGCTGTTGATTAGATATAAATAAATATGACAAAGTTTGTATGGGAATTCGTAATTTTTTAATCTAGAACCTTGAAACTTTTTGATGATGATTGATTTTTTTACTTCTAGTCAGATATATGTAAATAATAATGTAATTTTAAGTTTTTAAATCTTCACCCTCGAGGGGGTAAAATAACAATAAGAAATAGGGGATAAAAGAATGCAAGGTATTGTGGGCACAGCTATTAAAAAATACTTCAATAAATAATAGATACTTAAATTTGAAAAATGTATATATTTTAGTTTATAACAAGACCTATTTTAATTTAGTAGTAAAACTAACGCTCATTTTGAATTTTAGATGTAAACAATGGGTAAAGATGGTTGGCAAAGAAGATCTGGCTTATCTTCAAGTACATATGCTACATGATTTAAAACATGTTTGTGAAGCACATTTCTCAAGATGAGACTTTACAAAATCAAAGAAGCGCTTAAAAAAACGAGCTGTACCCAAACTGAACTTGACACTGCCACCATTGAGAGATGAAATTCTTCTTCAATTTTTGCAACTCAACTCGCAAGGTAATTGGGTACATATTTTCCATTTTGTACATTTTTTACAGGATTGAAATTTTTTTTGTGTATTAAAATTTATATTATGTAAAAATTTGTGTTAGCTCAGTACCTAAAATGCTCACTTCTCGCACATATGTCTACTGCATGGACCAAAGATAGTTTCTAAGTCCATTTATATCTAGACCACACTTTGAAATTCAACATGCTCTTGAGTGTAGAATAATTCAAAGTAAATTAAAAAATGTATGTTTTTATATCAGCAGATGTCACCCCACAAGGCCAGTTTGAGGTTCAGGCCGTTCCTAGTGCTTTGATGCCAGCATCCTCAAGTCAGCCTAGCGGTCTAGAGAAAAGTAAGAATCAGGATTGTTTAAATTTATATCAGCAAGAAAAGAAATACTAAATTTTAATCTTAATAGACATGTGTAATAATTTAAAATAATTAATTTAATTTTTCAGCTGATGTCACCCCACAAGGCCAGTTTGAGGTTCAGGCTGTTCCTTGTACTTCAATGCCAACATCCTCAAGTCAGTCTAGCAGTCTAGAGAAAAGTAAGAATCGATTTCATGAAAGCAATTCTAAATTTTAGTTGTAACGAAGATCTGTAAAAATAGTTCAAAATTCCTACTAATATTATAAATGCGAAAGTAACTTGTCTGTCTATTACACTTTCACGTCTAAGCCACTGAACCCATTTTGATGAAATTTGGCACAGACAATTTGTAGACAGAGAAAGGACACAAAATACTATTATCAAGTGATAGTTCAGGGACATGCGATATAACCGAATCCCATGCGGGAGAAGCCACACCCGAAAGTCTAGTTTAAATAAATGAATATAATTTTTTCAGCGTATGGTTCTGGTTGTGTTTATTTAACAACTAGCGACCCGCCCTCGCTTCGCTTAGGAAACTGTCATTAATTATTGATTTCTCCACTATTTAATGGATGTTATTATACATATAAACTTTCCTCTTCAATCACTCTATTTATTAAAAAAAACCGCATCAAAATCCGTTGCGTAGTTTTAAAGATTTAAGCATACATAGGGACAGACAGATAGATATAGGGACAGAGAAAGCGACTTTGTTTTAACTATGTAGTGATACAACATGTTTAGTTATTGTTTTAGCTATTTTTTTTAATATTGTTTATTTGTATTGTACTGTTGGTTTCCCTTATAAATAAATAAAATATAATAAGATTATAATACATACTAATTCTATTGTACTTCATATATTTTTACAGACGTCACCAAAGGAAGCCAGCGGAAAGAAAGTGAAAGTCAAATAAGAAAAAGAAAATTAGAAGATGTTGGTGAGTTTTGTATTATTAACTCCATCTACTTATAGCACCACTTTTAACGATTGGTCAATAAGTATCAATGTAATTTTTTGGTTTTAGATGTTACACCACGGAAAAGGAGGCTCTTAAGTGAATTGAGAAAAACAAAGTGCACATTGGCATCATTAAAAAAGAGCGCGAAACTAATAGACAATTTATCGTCAGAGTTTCTAAAAGAAATTGTCACGTCTGCGTTGATAAATCAAAAGCGTAAGTCACAAGGCAAACGCTGGACTATTAAAAATAAAATATCAGCATTAGCCATCTTCAAGCGTTCACCAAAATCTTACCGATATCTGCGATATCTCGCACCATTTCCGAGTATCAAAACATTGCAAAAATTAATGAAAAAAATACCTGTTGAGCCAGGTTTAAATACAGCTGTACTTGACCACCTGAAAAAACTAGCTCCCATTAAAAAAATAAGAGCAAAATTATGTTCGCTAGTCTTTGATGAAATAGCGTTAAAAGAAAGGTTAACTTATAGCAAAGCCACAGATAAAGTGGAAGGGTTTATCGATTATGGATATGAGAGGAAAGATGAGCTAGCAAATCATGCCTTAGTCTTCATGTTACAAGGTATTGGGAGAAAAATTAAACAACCGCTGGCATTCTATTTCATAAGAGGCACAGTATCTTCAGAAAAATTAGCAGTTTTAATAAAAGATTTAATTAAAGAAATTACTAACTCGGGATTTCAAGTTTTATCAACAATATGTGATCAAGCGCCCACCAATATGGGAGCGTTAAGTCTGTTAAAGGAGTGGAACAGTGGTGGACATAATTATTTTGAATTTGAAAATAAAAAAAATTATATAATTTATGATATTCCACATTTATTAAAATCACTGAGAAATAACTTTTTAAAACAAGGATTTCTGAAAATGGGAGAATTGAAAGGTCAATGGAGCCATTTAGTTGAGGTAGAGGAACGAAATAGAAATTTTTTATATCTTAGCAAACTCAAATCAACTCATGTACAACCAAAGTACAGAGCTAAAATGAAAGTTAAGTATGCCGCACAAATATTTAGCCAAACAGTGGCTGCTGTTCTTAAATTATTAGCTACGAATGTGGAAAATGTACACCGATCAGATGAAATATTACAGACTGCTTTGTTAATTGAAAAATTCAATAAACTTTTTGATTATACAAATGGGCCATCAGGACATGCTGACGTAAAAAAAGGTATACGGGAAAACGTATCTGCTAAAACTGACCATTTAGCTGTTTGGACAGAATTTAGAAAGCAACTGTCTACTTTAACATTTTTCAACCATAATGGCGTGGAAGCAAAAAATGTAAAGTGTGTTCAAGGCTACATTATATCATTAAAATCGCTGCGTGATATTTGGCTGGAAGTTCAGGATTTAGGATGGATATAAGTATTTGAATCTACGGCAGTTAAACCAGGATGCATTAGAAAATTTATTTGGGTTAATAAGACAGCATGGTCAAACAAACAAGCATCCGACGTGTTCTACATTTATAGCTGCTATGAAAACCTCTATAATATCAGGACTTACCACCCCTCACAGCAAAAACTCCAATTGTGAAGAAGACAAAAAGGAACTCATGACGGATTTTCATGATTTAGTTTTTGGGTTTAAAGACGAAGATGATCAAGGTCAAGATATTAATGAGTCTCCTAGTCATGTTTCCACAGAAAATGAAAATGAGGAAGACAACCCGGTTCTCAGTATACCTGAAGAAGAAGAATATAAAGAAATAGTATGTGACCTAGCAAAAATTTCAAATCAACCAGTGGTCTATATAAGTGGATATCTAGCTTCTGTTATTCTAAAAAAAAATGATTGCCAGGTCTGTAGAGAAACTTTGACGGTTGCAGATCCAGAGGAAAATAAGATTTATGATTTAATTAAATTAAGGGAGTGGTGGCAAGATAAGAAATGTTTGACATATCCATCATTGCAGTTGTGTCAAACTGTACACACTGCGGTTACAAATTTTGAACAGTTTTGTATCCCTAACCTACATAATAACAATATTTGCCAGTGGACAATTACTATATTTTATTCAAATTGTAATACAGAGTGGCTATGCATTAATCATCGTCAACAAATGTCAGACTTATTGTTTACAAAATTGGCTCTAATGCTGATTCGGCGACAGTGCCAGATAATTAATTTAAAGCAAGTTTCAAAGGAAGAGGATTTGGCAGACGCGAACAAAAGGGGTCAACAATATGGTGTTTCAAGATAATTACATAATTAATTTTTATTTGTTTTTTGTAGAAAGAAGTTAACTTCGGGTTTGAGTTCAAAAAAGTATACATTTAGAGATTTAGAACTTTATTTTTTTACTATTATAAAATAGAAGTTTTTAAAAATTTACTCTTCAAATGGAAATAGAAACGAATTGTTTTTTATTTAGCACAAAGATTTTCAAAACCTAGTTCGTTATAACATTATAAAACAAAGTTGAAAACCTCTACATGTATACTTATTGTACCTTGCATAAAATTAAGTAAATATTGGTTTGTATTGTAAAATAAAAATTAAACATTTCCGATACAAACTTAAAATTTTTTGTAAGCGTTAAAATTCTACTTACAAATTTCATTAAAATTATACTAAGTAATAAAACATTGTTTTATTTCTTTTAAAATAATCAAGTTTTTATTTCAATATGCAATCCTTGCCTGCATTCGATATCGACAAAAATATCGATAATATTCGCATCATTATTTATTGGACATCGATATTAATGCCCATCACTATTTTTGACAGTAGTAAGATTTTTGTAGCCTGTGGTTGTTTTGATGTTGTCACCAGATCGGATCTGATCCCATACATTTTCATTTTGTAACGTTTACTATGAAGTGCGGACTCTTATAACGTAGTGATTATATACTCTTTGGTGCGCGCCAGACTTTGAAGCGAAATACACGCGTCCCCGGTCGATACCGGAACTGACAACCCGAGTCTCATGCCAGTCGGGCACCTAACATTAAACTGGCAGCCCAAGCGCGGGCCCTTTAACTAGTATTTCGGAGTGAATCTACGTAATTACGACACGTACTCGTCGTCAGTCACGGCGTCAATCCGATTTTCAAGACGTTGAAGAAGAAATTGGTTCAACCGCGGGACCGACGCCAACATTTACCGCAAACAACATGGCGTCATTACAAGAAAGTCAAATGGCAGCATTCGAACGCCTACTCGACCGAGTTTTTGAGCATAAAACTCAACTCGAATCATCAGCAACACCGACGTCGGAGCCGACATCGCCGCCTTCCTCGACGCCCGCTCACCATTCTGGGAACTTCGCGTCATGCACGGCGCGGTTCAGCGGAGCGCCCGGCGACTCACTCGACGGTTTCCTTCACGCGGTCGAATCATACAAAGATTGTGCTGACGTAGGACACGCCATCGCGTTACGAGGACTCCCGATGTTACTAACCGGAAATGCAGCCGTGTGGTGGCAAGGCGTTAAAGCTAGCATCACTTCCTGGGACGACGCTTTATCATCGTTACGAAGCGCTTTCGGTGATTGCAGACCGCCCCATCGAGTCTACTTAGAGCTCTTCAAAATGTCGCAAGGACAAAGAGAGAAGACGGAGATCTTCGTTGCCAGAGCACGAGCCCTACTAGCTCGACTCCCACCTGGTGACCTTAGTGAGAAAGTTCAAATTGATATGCTTTACGGCCTTCTACACCGTCGTGTTCGTAAAAGATTAAGAAGAGACGAAGTAACTTCATACGACACGTTATTAAAGAAAACGCGCCATATCGAGGACTCCATCTACGAGACCAGTCCGCCTGAATTTATTCATCATCCTCAGCGAGCGACGCCACGTTCATCGGGTAGTACCGCAGGCGAAGTTCCCGCCGGTGCTTCGACTTCGGCGCGGATGACGCCGCGGAAAATATTCAACTCGGGCGCCGCTGGCGGCCCGCCACGCGACGACAGCGCTGCGCCGAGCACCGTTCGAGTCCCCGCGCCTCGCTACACGAACACTGATAATGTATCATCTACGTCGATTGTTAAAAGACTGTTCTGTGTTTATTGCAAAAAGTACGGACATATTCGTGATGAGTGTTTAAAATTAGCGTCAAAATTCGACAACGAAAATACGCAAGCTGTATCCTCGCGTTACGGGTGTGGTACCAAAGGTGTTACTCGGTCTCAGTGTACAAAGTGTAACGCAAGTTATTACGCCGTCGACGCTGCACGGACCCGATCAGTCACATCCGATTTACCTATTGGTAAAGTAAATACACAGCTGTCAAGTTCAGTGAACTCTATTCATCGCGACAGCTCGTTGCATACAGCTTGCACTTCAAACACCGTAAAGTCGTCCATTTATATTAATAATCGTAAACAATGTTTTGTTGATAATGAAAATAATTATTATCCTACCGATTTTAAGGCGATTCTTCCTCCGCGCTTTTTCGGTTCTGATAACAAGGTTAGACTTCAAAATTATTCTAGACTTAATCATAATATAAACAATAATATTAGTTCTAGGAATAGGCCCCTGATGCGTTACTCGAGTGGTACCGAACCAAAACATAGTTATTCCGAGGTACCAAGTGGCCGCGATAGGGTGACCATGATGAACGAAAATAGGGTGACCATGGAAAACGTCGGACATTTTTCGACAATTAATTCTAATGTGAAAAGTGTTGCCCAGAGTAACTCTACTGAGCACCAGGTTAGGTTAAGACCAATTTTAAGTGTTCAAATGTTAGGTATACGAGGTAATGCTTTGTTGGATACGGGAGCTAAGAGTAGCGTTGCTTTATGAATTGCTGTTAAAGCATAACCATCCGTGTGAGGAAACCAGGCGTCGGGTGAGGCTTGCAGACGGTTCCGCGCGCACCCGCCGAGTTTTGCTCACTACTCTTGAAGTAAGGGTAAGTCCCGAAAGGTCAGTAACCCTTGAATTTACTGTTTTTCCAGATGCTCAAAATAATGAAACTTTGCTTGGCATGGATTTTTTGGTGGCAGCAGGTATTGTGCTTGACTTTGCTTCATCCACTTGGCATTTTTCAGGAAAACGGGTTACCTATCCAATTGAATATGAGTGCCCTAAGCCATGCATGTTTGCTTCTACTGCTGACTTCCTGCGTGATGATAAGGGTTCTATGCTTGGCTCCGATGAACGGCAGCAGCTATCACATTTATTGCAGGAGAATGGAGACATCTTTAGGGTGGGGGGAGCCCCAACCCTTTACGCCGAGCACCACATTGATACCGGTGATCATCCGCCTATATCGGTACCGCCGTATAGGCTCACTCCTGTGCTTCAACAGCGAGGAGAGGTTCTCGCAATCGATTTGTTCGGGCCACTGCCAGAAGGAGAGCAGGGGAGCGATGGGTACTCCTGGTAGAGGATGTAGCTACAAGATGGGTAGAACTCTACGCACTTGTTGATGCCACCGCCGTGGCTTGCTCCCGAGTCCTACTGGAAGAGTATTTCCTTCGTTATGGCTTGCTTATGCGTCTAGGGGTGTAACACGTAAGTTCATGCCACGACGGGATGGCCCGTATCGCGTAGTAAAGATAGTTAGTCCTACAACGTACTTCATAGCAGACTTGTCAAACAATGTCATCGGCAAGTATCACACCGCGGATTTAACCCACTCTCCGTCAAATTCAAGTACGGATCCAATTATGCCAAAGAGGCAGAGAGGAAGGCCGCGTCTTCAGACTAACAGTCCCAAGTTGGACTCGGGACGCGTTCCCAACTTGGAGGGGGAGTATGTAACGCAGCGTTCCGTTTCGCGGGGCAACAGCAGCCAAAGAGAATGTGACTCAGGTCCGTGCCGCGACGACCCACCCCGCGCTACCCGCGCCCGCGCATCTGTTGCATCATTCGCACCCCCAATTAGTGCGCGCCAGACTTTGAAGCGGAATACACGCGTCCCCGGTCGATACCGGAACTGACAACCCGAGAGTCTCATGCCAGTCGGGCACCTAACATTAAAACACTAATTAATTGAGCGTTTCATTAGCTTTTAAGCTGAGTGACTATTTATAATTTATTTTTATTAAGTAATAAATGAGCAAAAAATAATACTTAACAAAAAGATATGAAATCCGAACAAAAACAGTTTCACTGTAAAAAATTGCGCCAAGTCCACGTTTATAAAACTCATCTCAATAACATTTGCACTTTACAAAAAAAGAAGACTTCAATAGCTTTCATTCTCTACAAAAATATGTGAAATACAAAAAAATACCAAGAAACCGTCATAAAGATGAAAAAATTAAAAAAAAATTGTTGAAAATTTAAAAATAAAAAAATAAAAATTTTATCGTGCTTGGCGCGCGTCATTGAGTACCCCAAAATTTTTCGGAAGAATTTCAACCCGAGAAAAAAACCATTTTGCTTTAATATACAGTGAAAGCTGAAAAAGTTACCCAGGTTGTCTTTTTCGCTCTTGTTAGCGTTTTATGAGAAATTGAGACAGAACTACGGTAATTTTCAACAGCTCTCACTATATACCTATGGGCTATTATATGCCAAATCGACCACTTTTGCGTCCGACCCCTTTAGATTCAGCTGAAACTTTAATATTCTTTTCTACCCTTTGAAAAACATCTTTGAGAATTTTTTCAAATGTTTTGAAGCCAACGTATACATACGTATCGACTCGTAAGTAGTTTGTATTTGTATAAGCGAACACGAGAGGGTGTTTAGTTCAAATCATAAAAGATGAGTGGGAAATGAAAAAAATTCAAATAACATACGTATGAGATGTCGATTTTACTTAACTTTTGTAAAACTTATTATGAAATAATAATTCATTAATTACATTTATGCATTTCATAGGTTGACCTACTTATAAATTTCTAAACATTGAAAGGATGTTCATTTATCCTGAAAATTTTGGGGTACTCAATGACGCGCGCCAAGCACGATAAAATTTTTATTTTTTTATTTTCAAATTTTCAACAATTTTTTTTTAATTTTTTCATCTTTATGACGGTTTCTTGGTATTTTTTTGTATTTCACATATTTTTGTAGAGAATGAAAGCTATTGAAGTCTTCTTTTTTTGTAAAGTGCAAATGTTATTGAGATGAGTTTTATAAACGTGGACTTGGCGCAATTTTTTACAGTGAAACTGTTTTTGTTCGGATATCGATTACCTCAGTACTTTTTCTAGGTGAACCGATTTTTATGATTCTGCTTTGAAAGGTGGTGATGGTCTCATGAGGTCGTATTTCAATTTTATCAAGATGTGATCAGGATTTTTTGAGTGATCCTAGCAATACTTAGTTAACTGACTTCGACTACATGTATGATATTCTTATTTTGTTAAATGTTGATGATATAAAATGGTAAAAAAACATCGAAAGATTGAACATCGCAGTACTTTGGAGGCGGTCTAATTCTAATTTAGTGATGTTCTGATGAAGATCTTCGATGATGATACAAGGGAACTCTTCAGTAAATAAGAGAAAATTCCAAATTCGTTTTTGATAACATTAATTCGTATAGGGCAGCGGTCGGCCACCTTGTCAACCAAAACTTATAGTAGACAATAGAAAACACACAATTTAAATGTATACAAAGGGCTTTTTTTCTCATATAGGTATTTTTATAGCCTTGTGGTTCAAAAATGTTTACTCGTTACAAGGCGAGGTAATAATTAATATTCCGCGCCAGAATTGAGCATTTCACGGAAAAGCTACGTTAGCCGAGCCGAGGAGTCAAAGGCACAGTCCGTCAGCTTTCTTAGCGGCCAATGCCAACACTGGCAATATCTGCGAAAATGAGTAAGCGCTAATACTCATGTCCTTTCATTACTATACTGTACTCTCTTTAACCCCCATGCCCCCATATATCTCAAAGAACGTTTCGAGTTCCTACGTGATACGCATAATTTTTCCCTGAGATCATCGGATAGCCTGAGACTGAAAATGCCGGCGCATTCATCATCATTCTTTGATCATTCATTCACCGTCCAGGCGGTTCGATTGTGGAATGCTCTGCCGGATGCAGTGAGAAGTGCTCAAACTTTAAACTGTTTTAAAAGAATGGTGAAGGAACACTACTTATCTTCTTAGTGCTGTTTGTTTGCATCATCATTTATTATTTCCATACTGTTGATGTATTATGTGTATGTAAGTATATTAGTATGTATTGTATGTAAGTATGTATATTGGTATATAATAATAAGTATATATTTCATATTATATGTAAACGGTATATATTTTGTTTATTGTATGTATATATTTTCTATAATGTATTATCTATAGTACACCGCAACATACCTGCTATATTTTTTTTATATTTTCCAGAATTTCTATAAATTATACGGTTGTCTGGAAGAGATCGCTTTTAGCGATAAGGCCGCCTATTGTACAAATTTATCTGTTTTTTGATTGTTTTTTTGAATGTAAATTGTGTTTTGGTGTGCAATAAAGTGTATTCTCTCTCTCTCTCTCTAAGCGCTCTACAAAAGAAGCAATCAGCGATAAATTTTTTTAAGGGATTTTATGTCCAGGTAATTAAGACCTTTAAATCATGTCTTGTATTTTAATTTATATTCATATTTTTATGAAAAATGATATTATGGAGTGAAATGAAATGAAGATGATTAATTTGAGACATTAATCAACTGGGATGAATTTTATTTCAGTCCATATTATCATTTTTCACAAAAAAAGAATATACATTATAAGACATAACTTAAAAGTCTTAGTTACCTGGTCATAAAATCACTTTAAAAAAAAAGCGACTGTCGCGACATTTTGGATTTTTTTTAAACTTAAGATTTACAAACTACCGCGATTGATTGATTCTTTCCGCGACATTTAGGCTGTTGTACTTTTCTAAAACATGGTAGGGAAAGGAAGTGTAAAATGCTCAAAATGCGGCATTACATCAAAAGAATATTTTCCTTAACCTTCCATAGGTTTCCTCTTCCGTCCAAGCATCGGTCTCTGAGGTAAGTAGATCAAACATTAATATTTGGATTAATTTTAGATAAACGTCCTCCTGATTTTACAAGTTCTCACTTTTTGCACAATTCCGACTTGAATTATGCAAAAAGTGTACTTACTTAATATTATTTTGAAGATTGCTTAGAACTTTGTTTTTTAATTTAAAGTAGAACAGCTTCATACTTTATACCTGTGTACAATGAAAGCATTATTTTTTTAGGGCTAAATTTTGTTTTCTGATGGTGATTGGACATCCAATGAATTGTTAGAAAAGTTGAACGCACAGCATAGGATGCTATGTGGCAATCATTTTGATGATTCTTCATTTACCAGCAGCAACAGGAAAAGACTTCCATCTGAAGCTCAAAGTATACTTTCCCAATTAAGAGACGAACAGTGTAGTCCATCTAAAGCAAGTCATGACATCCAAGTGAGTATTTACATAGTTTACTTTATAATCATAAAAATATTACTCAAAAAATTATAAAACAGTTACGGGCATTAAACTTCTTATCTCGTGATAATATTCCATAACAAATCAAAAAAATATTGATTTGTATCCTTTTCATATTGAAGAAAGTCTTCTCCCAAGTAAAACATATTCACTTATCCTATATAGAATAGGTAGATATGTTAGGATACACTTGGGGGATGTAGATAATTAATTTATTCTGATGTAGTTATATCACATTGGTTATCTTGACATAGTACTTGAATTTCAAATTGTGAAAAAGAAATAAACATCACTTTTAAGAAAATATTTTTTTCCAAAATAATAATAATAACATGTAAACCTACATAGAATACATAGATCGAAAGTATTAAAGTTACCAAAAAATTTACTTTAAAGGAATTAATTTTCTAAATGTTTTATTTAAATTTGAAATTTGTGATTTAATTATTTTTGTATATTTTCCAGGAACCATCAATAAGCAAAGGTATTTTGAAGGACTTGGATGTGAAAAAGTTCACTGAACTTACACCTAAAAAGCAAAAGCTGCATAAGAGATGCAGAAAAACCTATCTGAAATAATGAGGCTCTGAAGAAAGTTTAAAGGTGTTAAAAAATCCAAAAGATCTATATTAAGTGTACTAACATCAAATGAACCTACTAATGAATTATTAAAAAGCAAATTAAGTAGTTCATTTTATTTACTATTACAATGCCAACTGAACAACGTTCCAAGAAAATTAGCTGGATGGAGATGGACACTGGATGATAAAGTGTTAGCCTTAAGCATTTATAAGAAATGAGTCGACTATTATCAAAGCCGGCAATGTGACTTTTGGACAATTATTGGTAAATCAGAAAAACTAATTATTGACTTTGTATTCCATTGGCAGTCACAAAACTCTTCTGAACGACATCTTAGATAAATAACAGGTTAAGTATTAACCTTTATTTAATGCAGGTTTTGAACCGTATTCTTTGAAGGAGACGATTATATTCAAATCAATCTGTATTGACATATCAATAACATTTTTTTGTCCAAATGCACAGATTGCCTCCCTTGATAATAGACGACTCAAATCAAACTGTTGTTATAGATTATTAGTAGGTTATTTTGTTGATCCAATTCATATTTTATGTGAAAGTAACAAAGAGCTAGGAGATATGCCTCCTCAGTGTTCTGGTGAAATGCAAGCATGTGCTTATCTTTGCGGATTTATTGTAAAAAAGATGGCACTCAATTGTACTCTTTGTAAAAGTATTATGCTAGCAGACCAGAACACTTAGGTATGTCATTTGTTTACATTGTTCAAAGAATATGACGATGTTAAATGTAGTTTAAATTACATTCAGTACAGTTTTTGTAAAATGGTTGAAAAGGCTGCAAATTTGGTAAACAATTATCTAAAAGATCACAGTCACACAGAAAAAATTAAAATGAATTTATATACTTTATTAACTGAAAATTTGGACAAAGATTGACTAAAGGTATGTGAAGAACATTACGCAGTCAATATTGAAACAATTATAAAAAGTACAATTGCTATATGTTTAAAAAGATTTTGTAAAATAAAAAATGATGAATTTATGGAAGAAGCGTCCAAAAATCATGGAAGAGAAAAATAAATATATTGAAAAACGTTTAATATTAAGTGATGATGTATGTAAAGTGTAAATCGATTAAATATTCAACCATTTCATTAAATTATAAAAAATGCATTAATTTTATTGCAATTAACTTATATTGCAACTTAACTATTAATTGCAGTCCTAGTGGTAAAACAATTGCAGTTATCTCAGATTGATGTCAGATTATTTACAAAACATTTATGCTCAACACATTTGTAAATTTAAAACAATACTTTATTGTCAGATAATACCTTTTCTAATTCTACAAGAAACTAAAATTAGTATGTTTCGAGTTTAGGAGTCATTAATCATCAATAAATGATAGATTTTCATGTTTATAAGTCATATAACACCCGTGTTCAGTTACTATGTAACTTCATCTAATTAGTTACTTTTCAATGACGTCCCTTTCAAGGATATTTTATATTAAAAGTTTCTCTACGTTTAAATATACTGAATTATTATAAAATAAGTAAAAAAGTCATCAAGTATGTAATTTATATATATTTATTGTTAATAAATAACGACACCATAATTTTACCACACTAAATCTTTTATATGAAACAGTCAATTACACTGTGGTAAGCCTTTTACAAATAACGTAGATTTTCTCATTAATTTATTACAGTAAAAAACTTAATTCTAATTTTAAATCTAAAATCTAATCTAAATGTAAACTTTATATCCTTTAAAATTATTCTGCCGCCACGCGCAGTGCTGTATATAATATAAATACTTTAATTGTTAATAAGAATATACATTAAGACTTTTTGTTTTTAATTATGGTAGCTTAATAAAATTGTTACCCATGTACAATCCTTGTTTTATTTCTCTACATGAAATTATTCCTTAATTAAATTCTCTACTTGCATACCATTTTAAATTCTCGCGCCATACGTTAGTACCGATGGCATTAACTGGAGCGTTGGTGTAGGCATTTTTTTACTATGAAGCTGTTCTTCTTCGCTAGAAGTAATAGTGTTCTGTGGTCAAAGGGATGCAGGCTGCCGACCACTGCACTAGTGTAAGGTGCCACTGTGCTGTAAAATCCAACAAAGGCTTGTAGAAATGAAGATCGTTTATTTTTGTTAAAAATTTATATTTGGTATTTAGAATAATTAATAATTAGTAATTTTATTTATTCAGTTTCAAGGATTATTCTTGATGCTAAGTTTAATTCGGTACTCTGTCATACATGAATTTAGAAACAGCGATTTAATATATGACGGCGGCTTGCTCGTCGCTTGAACTCAAATAGCATCATAATAAATTAATCAGCTCATTTGTTAAATCTTATACACGTTGAGTATTAGTAAATAATGAACTAATTGTGTCGTCGAGAGAAAGAAGAGCGAGAGAGAGAACAATAGTCTTCATCTCTTCTCCATCCCCACTCTTAGCTCCTGGTATAAAAAGAGTGGCGCCCCTAATCTACGACAAAGTACTCATAAGAGCTGTGTTGTGACGACGTCTGTGACAATACGAATATTTTTATTTTTAAGTGTGCCGGTGTGGTAAAAATGGTATCAAATATTGTGAATTACCTTTGTTAGTAGTTTAAAGTTACCTAATAGTTATAGTTTTTACAACATTATACGCTTTTGTTTTCTAAGTGAGTGATCACGTGTACAACTACACACAAAACCGGAAACACCTGCGCGTAAAAGAGCTCAGGATATGCTATATTTAGGAATAGGTACGTATACTTAGTATTTCTGCAGAATAGGTATACTTAGTATGGCTAGAATTCAATTGGTAGTGATCGTATATTTTTTAATTCCTTTGGTGAATTGTGTGTTTTATGGAGCTATTTAATATTATAAAATTTAAGTAGTAATTGGAAGCTATAATATAAATGGTATTGGTAGTAGTGAACATTCAACAACTAGAATTTTTATCGTTGTAAAGCTTTTTTTCATTGCCTTTGTAGGCAGACGAGCTTATGGCCCACCTAATGGTAAGTAGTCACCTTCATTCATGGACATCGGAATGTAAAGGACACAGCCTACTGCCGGAAAGATATAGCAGGTATATACATACTTAGACCTTGAACACAAAAAACATTAAAAAAAAATCCACCGGGAATCGCACCGGGGCTTCATAGTTTAGTAGTCGAGGTCACTTTGTAGTTTCTACTCTACTCACAAAGCAATCACTAGTCACTGAAATACTTAATATCTAGATTAAGTACAGAGTTGTTCTATTGGAGATAATTAAATGAAAATGTTTTGGAATGTATACCATGTAATGAAATGTATTTGTTAAAAGTTGATACTTTTTTTTTTATATTACTACTTGGGTGGACGATCTCACAGCCCACCTTGTGTTAAGTAGTTACTGGAGCCCATAGACATCCACAACGTAAATGCACCACCCACATTGAGACATAAGTTCTAAGGTCTCAAGTATAGTTACAACGGCTGCCTCACCCCTCAAACCGAAACGCATTACTACTTCACGGCAGAAATAGGCAAGGTGGTGGTACCCACCCGTGCGGACTCACAAGAGGTCCTACCACCACTATTTTATTTATTTATTTATTGCTTAGATGAGTGGACGAGCTCACAGCCCACCTGGTGTTAAGTGGTTACTGGAGCCCATAGACATTCACAACGTAAATGCGCCACCCACCTTGAGATACAAGTTCTAAGGTCTCAAGTATAGTTACAACGGCTGCCCCACCCTTCAAACCGAAACGCATTACTGCTTCACGGCAGAAATAGGCAGGGTGGTGGTACCCACCCGTGCGGACTCACAAGAGATCCTACCACCAGTAAGAATTTAATTTCATTATAGCTATTAACTATGACAACCATTTGTCCTGACTGAATGGTCGACTTTTTCATCAACGCCTCAAGAGCCCCAATTCTTAGGATAACGCACTTGAAAATTTTGCAAGGATATAGTACATTTTATGTGCCTGCTATTCGTTACAAGTAATATACCTAAACATCTGTTTATTTATAGACGATAAAGATTTCCGGAAATTGTAAAGAGCAAATATTACTATCAAGAATAGGTAGTATCTATGACCTGTACTAGTTCCTTTATATCTTTCGTAAAACGGATGTTACTTCAATATCTCGAATATTGACCAAATATGTGAATAGCATTAGTAATTACTTTGAAATTCGAAAATGTAGGCAAATAATTTTAATTTTTTATGTAGTGTAATTTGGGATACGATTTGAATAACAAAAAACAAAATAGTATTAATTACAAATTTAAAGTTCATTTATTGATAGTTCATAATGATACCAATTTTTGAAAAACTACCATCCAGCAAGTAAAATTTAAAATATTGGTATTTGTTCATTTAAAAACTTCATGTTGCAAGGTTATTGTTACTTTCTTTTTTATCATTATTATTATGTTTTATTTCTGCCAGACCAGCTCCATTGTACCATACCGTTATTCTCATTTTGTCACCAAATTTACATAGCTTTGCAATTGATTACAAAAACAACTTAATCTGACTCGGCGACTTTCCTTCTCTTTCTTTTGTGAAAGTTTTAATTTTATCAATATAGTGCACAATAACAAATGTTGAAATGCAACACGCATTTAGATGTAGAGTAGAAATTAGCTAAGATTTCCCTTATTCCGATGTGATTGTGAATTCGACCGATGATTTAACGTGATATCGCCTCCAGCTTTAATACAACAGCTGGCAGTATAAAAATGAAGTGAAATAGTACTCGATTGTGTTATATTAGTTTTGATTCATGTTGTGAATATACAAAGGCACTCGCTAACTAACTAACTTATACAAAGTTATAAGTAAAACCATACTTATTACAAAGTTTAATACACGGAAATAAATTTGTGTTTAGTGTGTTTTTAACCTATTGCATAGCTTTTATCGGGGGCTTTGAGCGCGGCGACCGAATCAAGAAATTATATTATTTTATTTTATTTTTTATTGCCTAGAGGGGTGGACGAGCTCACAGCCCACCTGGTGTTAAGTGGTTACTGGAGCCCATAAACATCCACAATGTAAATGCGCCACCCACCCCGAGACAAGTTCTAAGGTCTCAAGTATAGTTACAACGGCTGCCCCGCCCTTCAAACCGAAACGCATTACTGCTTCACGGTAGAAATAGGCAGAGTGGTGGTACCCGCGCGGAAACTTCCGTAACGAAAACAAAACCTAACACCCCCCACTCCGCCTACCATGTAGCTCGTGTCCAACATATTCACACGTTGCACTTGTGTAGTATTTGTGAATAAGCGCGCGGCGTGACGTCACACTGCATGCGCATCATGAAAAGTCTGCCCATATCTCTCTCGCGCGGTCTAACTTATGAGTGTGAAGGGGACAGTTAATGTTTGTAAATATAGCGTGGTCTAATTTTATTAATGTTTTAATATTAAAGTATTATTGTCTAATTATAATGGCATAAGTTGATAAAAAATGCTATGCAATAGCTTTACCGTGGCAGTCCCCGAGTGCCACGTGTTTTTTTTTTATTTTATGCCACAATAACAAATAAATTATCTTGTGGGCCCAAATAATGTTTATATTACCTGGTAGTTCCCTGTAACTATATATAGTAATTACGGTGTGTTAAATTCTTCTGTAAAGTCCATGGTAGAAGTTTATTAAGTGTATTTTACAATGTAAAAAAAAACCGGTTGTCTGTAAAGTCGGCTTACTGACGATAGTTGAACGTGAAACGTCATAAGAAAATACTGAGGGAATGGTTTCATTTTTCAAAAGAAAATTTTAATTTTATTTGTTTGATAAATATTTTGTATGGATATAGAGAAGGAGGTAAATGGAAATCACTATTGAATTGATCAAGTTACATTTATTTGTATGCATAAATACAATTATGTCAATTTTTATGAAAGTCATCAATGAAAGTCATGTCAATGCTATAGTCACATTCAATTTTCACTGAACTTCATACTTGACGTAAACATGTAAATGTATTATTGTATAGCAGCTGTCCACGCGGATGCATCGCTCACTCAAGTAGGAGAGAGACAGATGTCGAACGCTGCCGAACGCGGAGGCCGATTGTGCCTCTTTGTCGCTCGTTGCGCGCTCTCGCTTGCATTTAAAGCCTTAAATGGAATGCCTCAGAGCGAGGCAACGCCGCATGAGTCATGTTTTTTCGTGCGTGCAGCCGGCTTCAACGAATTATAAGACGTCACGTCAAAACAAATTATTATACACATGTATAGAAAAAATATAAAAAGACTGACAGTAAATGAATAAAACAATATAAAAAAGTGTGTGTGTCCGCTCCGACGCACGACTGGAGTTTACTGGATATAAAAAATTAAACGAAACAATACGAGAAATAGTTCTATATTACGACAACACGATACACTACAGATTATTAACAAATTAACGAGACACAAAACAAACGACTAACAAATATATGAAAATACAATAATGAGAGAAACGCGCGATCAGTACGAGGCTTTGTGGCGGACTGCCGGCGCAGCAGCCCGGCGTCACCTGCGATAACGCGGCCGCGCGTTGGCTCCTGATTGGCGCGCGCACGCATCACGCAATCAGGAGCCAATCAGGCGCATAACGCATTTCGTGTGACATGCTAGTACGATTTTGGTCCCCATAATTTTCATACCCCGGGCCTATATATGTAAATCGATTCTTAAGGAGTAAACTCCAATAATAATGATGATTTACAATTTGAAACAATTATAATTAGAACAGGAATTGCTTTAAAAAATGAACTTTTAATTTCTCTGATTTTTAGGTTCAGTATTAGAAACTTTTTGGAGTTTACTCCTTAAGAATCGATTTACATATATAGGCCCGGGGTATGAAATTTATGGGGACCAAAATCGTACTAGAGAGTATAGCATGTCACACGAAATGCGTTATGCGCCTGATTGGCTGATGGTGATGCGTGCGCGCGCCAATCAGGAGCCAACGCGCGGCCGCGTTATCGCAGGTGACGCCGGGCTGCTGCGCCGGCAGTCCGCCACAAAGCCTCGTACTGATCGCGCGTTTCTCTCATTATTGTATTTTCATATATTTGTTAGTCGTTTGTTTTGTATCTCGTTAATTTGTTAATAATCTGTAGTGTATCGTGTTGTCGTAATATAGAACTATTTCTCGTATTGTTTCGTTTAATTTACCGACATCGTTTTGCTTGTGGCCGGACGCCGTTCGGGTTCGATTCCTGAACGTATCAACTGTTAGTGGGTTGATACCCGAATATAACCCGCTACAAATCATTTATTAATAAAGCTTATTAAATATAAACAATTCCTTCTATCAGTGAATGGACAACTTATATATTAATTGTAAAAGTGAATTATATAGACTTACTTAATTACCGCATCCACGTGTTCCGCAACTCCCGGATCATTCTCACTAGAATACGTAACTTCCATATTTTACTGTATTCAACTGACACAAATTTATATTTATATCCAGTAAACTCCAGTCGTGCGTCGGAGCGGACACACACACTTTTTTTACTACAAGATATGGCATCACTGACTAATCCAAAGACCGAACTGACACTTGGCGTGTGTTGGAAATTGACAAGTCCAAATTAATGATTTAAAATCTTTTTAATTGTTAACCTGAGTAAAATTGTAAATATTTAAAGAAAAAAAAACATGGCAAACTTTAAAACAGACCATGATTATGAGTCATTTTCAATACAAAGACAGAAACATGAACTTTGACAACAGGAAAATTCTAAACACAATTAAGTACAAATACTTATGAGAGCCCAATAAATATCATTAAATATTTTAAATAACGGTTTATCCTGATACATTGAATAAGTAGCCAAGATTAATACACGATTAAATTTAGTTATTGCAGCTAGGTTAGGACATTGTTTTTCTGTCGATACCATTAACCACTCAAAATCAGGTGGGTCATTTAGCTGCTGGACATATCTTACAATATTGATGAAATAAGAATGTGAAACACTGAACTTTCACTGGCCCCAATATGAGATCTTCTGCTGTGTTATGGGCACAGCTGCACACAACACACAACATACACACACACTTGAGACAATATAAGTACATCCAAACCTTAAATACCAATCATTTTACCAAATAGACTGACCCTTCTTGTGGTGCAGTCTGATCCAACCCTATGTCTCTTCTGCACTTTTATGAACATGTTTTCATTTGATAACACTTATCTACCTACACTGTGATGAATTTTATAATTTTTATTACTGATCGTAGGACTTCTTGTGAGTTCACACTGATCGTATAATGTGTTTCGGTTTAAAGGGCAGGGAAGCTGTTTTACTGTAAAAACTGAAACTTTGAACTCATGTCTCAAGATGGGTGGTAGACTTTACATTGTAGATTTTCATAGGCTTAGATGGGTGGATAAGGTCACCGCCCACTGACCTCATCCACCCATCTAAGCTATAAAAAAAAGGATGTAAGGTCACTTGTATGAACTATATTTCTACATTCGTTATCTATGGAATAAAATAAATGCTTTCATGAGATAATATTGAATGCTTTCTGAGTCCTCGGCCCACTATACTATTGCTAAGTTTAGGTTACTTGAAATCCATTGATCATAGTGAGATGTTTCCACTATACACAGTCTTTATTTTACAATATATTAATTGGTTTGTTATACAATAATGAATGTAAACAAGATTAAACTTAATAGTTTTGAAATTGGCAATCACACAAAATATAATATAAACTATAGCTAAATTAATCATAGGTAATTATTTCATTCTAGTTAAAAATGTCAGAGAAATGGAACGAAATAAATTCAAAGAAGAACGGCGAGGTGGACCCTCAGTTTTGGAAGGAACTAACAGACCACTATCTCCGATATCCTGTGCTGTATGTGAAGGGGCTAGGCAATATGAAGGTTAGTGTTATTGAATATTTATTAGCCATCCCCCATAACCTTGCATAATTCTGGCATAACGCATGATGATTGTAAGTGAGATCTCTAGTCTCTTGAATGAATAGTGCTCATCGTGGTGGTGGTGGGAAGTCACCATTGCTTATAAGCACGTAATGCCAGGGCAAAAGCAAGTTGCTGCAGATATTGCATTATATATGTTATATCGCTATACTTAATTTTTGGCCTCATATAAAATAGGTGGACCATACACTTACATCTATATAGAGCAGTGTGGTGGTAGTATGGGCTTTAAAGAGCACTGAACTCTTTTAATTAGTTAGCAAAGCACCCAATGCTCATTGTGATAATTATTAAAAAATATAATAATTACCAAATGCTCACAAATTATGTCCATGGTGAAGGAAAAACATAGTGTAATCAGAAATATAATATTAATTTGCACGATTACTAGTGGCAGGGTAACTTGTGAACCTACACAGGCAGATACAACCGCCCTGTCTCTTTCTGTTGTGAAGCAGTTATGAGATGTGGCTTGAAGGGTGAGACAGCTGTTGTACTGTAAATGCTGAACACTGACGTGAGAATATCTTATAACAGCTGCTTCAACAAGTCTTTTTAAATGTTATTGCTTAGATGGGAGGCCGAGCTCACTGGTCACCGGAGTCCATAGACATCAACCACATTAATGTCGCCGCCCAATTTGGGACATGAGTTCTAAGTCTAAGTTAGAACTCATTTCTCAATGGTTGGCAGCATTTACGTTGTTTGCAGTAAGCACAGAACACCAGGTGAGCCGTGAACTGGTGGTCCACCGTGGTCCACCCATCTAGGCAAGCAAAATTAAATAAAACAAAGACCTAGGATACATTAAGGGAGAAGAGATGGCTTTAATTCATTACACTTCTAAAAGTATCATTGTCTGTGCTTGCATCTCTCACATTGGAGGCGCAAGTACAGACCCTCGGATGCTACCTTTACTATGCCGTAACTTAAGGTAATAAATCTTTGTACATTTTAGTTACAACGTCGTCAGGCGTACATGGCTATATCCAAGGATCTGGGCTTGGACGTTGGACCACGGGATGTATTCTGGCTGGTCAGAAGATACCAAAATTATGTCAAAAATTGTGTAAGATATCTTAATAATGCTATTTAACAGAAATATTAGTAGTGCCATGTGTACAGTTTGGTTATATGGTTGGTACAGATATTTACTCCTAAAATGCATACACATGGATGAAGTATCACCGTTGTGACAGTGGCATAGTGGCTTGCCCTACAGAGTTCAGTAGAAGCTCTAGTAAGCAGATGCACAACATACACCCATGGACGTTAGCAATGCCAGGGACAAAAACCAAACCGTTGCCCACCGGAATTTAGGGCGGAACGATGTTATCTCCTCTGTCACTAATGAGAATTATGGGAAGCAGTAGAGAAAGTAAAATAGAAGTTCTACTAATAAGGGATGAGAAAGTCATATAACATTGTAGAGTATCCGGGGGCCCCCAGACGTTAAAAATTAATTTGTAAGAAATGCTCATTTGACTACCATTATTCTTGAATATTATGCTTCCGGGTAAAAATTTTTTTTATATAAAATTATGTATAATGAGGCAGCGGCTTGGCTCTGCCTCTGGCATTGCTGAAGTCCATGGGCGACGGTAACCACTCACCATCAGGTGGGCCGTGTGCTCGTCTGCCTATAAGAGTAATAATTTTTTTTTATACGAAAATAAAAAAAACACTACATTACAAATATAAAAATAGAGCCTATTCCCATATGTAATTTGACTAATTATTTACCTGATAATTTAATTTTTAACTGATTTTTTTAAATAATAATAATTAATTGATATGATTCAACTGTAAGAGAGAGATAGAGAGACAGAGAAGTCAATATATCCTAATACATTTCTCACTCAGTCTCATGCGCGTGGATAATGCCCACGCGCTCTTACCCACAGAGGTATTAAGTTGAATTTAGGGGATGATTGGCCCTTTAAAGCGTCTGCAAAGCAACTCGGCCGACGGAAAGTGTCTGGGAGTATTGGCGACTTATTTTTAAGGATATTGCCTAAAATATATGTAAAATGCAGCTTTCAGAAAATACGTGAAGTAAGTAATGATTTTATGTACCTTGAGTACCTGATACCTGAAAATTGGCCGTCTAAGCAGGGTAGCTGGTAGGCATGCCTTCTTAGTACATACTAACACTACGCAATCGGCCACATTTCGTTCGTCAGAAAATACGTCTGGGGGCCCCGGGATCTTGGACTTTTGGTCAAATTTTTTGGTCTTGGGTTTTATACCTAATAATCACTGCACATGTTGGATCAGGGCGCTGGCCTGGCCTATTGTCTCTTCCCTGAGAATAAACGTATTTTTTTATTATAATTTTTTAGTTGACGACGCTGTATTCCAAAGCTACGAGAAGTGGCAAGCAGCTGGAGGATGTTCTGAAAACAGCGCCCGAATGGCTGTTTAGGGCTGGCACTGAACTGAAGCTTATCGACGAGTTGAAGGTGAGCGCGTCCCTCATATGCCCGAGGACCCACCGCCAACAACCCTCTCATCCAGCACTAATGTTGCGAGACAGTGGACTCCTATTGCTGAAAATCGTGTCACGTGGAGAAATTGGTGCCCGTTCGCGGGATTTGAGCCCTGGCGCAGAGGGCATCGTTCACACCAGGTGTCTTATCTTTGAAGTCGTGACGGCTTCATATATTCTTAAAATATTGCTTAGGTCTCACTGTGTTTTGTACGTTTTGGGTTACTAAGGGAGTGTGAGATACTGCCACCATCTCGCTGCATCATTGCACCGCACCGGTGTGTGCCGGTGTGGGCTCCCGTAATAACATGGAGCGTGCAGTTGGAGCATGACACTAATGAGGTCTCGCGCGGTGTGATCACAGCGCAATCCATCGGGGGAGAAGAAGACACCGGCGGAGAAGAAGGCATCGGGGGAGAAGAAGAGCGAGATGGAGGTGGAGCACGTGGTGGCGACGCTGGTGCGGCGCGCGCGGGGGGCGGGCGCGCTGGGGGGGGGCGCCGTGCTCGCGCCCCTCGGCCAGCTGTCCCCCGCCCTGCTGCAGCTCGTCTGGTGAGTCCCAGTGCTGTGTGAGAGGAACACTTCATTGTTTGTTCTGAATCAAATGGATTCATTCCCGGAGATATTCGACGTCTCTTAATGAGACATTCAATTTTGTACGTAAATAAGAAGGCAGTCGACTGACCTGCAGGGGCCGCGTGCAGTCGATCGTCCTGCAGAAGCTCAAGTACCTGATATCGACGGGCGACAACTTGCTGCTGGACTCGTCGCTGGCGCTGTCGCCCGCCGAGTGGGAGCTCCTCGACCTCATCCTGCTGCATTCGGACGCGGACGAGCTGCTCGTGTCCGACGTGAGTACCCCCCCGGCCCCCGCATGCCGCCCCCCTCTACCCCGCCACCGCAAGTGGAGACTGTGCTTCAAGTGTCGTCGTGTTGATTGCAGGATAGCTTAAAACTGAACGACCAACGTCAGCCGCTGATAATGTTGTTCCACCTGGTGCAGCAGTACCACCTGGAGGGCGCCGGCAGCGCGCCCGCCCGCTGGCCCGCCGCGCAGGCCGCCTACCTCCACGGGTACGTCGCTGTGGTCCGCTTGTACAGTAGGCGCGCGAGTTCATGACCATCCCGAGGAACGCGGTAGTGCTGTGACCGAGTTCATTATAGTATTGTCGATAATAACAACCGATTTAGTTAACAGCTGTCAATTTGGTTTAATGTAACTGAAGGCAATTTTGCAATTTATCAAATAAAATAAACGTGATAAGTAATAACTTGTTTATTTCTAATAGAGAAAAATGTTTTTGGAGTTTACTCCTTTAGAATCGATTTACATATATAGGCCCGGGGTATGAAAATTATGGGGACCAAAATCGTACTAGAGAGTATAGCATGTCACACGAAATGCGTTATGCGCCTGATTGGCCATGGTGATGCGTGCGCGCGCCAATCAGGAGCCAACGCGCGGCCGCGTTATCGCAGGTGACGCCGGGCTGCTGCGCCGGCAGTCCGCCACAAAGCCTCGTACTGATCGCGCGTTTCTCTCATTATTGTATTTTCATATATTTGTTAGTCGTTTGTTTTGTGTCTCGTTAATTTGTTAATAATCTGTAGTGTATCGTGTTGTCGTAATATAGAACTATTTCTCGTATTGTTTCGTTTAATTTTTTATATCCAGTAAACTCCAGTCGTGCGTCGGAGCGGACACACACACTTTTTTTTTAAATTCCAATTCATTAACTATCAAATGAAAAGACAACCGACAGATGAGTTGGAATCAGTATGTATCTTTTTTTTTTTTAATTCTTTATTAAAGCCATACACTTATTAGGTTAAGTCGGCTGTATGTATCTTTTGTCAGTAGGTTTTTTTTCTATGTGAACTTGTTGGAAGCGGAGTAGTCGTGATTAAATAACACAATAGCGTTAGCGTAAATTTTCGATATCGATAAGCGCGCGTCACAACCGTCACGGACAACACTCGACGTCAGACAATCGCGGGGGGCGGGCGGGGGCGGGGCGAGCTGTCCCCCGCGCGTCACCTCTGTCCCCGATTGACATGAACTCGCGCACATACAGTACTTATGCAATTAATAAAGAATCTTTTTGTTGGGTTTTGTTGTTTATCTGAATATCTAACAAATAAAACATAGGCTATAGTATACTGCATTAATAGCTGACTGTGAGCACTCCACCCCCCGCCCCCAGGCACTCGCACGTGTCGCTGGTGCTGCTGCAGCGCCGCTGGTACGAGCTGAAGCGCCACACGCGGCTGCGCTGCCTGCGCGACCCCGCCGCCCTCACGCCGCTGCACGTCGTCATGCTGCGCCTGTGAGTACCCCGCCCCGCCCCCGCCCCCGCCCCCCGCCCCCAGGCACTCGCACGTGTCGCTGGTGCTGCTGCAGCACCGCTGGTACCCCGCCCCGGAAGAGGACATCTCACAGCGCTCGGAATCATCGTTCGTCCCACCTTCGCACAAATAAATCCACTAAGCCGATTTTAATGAGTAATAGTACTGGCAACCCCTGTCGCCCGGTGACCGGCTGCTGGAGCCTGTCGCCCGGTGACCGGCTGCTGGAGCCTGTCGCCCGGTGACCGGCTGCTGGAGCCTGTCGCCCGGTGACCGGCTGCTGGAGCCTGTCGCCCGGTGACCGGCTGCTGGAGCCTGTCGCCCGGTGACCGGCTGCCGGAGCCTGTCGCCCGGTGACCGGCTGCCGGAGCTTGTCGCCCGGCGCCGGTCACCCGAAAACTCGTTCGTTTCAGGTACCCTGAAATCGTAACGCAGCCGATGGAATCCTGGAGAGAGTTCGTGAAAAGCGGGAAAGTCTACCTGCCTGATGTAAGTCGCTCACACAGTAACCTTTTTAATTTATTCATGCTCATAAATGCGCACGGCGGATCGCACTGCTCAGTGCGGTCCACTCCGCGCCGCCGCTCCCTTCGAGTCCTTCCCCTCTGAACCCTCCCTGGGATGGAGTCCGCCGAGATCCGCCACCTTGAGACAGCAGCTTGAAGTTATATTGTATCCCTCAAGTGCTGGTTGCGCGGCGGGGAGTGCCATAGCTTCCTCTATCCAGCTGAACGATGGGGCCGATGAAGATTTATACTTAGATGCAATACTTATTTCATCACAAAAACCTACCCTGTTCTTGAAACTGAAACGCGATGGGTCCGCAGCGGCGGTCTTGCTTCTGCTCACGAACTTCTATTCCGCAGGCACACCGCGCGAGTGCGCCCGTCGCGGATACAGAAGTACCTGCAGAGACCGAAGGATCGACGAAAGTTCCACAACAGTTCTCAGGTGAGCTTTAACATGTAAGCACACAGCGCGGACGAGACTTGTCCGCGCCCCGGGCTCGCTCTGTGAACTGCGGGTCGGACCGCTGCACTGATAACTACATTCTGATTTGTTTTTTATATGTATCTATATTTATTTCAGACAACGAGGACGATTTAATAATAATTGAGAAAGAGATAGAGACAGTAGAAGTAGACGATGAGGACGACGAGCCCCGGCTGGTCATCGAGGAGGACCGCGCCGCGACGCCGCCGCCCCCCGCCCCGCCCGGGGCGGAGCACCCCACACCGGACAGCTCCACCGGGCCCGGCGGGGCTGCCGATACAGATCCTGAACAGTTCATAGCCCAAATGAAGGAGCAAAGTATACAAGTGTACAAACAGATCTCCTTCGACATTAGCGAGCAGCTGCAGGACATGTCGCAGTCCGGGTGTGAGGTCGCCGGTCTCGAGGCGCTGGAGGGTCTGGACCCCGACCGCGTGCAGACCACTGTCATCTTCGAAAGCGACGACGAAGACGAGGACTCCTCGCCGGACCCCGGCGCGCCCACCCCGGTGGACCCCGGCGCGCCCCACCCGGCGGACCCCGGCGCGCCCCACCCGGCGGACCCCGGCGCGCCCCACCCGGCGGACCCCGGCGGGGACTGCGGTCGCGATAATGTGTGTCCAAACATATATCCCGTCAGTCTTGTGCATGATGAACCGAGCGACGAGCCGCCTACAAAAAAACCTAAACTGGATGAAATTAATCAATTTGTCGAAAATACTGAACTAAAAGAAAATATTAAAGACGACCAAAAGAATAAAATAGAAAAATGGAATGAATCAAATGTAAAGAACGAATCAGATGAACGAACAGAAAACAAGGAACTGGGAGGAATCTGCGAACTGCAAGCGAAGGACGAGCTGCTCGAGGGCGGCAGTGCACCGGGCGGCGCTGCCCGCGGGCGCTCCCCCGCCGGGGACGCGCGGGGCCTTGCCTCGCGGAGCATGGGTAATTCAAGTTATATTTTACAGACATTACACGTGTCTGAAGTCGGGGCCGCCCCCCCCCCCCGCCTGTGTGCAGCCCCCCCCCCCCCCGCCTGTGTTCAGCCCCCCCCCCCCATCGGCTCTGTAGGCATCGAAACTTAACTTTTTAATAAATAGATTTCAGAATTTTACAAACAAAAATGAGGACTTAAATCGCACTGTTGACGGGGTCATCTTAAAGCCACCCGCTGCTAATTGCTTGATCATTAGCGACGTGTAAATAATTTCAGACCGTAAGCTGTTCCTGGCGACGTCGGTGGCGCTGGTCGACCTGGCCGCGACGCAGTTCTGGAGGCGCTGCAGCAGGCGGGGCAGCATCCGCCTGCGCGACGTGGACCCCGGGGAGCTGGAGCCGCCCGCGCGCCGCCCCCCGGGGTCCGCCCCCCCGGGGGAGACCTTCAGGGGACACGGCGACAGTGTTTTGAAGAGGCAAGCGAGTAGTGCGGCCCAGTCCATGGCTTGGGATAAAAACTTAATAAGTGGACTCCAAGGCGAACATCTTTCCGACGAGGGAGAGAACTTCGGCGAACTCACTCGAGACGAGATCCTCAGGAGCATGCAGCCCGACGAGGACGATCTGATGAGGGTCGCCAAGAAGACGAACTTGGACCTTCAAGGCATAAAGAATACTGCTGATGTTTTACAGGTATTTTATGTTAGTGTAAACTGTGGAGGCAGCTCGCGCGCGCCACCACCAGCACCGGGCACCGTCCTCGTCGAGCCCGTCGCTTGCGACCAAGGGCTTGACGATTAAATTAACTCTCAGACACAGACCACTGAGTTTCTCGCCGGATCTTCTCAGTGGGTCGCGTTTCCGATCCGGCAGTAGATTCTGCGAAGCACTGCTCTTGCTAGGGCCAGTGTTAGCAACACTCCCGGTTTGAGCCCCGCGAGCTCATCTACACGTCAAGGAGAAGCTGAAATAACCTCTCAAGCTATCAGCATAGATATGTCCTACCTATCTGTCCTCCCCTATCTGTCGTGTCAAGAAGTTGCACAAGGTCTGGTGGTGGATGACGCAACGCTTCCAGCTCTAGCGCCTGTAGCCTAGAGGTGGTCTGCTGTGCGGTGCCGGGGCAGCAGCAACACGACACACTCGCAGTACTACTGGCTCCGTTTGGTAGGAAGCTGCGATGAACTATACCGGCACTAGACAACTAAACGGCGACTATGACTTCTTAGGGATATCGTCTGGGACATTGCGCATTTGCTGAACCAAGGTTTAATTAACATCATCATACAATTGTACAAAATAATCTATTTCACATTGCAAGTTTCTTTAATTTTTCTAATGTGATCCAAATAGATGAAAACTCGACTTGCGCGTACTTATGGAGCCACATGTGGACATGAGCATGCACCGCGGGTCCTTTGGAGCTGAAGTAACGTGGACCTAGTGATGTCCAGTCCCGCGTCGCTTTTTTTTTATTGCTTAGATGGGTGGACGAGCTCACAGCCCACCTGGTGTTATGTGGTTAGTGGAGCCCATAGACATCTACAACCTAAATGCGTCATCCACCTTGAGATATAATTTCTAAGGTCTCAAGTATAGTTACAACGGCTGCCCCATCCTTCAAAGGGAAACGCATTACTGCTTCACGGCAGGGTGGTGGTACCTACCCGCGTGGACTCACAATAAGTCTTACCACCAGTAACAAAATTAAAATGAAAACATCATCTGTAAAGTATTATATTTTTTCTCCGGTTGTCGGCCAATAATTGTGGAATTTGATAGACGTGCTTGTAATAGAGGCGTCAAAAGTAGTAATGTCAATGGCTGCATGGTGTACGGGCGGTGGAGCTTAGGCTGGTGCTAAAATAATGTTTGTAAAACTGGTCCGTTTGTTGACGACAGATCAGCAGTGACGACGAGGACACGCCGCTGCAGGTCGTCAGGCAAAGGAGTAAGTAGCGGGGGGAGGGGGGGTCTATGTGTATGTGTTTGTATTCGTCCCAGCCCCTAAGAATATTATGATTTCTTATCTGTCAAAATACAACACCCGTAACTTGTATGTATCCGCGCAAGTAGAGAGCGAGGGCTGCTGCAGCAGGGGGCCGTGCGTGGGACCCTCGCTGCACGGGGCGCGCGGGCCGGCCCGGTACAGTCGGGCCCGGGACTCGGGCTGGTAGGGCAAGCCACCTTGTGATAATGGTTGCCGCTGTTCATGGATATCAGTAGAGACGACTTGGTAAAGCTCACTTTAGAGTCAATTGGAACAGCTACCATTAGTTAACATCCAATCAATCACGCTTTTCAAGTTTTACAAGTAAATTATACTTTATTTAAATTGAACTTTTTAAATTGAAGTTTTGATTAGAGAAGTGATTACGCTACTGACGAGGGTCCCGGTGTCTCTGTGCAGACCAGCAGCGGGACCTGCGCCGCGTGCTGCCACCGGACGAGCTGGAGGGGATCCTCAACAGCGTGGCCGTGAGTGACCTCCCCCCCTCCCCTCCCCTCCCCGCGGCTGCACCGCGCGGCACACCTGTCTCACGCCTCACGCGCTGCTTACAGACGAACAAGGCCCCGACGAAGAACACGTTCTGTTGCCTGGCGCGCCGCCACAAGGTGATGAACGACGCCCGGCGCCGCGTCGCGCACCGAGCCGGCAAGCAGGCCGGCTTCGTCAACATGCACGAGTATGTACCCGCCGCGCTCCCCGCGCCCCCCGCGCGCCGCCGCCGCCGCCGGGGGGCAGCTGGCACGCGTGTCCGTCCGTGTGTTGCAGCAATGAGACCCACCTGCGCGCCTGCGCCTGCTGCTGCCGCCACCTGCTGGAGCGCAGCGAGGCCGACCTGGCACGCGACCTCGAGCACGCGCGCCGCTACCTGCGCGCGCTCGTGCTGCGGGGGGACGCGCGCGCGCCGCGGGGGGACGCGCCGGGGGGGGACGCGCCGGAGGGGGACGCGCCCGCGGTACGCACGCCGACACGCACTGCCATGGTTTCCCACATTAATTACTATAGATATAATAACGTAATGTTTGTTTCAGGATAAGCCGCTTCTCGTCGAAGAGAACAGTGAGTACAGAGTTATTGGTATTGTTTTTGGCTTCATAGAAACCGTTCAAACTACTCCACTTAAAGTTCAATTCCTTCTAACAAAAGATGACCACAGGAATGCCTGCGGTCAGCATTGATGTATTACAAAACCCAAGATACACACTCAGCGTCTCAAAAACGTCCAAATAAAATGAGCGCACCATTTAAAATTGTGCGCCCATTTCAAATAGTCTCGCGTCGGACGCGTCTCTGCGCTCGTTAAAAATGTCGAAATGTTCGTTGAGAAATTGTAAAAATATTACGACAAAAAACGTTAAAAAAGTATGGTATATCGTATATTCGGTAAGTAAAAGAGTTTGTTAATTTGTTTTTGTTGTTTTTATGACTAATTAAAGGAAGCAGTGTGTGAATTTGATTTAATTTGTCAAAAAACTTCATTCAACGGTCAAGTATAATACGGCAAATTTCAATGGCCCGTTTTCCAGTGTAAGAACTACTATTATTTCGTCTTTTATTTTAGTCGCATACTCCAAACGACCCTGTTCTTATTCAATGGAGTCGATTTTTTTTATTGGAGTTTATTGGAGTTTACTCCTTTAGAATCGATTTACATATATACCCCGGTATGAAAATTATGGGGACCAAAATCGTACTAGCATGTCACACGAAATGCGTTATGCGCCTGATTGGCTCCTGATTGCGTGATGCGTGCGCGCGCCAATCAGGAGCCAACGCGCGGCCGCGTTATCGCAGGTGACGCCGGGCTGCTGCGCCGGCAGTCCGCCACAAAGCCTCGTACTGATCGCGCGTTTCTCTCATTATTGTATTTTCATATATTTGTTATTGGAGTTTATTGGAGTTTACTCCTTAAGAATCGATTTACATATATAGGCCCGGGGTATGAAAATTATGGGGACCAAAATCGTACTAGAGAGTATAGCATGTCACACGAAATGCGTTATGCGCCTGATTGGCTCCTGATTGCGTGATGCGTGCGCGCGCCAATCAGGAGCCAACGCGCGGCCGCGTTATCGCAGGTGACGCCGGGCTGCTGCGCCGGCAGTCCGCCACAAAGCCTCGTACTGATCGCGCGTTTCTCTCATTATTGTATTTTCATATATTTGTTATTGGAGTTTATTGGAGTTTACTCCTTAAGAATCGATTTACATATATAGGCCCGGGGTATGAAAATTATGGGGACCAAAATCGTACTAGAGAGTATAGCATGTCACACGAAATGCGTTATGCGCCTGATTGGCTCCTGATTGCGTGATGCGTGCGCGCGCCAATCAGGAGCCAACGCGCGGCCGCGTTATCGCAGGTGACGCCGGGCTGCTGCGCCGGCAGTCCGCCACAAAGCCTCGTACTGATCGCGCGTTTCTCTCATTATTGTATTTTCATATATTTGTTAGTCGTTTGTTTTGTGTCTCGTTAATTTGTTAATAATCTGTAGTGTATCGTGTTGTCGTAATATAGAACTATTTCTCGTATTGTTTCGTTTAATTTTTTATATCCAGTAAACTCCAGTCGTGCGTCGGAGCGGACACACACACTTTTTTGTGTTTAATTTTTTAATTAATAAGTTTATTCACTTTGAACTTTTTTGTATTTAGTTTTGAAAAAGTATTCATACGTTAGAAAATATATTATAATAATACATTTCTTAGTCGAATTCTAGAAGGAAAAGAGGTCGTCCATACGACGTCATTTTTAAAGTTTGTAAATATTTTAATATCATTTCGATTACTTAGGGGACAACTTATAGCTTCGCGACATACTGCATGCTAATAACAGGAGTATCGCTCTGGCCCAACACGTCACATGGAAAACTGAAAAAATTCACTTCTGTCGGCAGTCTTCATGACTGCCTTGTTTTTATGACACTTTTGATGTGAAACATGTATAGCCGCACGTAAAACCGATTTCTGGCGTGGCGACGCATGCCGTGGCGACGCGTCGCCATGCGCAATCGACTGCGATTCCCTCCCACTCGATCCGGCGTTAAGCCATCTCTCTCGCTACACTGAGCTCGGACACCTATAGTGTATACTCCGTAGTGTATACAGTGTTGTTTACTACAGTACACATAACCTGTGTTTTACTTGAAAACAAATTATTTTTTCTTAATATTTTATTTTATCATTATGACATATTTAGTTCCTATCACAATCTGTTCTTTTCTGCATATTACTTTTACAAAATAATGTGGATTTTTCACATCTGCCAGGCGTCCCGTGACGGCTCACATTTTTTTTTATTTAAGAAGAAGGTTGGTTTCGATTTTCGTAGGTAATTTAAGTATCGGGTATAAACTACGGGTAACTATTGAATAAGACGAGTTGTTTTATTTGCATATTGTATTTCTAACTTTTATATTCAAGTTTTCCTCGTAACCCAATACGATGCGGAGAATGGACATCAATCGTCAGTCAACAAAGATATACCAGATGATGGCGGTGATATTGCAGTCTGTCGTACAGGTTCAATATTTTATTTAGGAAATAACAAGGAATTCAAATCTCCTACTACTTCCCTCAGTATAGGCTCAATTTTGGCTCAACCTCGAAAAGTTCACATAAAAAATTAACTCCACAAATGCCGCAGAAGGGTAATTAGTAAGGAGAGAGTCATTAACAACTTGAGGAAGAAAAAATCTAGACTTATTAAAGAGACCGTTTCACTTAAGAATGCATTTTAAAAGTTTTAAAGATTGATATGCACATGTCCTACCCAAAAACATATTTACGCTCAGATAAAAGTATAATTATGTGTGTAGAACACAATTTAACTAACTTAACTCAATGTCTTATAATAGAAAAATATACAAATATTAGTCTCCACTCCATGTCCTGTCCTGCCGGCTAGCTTCGGTCGTAAAATTTGATTGCTTATTGTACACCGCTTTGTATTAACAACTTTAAACAATGCGCATAAGATATGTTTATAGTATAACTATACGTAAATATCATTGTTGAGTGTTTGGGGACAGCTTCGAGCGCTACTTTTGTATAAGACTGTGCATCTTGGGTTTTTGTATATCAATGGCGGTCAGCCCCCTATCCGCCTGTCTCGCGTGCTGACGTGTGTCATTTCATTTATATGTACTATATATTATTCTATAACGTTTTTTTAATACTTATTTATTTAATTAGTCACTCTGTCTCTGCCATTTCTACTGCCAATTTACTTTATAGAAGATATTCATTCATAAAATAAACCACGCTATGTATATCATTAAATTTATATAAAGTAAAGAATATATAAACGTAACTTAGCCCCCTCTCCTCCTGCACGTCCCCCCTGCCGGTCCCCCTGCACATCCCCTTGCATAGAAGCGAATCAAACCTTATTCTGAATCTTATATGAACTGGTTCTATTTACAGAAAAACCAAAACCTAGTCGAAAACAAACAGACAAGCCATTGACAGCGGACGCGCGCGACCCGGCGCTGGACGACGACTACCGCGAGTGGCTGAGACAGAAGACACTCAACACTCGCTACTTCGGGGAACAAAAGGTCATCGCGAAGAAACAAACGAAGGCACGGTTCGACGGGCAGGTCAACTACAACCACGACCGCAACAACCACATCATCGACGTCGCGCGCACCAGATACATCGTCACCAGCAGCCGGGACCCGCTCGCGACCCCCCCGGCGCCCCCCACCCGCCACCAGCCCGCCCAGCCCGCCGTCCCACTCGATTCCGTTCTTAAAGTTTCTGCAAACGAATCACACGACACCGCGGAGCCGACGACGCTGATCATTGAGGTCCCGCCGCTAGAGAGGTGCAAATCTGAACCCGCAGAACCGAGCGACTCCACGGAGCTTGGCGGCGGCATCGCGGACGGCGCCGGCGACCTCCTCGTCGAAGTGCGCAAGCCCCTCGACGTGGCAGAGCGGCCGGGGGAGGGCGCGGGGGGTGTACCGGGGGGTGTGCCCGGGGGTGTGCCGGGGGGTGTGCCCGGGGGTGTGCCGGGGAGTGTGCCCGGGGGTGTGGCGGGGAGTGTGCCCGGGGCCGGGTGGGCGCCCGCCGCGCTGCGCGTGTACAAGGCCGTCAGCAGCGGCCCCTCCCTCGGGCCCGGCAGCGCGTCGCTCCTGAGGAACCTCGCGGCGGTCGGTGGCCCCGGTGCGGCCGGTCCTCGCCCCGTCGCCCTCATACAGTACAAAGGAGGAATCAAAAAAGTAAAGCATTTACCGACCGATGGAAGAATCGTCCCGGTCAGGGTGATCAGCGGCGGGCACGGGGTGCGGGGGCCCGTCGTGCGGCGCGTCCTCTCTACCAACCTCCTCCCTTCATCCAGCCTCCTCCAGGCGACTGTCGACTGTGTTGCTCCTGATCCCAAGGAATTCGTCCCGAAAATCGTATCGTGCAACAGTCTGGCGGCGCCCGCGGACAGCAGCGGTGCGGGGGCCGTCTTCGTGCCCGTCGCCGCGCCGCACGACGGCTTGTGTAAGAATTATTTATTTATTGCATAGACGGGCGAACGAGCTCACGGCCCATCTAGTGATAAGTGGTCTATGGACCGTCGTCGTGCCGCGCCCATCGGAACGCACCCACCACGCGCCGAAAGCTCGCTCCCCCCGCCCCCCCTTCAGCCAGTACCGAGTGAAGCAGAGTGTCGTCCTCCCGCAGCGCGGACCCCCTCCCGCACGTTCTGCGTGGTGTCCCCGCCCACCCGCGCCCTCCCCGCGCGCGCCTTCCTGGCGGGCCGGGACCCCACCTCGCTGCACGTCATGTGCGCGGAGAGCGACCAGCCGCTGCTGCTGCTGGCCAGGGGGTACGTGATGCTGTCCGCCGACCCCATCGACCGGGTCAGTATGTGTGTCCGTCATAATCGCCTTGTCGTTGCCGCCGCTGACTACTCCCCGACTCCTGATCACGCAGGAGTTAGTGACCGCCGACGCCCTAGACACGTCCTTACGGATCCATCAGATACAATAACCTTTGCATTAGACACCTTCAGCTCTAACACTAGGAGCAGGCTTAGGGACCCCGGTAACCGTACTCGTCCAACCTGTCGTGGTGTGCAACCTCTTTGACAGGACATAAAACCTATAATGACTAGACATAGATAAACTAAGACAGATATTTGAAAATAATTCGAAAAGCAATGGGACGAGGGCGCACGTGACCGGCGGCACGGCAGTACATTTTTTGACTTCTGAAAAGACAGACATACAAAAAGACGAAAAACACGAATAATAATTGACCGTTCTTATATAAAAGGTTCAAGTGACCTTCGACCGTTCACAACCTAACTTAAAAAAATCAGCCCACTGAGTTTCTCTACGGATCTTCTCGGCGGGTCGGGATTCCGATCCGATAGAAGATTCATTCGCGAAGCAGCTGTCCGTAAGTTGTTAGGTCTCATCCGCAGGCGCTCGAACAACTGTTATTAACAAATCCCTTCCATCATCACTGAACCCTTGCTCGCCCACCTCCAGTCCTGATGAAACTGGAAACTCCTCCGGGCCACCAATAATCCATCATATTAAAAAAATCGTATAACGAATGCCGCGCGGTCGCCGGCCGGGACCCCCGCCGCGCCCGCAGTCGGCTGGCGGTCAGCAGCCGCGGAGTCAGCTCAGCGCCCGCAGCACGCTCGGGTTATAGCGACTACAACTAGACCCGCGGCCTCGCTGCAATGCACGACTAATTATCGCTCATACAATGCACATTGGTAGGTAATGTGTTTGTAGTATATGTGTATGTAGTCTCTACAGACTCTGCTTTGAGTTCCATGAGCGTTACCACATGCTCTTGGCATCGAGGTACAGCGAGAGTCGTTGCTGTTGCCCCCGGACGCCGCTCTGTCCGAACGGACGGAGTCGAGCAATGCATCGCTGACATCGCGTGGCACTCGGGACATTCACGACACGGTTTCCATTTCAGCTTATGAAAAATCCCGCGTATTACACGATAAGTAGCCTGAAAGAATGGTCTCGCCTGGAGCTGAACTCGGGGCCGGCGGAGAGCGCAGTGCTGTCCGCGCACCTGTTCGGGGCCTCCGACCGCGTCAGCTTCAACAAAAAGGTCTACCGCAGGATCTCCTGCAAGCCGCTCGTCTACGCGCAGGTGCGTCCATAGACATCAACACACTTCACTGGCGCCACTCACCTTGGGACATGAGTTCCTCTTCTACAGGACAATAGCTGCCTGTCCGCCCAATCGCAACGCATTACTGCTTCACGGTAGAAACAAGCAGGACGGCGGTGCCTCCCGCGTGGGCACACAACACGTCCTGCCACCAGTAGTTACGCAAATATAAGACGTCCGGTGCATTCGTGTTGAAGCGATGCACCGGTGTTCGAATCCCGCAGGCGGGTACCAATTTTTCTAATGAAATAAGTACTTAACAAATGTTCATGATTGACTTCCACGGTGAACTGGTGGTAGAATCTCTTGTGAGTCCGCACGGGTAGGTACCACCACCCTGCCTGTTTCTGCCGTGAAGCAGTAATGCGTTTCGGTTTGAAGGGTGGGGCAGCCGTTGTAACTATACTGAGATTTTCGAATTTATATCTCAAGGTGGGAGACACATTTACGTTGTAGATGTCTATGGGTTCCAGTGACCACTTACCAGGTGGGCTGTGAGCTCGTCCACCCATCAAAGCAATAAAAAAAAAGTACACGCGGCTGTCGGCAGGTACACACCGTGGTGCCGCCGGTGCTGTGGCACGTCGCCAGCGAGTTCCACGACGCCGCCTTCTGGGACGTCACCGACGGCTCCCTGCACCCCCTGGTGCGGCCCGCGGGCGCCGGCCTCTACTGTCGCCGCGCCGAGCCGCTGCGGGTCTGTACCCTCCGCACGCACACGCACCCGCACGCACCGCCATGTCCACACTCACATCACTTCAACTTTCGACAGGAACTGGTGGACCTGATGAACGCTCAGTGTGTCCCCTCGATGTCCATGTTGAAGAGGAAGCTGTCCGCTGCCTCCTCGGTGCCCCTCGGGACCGGAGCCGCCGACCTGGCCACGCTGAAGCCTGTACTCAACTCGGTAGCGGACGGCGAGGTCATACAGCTGGACTCGGACGACGACTGACTCCGCCCCGCAACGCCCCGCCCCGCCCCGCGCCGCCCCGCCCCGCCCCGCGCCGCCCCGCCCCGCCCCGCCCCGCCCCGCGCCCCACCACATCCGCTCGACGGCAACTGAACCAAACAACACTAATCGTTTGACAAACAGATGATAATGAACTTGGCTGTTTTATTTTTTATATAGATGTAATTTACTTTATAGTTTTAGGTTTTATTTATCGCGCTAGACATGTTCTGTTCCGTACACGGTCTGTGCGGACCCCCCTGCGGTCCGTGAGCCGCGCCGAGCTGCGAGTCGTCGCGCGTGTCCTGCTGCTCCCTTGTATATATGTTTGTAAATAAAGCATTGAAACTGAACGTATTATTTATTTATTTATGAGATTGGATCCGTTGAGTGTAACTTAACGTCTGGGATTTAGATACTAAGGTCCCCCGCGCGCCCCGCACCGCCCCCTGCACAACTAGTATACTCAACATTTTTTTTTTTTTGTTTATTGCTTAGATGGGTGGACGAGCTCACAGCCCACCTGATATTAAGTGGTTACTGGAGTCCATAAACATCTACAACGTAAATGCGCCATCCACCTTGAGATATAAGATAAGTTCTAAGGTCTCAGTATAATTACAACGGCTGCCCCGCCCTTCAAACCGAAACGCATTACTGCTTTACGGCAGAAATAGGCAGGGTGGTGGTACCTATCCGCGCGGACTCACAAGAGGTCCTACCACCAGTAATTACGCAAATATAACAGTTTTAATGAGACTGAGATTCTGCTCAGTTAATCGAATGGCTTTAGAGCTGAGAGCAACACACGACTAGCTGCTACAGACATAGTGATGTGCGTAAGATATTGTAGAGGTGCATATCGATAACGGGATAGGTGCGATCGATATGCTAAATTATGTTAAGTGTTAATAGGAATCATTATTCGCTATCTGAAAATAAAAGTTTTTCATTTGTAAGATAAAATGTTTGTTTCGACGTAATCATAGAGAAACTGTACAGAGTCAGAGTGTTAATGAAGGTCACGATGGCGCATAGAGCCCGCGTGCGCAGGTAGCTAAAAGTATCGATATCGGGTTGCGTTGCGTGCACATTCCTACTGTCAGCGACATTTATTGCTCGACGACTCAGTTTAAAATGCGTCGACTATCTCAAACCTCAATCATCGAGTCAGGACACTGATTCGCCACAGAATAATCCGCAAGAACCTGTGAGCTCACCGTTTAGCAAACACGTGTAAGGCACACGTGCCGCCTGCGAAGTGTTATTAAATCAACGCACATATGAGGATGCGCTCGTGCCGGCTGGACGGGGCTCCGCTCGGCTGCTGTGTGTCCGGGGGTACTACATAAACACGACTCACTATACGAAGACTGCTGACGTCACACCACGTTGTCACGATGGAATAGTTGGAAAAGTAACCTTTTTTTTCCTATCAAAGCTGATAGATAGACTTGAGTAGTAGTAGGTAGGTAGTAGTAACTAGTAGGTGAGTTCACGGGGCGCAAACCTGACGACGTTGCTAACACAAACCCTAGCAAGAGCCGTCATCATCATCATCATTCTTTCCTGTTACCCTCTGCTGGGGTGTAGGGCTCGAATCAAATTTTTCCATTTATATCGGTCTTGGGCAGTCTGTTCTAGCTCCTCCCACGTCATGCCCAAGACCCCCAGCTCCTGCTCCATATTATGTCGACATATGTTTGTTTTAATTCATCGTGACCCATACGAATTCCGTGACGGAAACGTTAACAGCCATTAAAATGTGAATCAATGACGCATAATGTAATTTACGTATGACAAATAATACAATTTCAACTCGATAACTTTAGCGTGAATTTTTGTAGTATTGGCTTCGGGCATCTCGCGCCTTCTCTAGAATGAATACAGCGCAGACTGAGGAGTAATGTCTCGTATGCGAGTAGGTACATACACATAGTTGATACGGATGATTGTTATCATAGGACGAGTTCTAAAGTTCAGCAAACCCTTTGTGGATGTTCGGAATGCATGGGCGAGCACGTGTTTGTTATTTATGTTATTTTAGCTTCTAATTGTTATAACAACGAGAAAATAAAATAAACATAGAGTAAAGTTAGGGCTTTGTTATTGGTTTACGTTTCCACGAGTTCGCCAAGTTCTGTATAATACTTTGCAGATCCTGTGAATCACGGAGTGAAAGACAACAGATCTAATTATTGCACTAACATTGGCACACACCTCCCCTTTTTTTACCTACCTAAGCTGAGAGCCTTAAGAGGCTATATCAGCGTAACCTTAACTAGTAGGTGAGCTCACGGGGCTCAAACCTGACGACGTTGCTAACACGAACCCTAGCAAGAGCCGTGTTTCTCAGAATCTACCACCGGATCGGAAACGCGACCCACTGAGAAGATCCGGCGAGAAACTCAGTGGGCTGTGTCTGTGGGTTAATTTACTCGTCGAGCCCTTGATGAACGATGACCGGTGCTTGAGTTACCTAAAAGCACCGTTAGTGGATTGGGAGGATCTGAAATGACGTGTTTTGGGCGACGTCGACTGCTTTCCATTCTGTCCGCAGGATCGGGAATGTAGTTACCGGCGGCCACGATGAGAGGGTTCTCGTGTCGTGCCGCTTTATCGAAGTGGACACACTTCACGCGTGAATGTTGGTGCACATTGCATGTCTAACCCATAGACATAGCCAACTGACTTTTTCGTCGGATCTTCTCGCGTTTCCGATCCAGTGGTAGATTCTGCGAAGCTCTGCTATTGCTAGGGCTAAGGTTAACAATTTTTCTCAGGTTGAGCCCGTGAGCTCACCTAACCGTCTGCGCGTAGCTAGAATAACACCTTGGGTTGCCAAAGAATAGGTAGAAAAAATTTTTGAGATGGGACGGGAGTACGATCGCCTTTCCTCCTATCTCGCCCGGGTTCTGACTTCGAAGGGATCGGACGTTTGGGCGAAGGCAGAGGAGTAATTTATTGCGTAGGGCCCTAAATACCATCCTTGGGCCGCTTTCCACTCCCAACATCTGGAGCTAGCAGTAGGTGCGGCCCCCGACCAAGAAAAAAAAAGAAGAGGGACGCGCGTAGGAGAGACATATTGAAATCGGCACGTTTGAGTGCTTCGTGACAGAAATTAGACGATTTTTGGTATTTACCGTGGGGGGCACAAGACGCTGTACTCGCCGATACTCAGATCTAAGAACTGCCCGCAGTCTACCTGGAGTGGCGCTGCTGCGGAGCCTCGACTGATCTGCATCAAATAATTAACAAAATCTAGATTAGTAAGTAGATATCGATTACAAAAGTCGAATGGCGACGATCCACGTATGTCATCATCTATTTATCTCTACTTCTACCCGTGTCCACCCTATGCTGGGAGTGGGTCTCTTCGAATGTGCCCCATTCTCTTCGGTCTCTTGCCTTTCGCAGCCAGTCTCCACCAACCACTTTCATGTCATCACTCCAGCTCGTTGACTGCCTGCCCACATTACGAGGTCCAGTACGAGGTCTCCACTCCAGTACTATTGCGTCCCACCGATTGTCAGTGCGACGACATATTGTGGCCGGCCCACTCACACTTTTTCCGAGCTATCACTTTGGCTATGTCAGTCAACCCAGTACTTCTGCGGATTTCGTATTGTATTTTGGTTATAATTTGCTTTGTGAGCGTCCATCTCTCGGCCCCATACACCATCACAGGGAGAGCACATATGCTCAAATGTCCGACGCCCACTGTTTAACTATATTTTTAAAAAGTTCGTCGTGTAAGTTGACATTTTGCACAATATAATTGACTGGAATTGCTTAATTTTAAAAACTTTTTTAAAATCGGAAAAATAAAAACATTCGTCAATAGGAAACTGACTTTTACAATACACAGAGATTCAAACGTGAAAGTATTGTGAAGCTACAATCTTCACAAAACACGAAATGACTCTGTAGCTTGTCCAAATGTGACGCAGCGAGTCATCTGTGGACGATGAAATATCATTCACATAATTGAATAATAAATCTTTGTCGATATAATTTAATTGTGTTTCCACTACTCCGTCTTGTGAAGGAACACATACAGAATTACGTGTGACGTTGATTTGTTTTTGTTACAGACGAATACCTACCAACTCTAGCTTCGTAAACAATATAATTATAGGGAAGGGCTTTTGTAACCGCTTAACACCGGGGCATCTGTCCATTTAGGTAACTGAATACATCGTGAGATACGAATAAAGCAGTACGCGTGGAGCATATTGAAAACTACGTCTAGCTCAGGAACCTCATTTCTTTAAATTCTTGCACATCAAAAGAAAGACTGAAGAGAGAAAAAAAAAGTGTGTGTGTGTGTGAAGTCACACACGGTAGAAGTGAAACTTATAAATGAGATATAGATATACTGACTACCCCACTACACAGGAGCATACATATGGACAATGTTCAGTAGACGGTAGTGGGGATGCTACGAAGAGGAGAGCGAGAACGTCTGATGTGTTCTATCTCATTCTCTCGCCGGCTGAATCCTATACATTTATGTGTTTGTGTCTCTATGGACTTATTTTTTCGTTTCATCGAGTTTGAAATCACAACGATTCTAAAGAAGTTTCACTTCAAAAACGCATGGAATAGATACCGGTGCATGAAGCATGTCTACAAACATAACAGTGAAGTGAAGCACATCTTTTTTTTTATTGCTAGGTGGGTGGACGAGCTCACAGCCCACCTGGTTTTAAGTGGTTACTGGAGCCCATAGACATCTACGACGTAAATGCGCCACCCACCTTGAGATATAAGTTCTAAGGTCTCAGTATAGTTACAACAGCTGCCCCACCCTTCAAACCGAAACGCATTACTGCTTCACGGCAGAAATAGGCAGGGTGGTGGTACTTACCCGCGCGGAGTCACAAGAGGTCCTACCACCAGTAATTACGCAAATTATAATTTTGCGGGTTTCATTTTTATTACACGACACACCTGCCCAGCTCTGGGTCCCACCTGAGAACGCTACACGGCGCCGGTCAAAAGCTTACTCGTATTTGAACAAAAGCTACCAGAGAGGAATAGAGCGGAACTAAACGCCCAATTAAGCAACACAGTCAAAACTATAGCAAAGTGAGAATAACCAAGGACTAAGGTGTAATCAATTTGAAGGTCAAGAAGGTTAAGTGGTTATTGATAGAAGATAAACGCGAATGATGAGAACTTGTCCACTGTACAGCAAAAGAAGAGATGTTGGACGGGTCCAGTGCGCGGCGACGAGCTCGTGCAGGCTGCGTGTGGCTCGTGTGCTGCACTAGCACCGGGGAGACTCGTCTGTCGTCTGGAGCAGCTTAGAGGAGCCTTCCACCGGCGCATCCACGCTTACATCCAGATATGTCATGTATTTAAAGTACAAGCATCTGAAACACAGTTACAAAAAACCTTATTTCAACTTCTGACCAATTTCGATTGTTTCTTTACGATCATGCGGAAAAGGTGCACATCCCTGATTGGCCGGGTCTGGGTCAGCCCTAACAGCATCCTGAAGGCATTAACAGACCGTTATGACTGTCGGTACTTGAACCGTTGTACCATGGTTCACTTGCGGACTAAATAATAATAATAATAAAAATAAAATAATTGGTTCCAAGTAAGTATCAGTTGAATGGAATATTTGAAATGTATTCAACTGATAATTACTTTTAATAAATGTATCTTTTTTAATTGATTGGTTTTGTTAATGTTAAGTATGTCTCAATGATACTATGTACACATATGGACTTGTTGATGCCTGAAATAAAATAATTCATTCATTCATTCAGTCATTCAAAAACTTTTTTTTATTTCATTTTGTAATTATCTTGTATTTAAATCTATTTAATCTATTTTGTATCTTGAATTTGTGTGTATCTTCTAGGTGGAGGTCGCGTTAATAATAACTTAGTCACTTTTATCTCACACAGATTTATGTCCGCAAATATACCTATTCAACGCACAGAACAGTAAATAAATGTTTTAAAATCAAATTAACGCAAAAAACATCTAAAAAATCTGAAGGACTTCGGATTGTGAAATTGTGAAAAGTGCAATTATTAACTTGTGTAGCAAACCGACCGGTACGTCACTCTCGCGGCCGTATGCCCGCTCGCTATACATAGTTAGCATCTATGTCGATCTTTTCAAGAGTGTATAATCTACGTTCCGGGCGCTTCCGTTTTGAGTGTGAATAGCGTGCGCCCGCGTCTAAATGTAATTAATGTTTAAAATTGAAAATTGTTTGTGTTAAAGGAAGATTAAAATTCGAAATTCGATACTGGTGACTAACCCATAGTTTTAAATACCCCTGAGATCTACCCCTCACTATACTTGTTAACTACTGTTGAAGGTCCGGGTTTGTCCATGGAAATTGTCAGACAATTGATAATCTATTGATCCTAATGAAGTCAATAGATTATCATATGGCATATAATGGCATAGAATGCAATTGCATTATAATTATTTTATTAGTTTAAGTTATTAGCTGTGATAAAAAAAAAATGTACTCTAATCATGCGATTATTCTATTGACATTAACAAACAGCTTTTGAGTAGAAATCAATGGTTGTCAAAAACCGAAGTGTTTTAAGATCTATGTTAGTCCATCCACCTCGAAAGCCGTAAAATATATTAAATAAACTTGGGAATAAAACTTTAAAAAGTGTTTTAATCGTGTATTGCATTTTCATATTGCAATTGGAGTTTTATTTTCAATAGATGAACGTACAGACAGGTCTCACTCGTGGAGATCGCATTACACAGAATCCATACAAATATCAAATAGTTCTTGTGCAAGAGTATTTATTTATTTATCTGTTGAGTGAAACGATCAATTTGTAAGTTCCTTGAATTTTATTGAAATAATTGAAATCTGTTATTGGCTAGCACAGCTCAAAGTGAAGGTTATTATAGAATATTAATACTTGAGGAAAACGGTTCTGAGGTTTCTTGACGGTCTACTGCTTTTTGAATAGCCCCAGAGTACCCGCAGCGTCGTCGTACGCCGGGGAGGCCCAGGGCATCTCCTTGGGAGCCTGCGTCGCGTGAGGTTGTTCACCGCACACGGCTCTGTTTGGAATGACATCGCGCACCCACCGTGCAATCAATATTAATAAAACATTATCAGGTACTAGTGCAGTGCGAGTACATGTGATGTTATCTGTCCACCCCCCGGGCGGAGCGCGAGCCGTCATGTAGCGTCACAAGTGTCACAAGTGGTGGCGGTGATTTGTTTGCATCGCCGTGACGTCATCGACTACAACGAGTACGGATGACACGCACCACAGTGGAGCTGCCAGGATCACTGGCGGTCTGCGGCTCCTGCGCTGCCCCGGAGGGCTCCAACCCACGAGATGGGAGTAAGTGTGAGTGTACGCTCTCAATACGTACGAGCTAAATACGACATGTAACATACATCGGTACGCAGCGGTTTGGCTCTGCCCATGGCATTGCTGAAGTCCATGGGCGACGGTAACCACTCACCATCAGGTGGGCCGTAAGCTCGTCTGCTTACAAGGGCAGTAAAAAAAATTATCGCGATGTATCATATTGTTACTTAATGACATCATCATCATTATCATCAGCCTTTATCTGCCCACTGCTGGACATAGGCCTTCCCCAATGCCTTCCACATAATGCGATCCTCCGCCTTCCGCATCCAACGACTTCCCGCCGTGCGCACTAAGTCGTCAGTCCACCTAGTTGGAGGACGCCCCACGCTCCTTGTACCCATCCGTGACCTCCATTCGAGGACTTTCCTCCCCCACCTGGCGTCGCAGGTAGATAATATGTATTTTGTTTGGTTTTTACGAGCGTAGAAATTGTACCACTTTACAATTTTCGATAGGTACTTCAGAAATAATAAAATGCCAATAATTATGATTTTTTTATTTTTTTTTTTTTATGATTGTAAGTTTACTGGTGGCCCGAAGGCCTTTCCAGTTTCACCAGGACAGGTGGGCGAGCAAAGGCTCAGCCAAGAGGGGTGGGATTTGCTAACAACTGCCCGAGCGCCTCCGAAGGAGACCTAACAACTCAAGAGCAATTGTTTCGCGAATGAATCTACTACCGGATCGGAATCGCGACCCGCTGAGAAGATCCGGCGAGAAACTCAGCGGGCTGATGCATGGGTTAGGTTGCACGTCGACCTCTTTGTCGAGTTCGACGAGTACGGTTACCGGGGTCCCTAAGCCTGCCCCTAGTATTAGAGCTGAAGGCATCTAATGCAAAGGTTATTGGATCTGATGGATCCGTAAGGACGTGTCTAGGGCGTCGACGGTGACTGGCTCCTGCATGATCAGGATTCGGGGAGTAGTCAGCGGCGGCAACGATAAGGCGATTATCATGACGCATAGCCTTATCGAAGTATCGTTCCGACGCTGACTTCATGTATTTCCGAATTGATTCGAGGCCCAGGTCGTCGTGTAGGTCAACGTTCCTCACGAACCACGGAGCCCCGACAGCTAACCTGCAAAAGCGGGATTGTAGGGATTGGAGGGTGTCTATGTGTGTGCGGGCCGCGTGAGCGAACACCACACTCGCGTAAGTCATGACGGGCCTTATGCAAGTTTTGTAAAGTGTCACCTTGTTCCGAAGGGACATTTTACTCCGCTTACAGATCATGGGGTAGAGTCTACCGAGAATAAACGCGGCACGGTCACGGACTGATTTTATATGCGGGCGGAATGTCATCGATGCATCCAGGGTAACGCCCAGGTACTTGACCTTCCTGGCCCAGGGTATGGGTTGTCTAAAGAGAGTAATCGGGGGTGTGAGATTCCTCCTCCTAATCCGGGAGGAAATCCGTGTGGAGCTTCCCCTCTGAAATAGCACCGCAGTACTTTTCGCTGGGTTGATGTCTATGCGCCATTTTCGGAACCACTGTCCTAGGGCTAGGGCTGCGCTCTGAAGCTTCTTCGCGATTAGGGACTTATTTCTACTAGAATAGTAAACAGTCGTGTCGTCGGCGAATAAAGCTAAATGGGTCGGCGGCGACCGGGGAATATCGTTGACGAATAAGCTAAATAGGAGGGGTGAGAGGACAGAGCCTTGCGGGACTCCAGCTGTGAGAGGTCGTGGGGAGGAGCGGGTTCCCTCGACTCGATATCGAAAAGAGCGGTTCGACAAGAAGTCCCGTATGATGAGCACGAGACTATCCGGCACGCCCATGTTGAATAGTTTGAAAATCAAACCATTGTGCCAGACTTTGTCGAACGCTTTTGCGACGTCGAAGAAGAGAGCTCCCGTGTATAACGGTTTTGGTCGATTAAGCCCCACAAGAATGTGCTCCGTGAGGCGGTGCACCTGTTGAACGCATGAGTGATTTGTACGGAATCCGAATTGTTCATCGATAAGAATGCCCTTGGATGAGACGAAGTCTCTGAGGCGTTTGTAGAGCAGACGCTCATACAGTTTGCCTAGAGACATGAGGAGGCTAATCGGGCGGTAGCTCGTCGGATGATTTTTTGGTTTACCGGGTTTATGTATGCCGATAACGTCCGCTTCTTTCCACACCGCGGGAAAGATACAGTTCGCCATAGCGGCATTGAAAATAGATGCCAACATCACGATGAGTTGGACGGGTAGAAGTTTAATAACGCGGTTGGATATACCGTCGGAACCGGGAGCCTTGCGAGGACGTAGGTCTTTGATCAAGTCTTTAACTTCCATCGGGGTGACTGGTGGTAACGCATCAGAGGGTGGCAAGGAGGCTCTGCGTTCTACCTCACTGTCTACTAATTCTACATGAACAGGGTCCACGGATTGAGTGCTGGGCGTGCACTGGGTTTGCAATGTATCGGCCAGCAGCTCTGCTTTTTCGTCATCATCGAACGCCGCGAGTCGGCCTGAGGGGCCTACGAGGGGGGGCATAGTTACTACCGTATCCGATTTGAGAGTACGAGCTAAGCGGTAGTAAGACCTTTGGGAGGGCGCGAGTCCTTCTAAGAAATCAGACCATCTGGCATCTCGGACTTCGGCGATGCGAGACTTTACGTCGCGTTGTAGGGCACGCTTTCGAATACGATTTTCCGCGGTAGGATACCTGTCGTAGGCGCGTATCGAGGCGTTCTTAGCTCTAAGGAGTTCCCTAATATCGTCGGACAATTTGAAGCGGTGAAGGAAGTCCTCCGCTACAACTTGTTTCGATGACCTATCTAATGTCGAGGTGATGTGTGACGTTAAGATGTCTATGGCTTCAGCGGTATCCTGAGGAGACGGGATAGAGTCCGGGTTAAACGGGAGCGATGGTGGATCAGATTCAGCCAGGCTGATGCCCAGCGTGTGCCAATCCACCACAGTCCTCGTGACGGGAACGGAATCGGGAGCGCGACCGAGCTTCATAACGACGGGACGGTGGTCTGAATCTAACTCTGAAACTACTTCGATCGAGTGTAAGCGCAGAGTTACGTTTTTTAATAACGCTATGTCGAGTATATCCGGGCGATGCGCGATATTTAGCGGGTAGTGAGTCGGGGTTAGCGGAGCGACGATATCGAAGGCGAGATCATCGACTAACGCGTCAAGCCGCCTGCCATTCGGGGTTGTGATGTGTGAGTTCCACCTGATGTGTTTACAATTTAGGTCGCCCGCCAGAATGACAGAGCTCCCCATACCGAGCAGCGCCTCGATATCACTGCTTAGAACGATCTTATCCGGTGGAAGATAAACGGACGCGATAACGATCGGCGCGTGTCCCGTCAGTGAGATTCGGCACACTGATGCTTCGATATTAGCGAGCGCGGGAGGATCGAGCGGGACGCAATGCAGGGCTCTTCTATAGTAAATGACGGTACCACCACCACGGGCAGAGAGCCTGTCGTTCCTGACCATGTTATAGTTCGCGATTTTAGGGTCACGGCGCGCGGGCTTAAGTAGGGTCTCCTGCACTAAAAAGATATCAATTTGGTGGTCACGCAAAAAGTCAGAAACCTGATCACGTTGATTTGCGAGACCGTAAGCGTTAAAAAATCCTATCGTTACGGATAGGGGCTTTATTCTACTTATATACGCCATTGATTACCGGCGGAGTGAGGGGAGGACGTACGTATTTAATGACGCGTATACGTCGGCGTATTCCTGCACAACGGCGATAAAGTGTTGTGCAGTGGAGGCAGCGCGAATGGCGTCGCCCAAAGCGTTAACGCGCTCAAAGTTGATCGACTGAAAGAAGTCGATCGCTAAAGCGAGATTGTCGGACGCGGTCGGAGGGCAAGTCGCGGGAGAGGGACGAGTCGCGGGGGCGGGACGAATCGCGGAGGAGGGAGTTGTAGCCGTGTTCGTGTACGGCAGCGGTTTTGCCCAGGCCGAGACACTGGGCACCGCCGCCGGAACGAACGCTGGCTTAGCCTGCGACGCAGAGGGTACCGAGGCTTTGATGTCTGGGCCGGAAGCTCGGAGGCGGTTTTGGCGGGCGACGCGGCGATTTATTTTAGGGGCTCGGGGGCAACCACGGTAATTCGCGGGGTGACCCTGTGTTCGACACAGGACGCAGCTAGGCGGTTCCGTCGCGGTTTTTTGGTCGCGAGCGCAGAGGGCCGTGGCGTGATCGCCCAAACACTTAACACATCGGGGGCGCGCGTGACAGTTACGGGAAGAGTGCCCGTACAATTGACAGTTATGGCACTGGCTAGGAGTGCCTTTTTTATGGGGGGCTTCGACAGCGATACCAGAGAGCCTACAGACGGTCTGTGTGTTAAAGATTTTCTTACCCTCGGGGGTAGGCTGGAGAGCGACTAGAACCATATTATATGGCTCCCTACCGCGACCGGTGTGCATACGGTGCACAGAATTCACTGGTAGGCCTTGTTCTAACAGGTCGGCTTTTACGAGCTCTACATCTAACTCTTTAGGGATTCCGCGTATTACAACGCGGAGTTCGCGCTCCTCCTGGAGCGTATACGTATGGAAACTTATACGCTCCTTACGGAGGTAAGAAGAGAGGGCCCTATGGTCGTCGGGTGTTTGAACCTTAATTTGAATGCCGTTCGCGAGGTTACGGGCATTCGTGAAATTTATATTTTTGGCCTTAAGGGCCAGGCAAACTCGATCCCAAGCTGCCTTCTCCTGAAGGATAACCGGGGGAGGGGTCTGGGTTTTATTTTGTGCCACCGGACGCGGCGACGGAGTGGCACGGGCTGGGGGCGCAACGGGAGTCTGAGGGCGGGGGCGCGACGCGTTCACGGCTTTGCTAATTTTAGCGGCCGCGGGAGCTCGAGACTCCGCGGCACGCTTCTTACCCTTCTGTACCAGGGTGAATCCATCCGTCGATGAGGCGGGGGCGAGGTCGACCTCCATGTCCGAGTCAGAGTCGGAGCACGAGGAGGCGGGTGCAGGCGACCTACGAGCAAGTGTAGGTGTTTTAGAGGGCGCGACGGAGGCCGCGGATGATCGCTCAGCTGAAACGATGGTCACGGCGGACGACGCAGCAGCTTTTCTCGCCAGTATAGGCGACACGGGAGCGGCAGGCACGACAGAGGCTGCGGTGCTCAATGCAGAAGCTCTGCACGCAGGTACAGGCGACGCAGGAGCAGCGAGCGCGGCGGAGTCCTCGAGAGGGCTCGCAGTGTGATTGGCCTTGAAGGCCAAAAACTCCGAGGCGAGCTGTGGGTGGCGAAGTCGGAGGAATTCCGCGAATACAGCGTCCATGATCGCTGAGTACCCAGGTGGGGCGGCCCCGGGTCTTGAAAACACTCGCCTTGCGGCGAGGCCCCAACTTCTCGGACCTGAGCGGTTCTATTGAACACAGGTGGCAATGCGGCGCGATTACTACAGGACAAAGAAAAAGCACAACAAAACAGAAATTACGAAAAGAAACAAAACAAATAAATACTTGCAGGAAACCACTTTGTCGGCAGATGTACCACGAACACAGAAACAACAAAAGGAAACAAAACAAATAAAAACTTCCAGAAAGAGCACTTAGTCGGCAGATGTACCACAAACACAGGCCGCGCGAACAATGGCCGGGCTAACAAAAGCCGGGCGAACAAAGACCGGGCGATCGAGTGGACGATGAGCACGTCCGCACGTGACGGGTGCCTCTATCGGAATAATAATTATGAACGCCAGATCAAACCTTAAAAGTATTGTAATTTAAAAAATTATGGATTACATTTAAAAACAATGCGGAATTGTGTTCTCTCTACGAAGACTTTTTCAAATGGAGTGAGACAGAAATGTGGCCCAGATCAGTGAGCCGGCTCGCACCACCAACTGACCATAACTTACAAAATAAGATTATCTGCAGCTCAACCTAATCCCGGCTTGATGTTGGTTTGAGGTTGGTGACTCTTCACTACTCCGGTGCTACTGAAGGGCCCCTCGTGTGGCTATCGTACGCAGACAGATCAGTTCAAAGCAGAATGTAGACTGTTTCATTTAGATCTGATGTGATAAAAATCTATCTTTAAAAGATAACAGAAGTAGCAATCGTATACACAGGTATACAGTTACAGACAACAATTCACGTGGTTGCTGAAGATCTAATGTCACTCGTTGGGACTGGTCCTGGGATCAGTTGGGGGATGCAGCTTTTGTTTTAATACTTGGTAGATTGACTTACGAATGTCTGCAGTGGAACGCCCCAGAGGTCAGAGGATCTCAAACTTAATGCATGTATTCAACAATCAACAATGAGTTTGAGATGCTCCGTAATTCTATCGTCCTGTTGCGTGACTTAATGTCATGTCTTCAAGAGGTGTCGTTTAGTTCGCGTCGTCTACAGACCGCGGTAATCACTACTTACTAGTAAGGCAGACCGTGAACTCGCATGCTTGTATAATGAAACCTATCTACCTATATAACTAGTCAGGTCATAAGTATTGTCACACAGTAAAAACTTTTCTTTTAGAATGCTGGCCACAAAAAAGTTTATTGAATTCGAATTTCGAATTGTTCATGAAAATAAAAATAGTATACTTTTAGAATTTTACTCATTTTTAAATATGGAGTGGACGCTTAAAGAAGACCGTGTTGAAGTTATTGCGTTGCATCGTTGCGGTTACGCGCCAATTCAAATTTTTAACATACTGAAAAATTTGCATATAACCAAAAGATTCGCTTATCGTACCATCAAACGATACAATGAAGACTCTAGTGTAGATGACAGGTCAAGAAGTGGTCGCCCTGTCTGTTAGGACTCCAGCAGTGATAAAAGCTGTGAAGGCGCGATTTCAAAGAAATCCCAAACGTAAGCAGAAACTGTTGGCCCTTCAGATGGGGTTAAGCAGAACCACGGTGAAAAAGGTGTTAAATGAAGACAGGGCTACGGGCATATCGAAGAAAAACAGGACATCGTTTGAATGCTCGTCTAATGGACCTGAGACTGAAGAGATGCCGCGCTTTGTTGAAGCGGTACGCCGGAAAAAAATATCGGGAAATTCTTTTTTCGGATGAAAAAATTTTTCCGTAGAAGAGACCTACAACAAACAAAATGATAAGGTGTACGCACACAGTAGTGAAGAAGCGAGCAACCGTATTCCGCGTGTCCAACGAGGTCATTTTCCATCCTCGCTCATGGTATGGTTGGGAGTTTCTTATTGGGGCTTAACAGAGGTACATTTTTGTGAGAAAGGTGTAAAAACGAATGCAGTTGTGTATCAAAATACAGTCCTGACGAACCTTGTGGAAACTGTTTCTCATACCATGTTCAATAACAGGCACTGGGTATTCCAACAAGATTCGGCGCCAGCTCATAGAGCGAAGAGCACACAAGACTGGCTGCGGCGCGTGAAATCGACTTCATCCGGCACGAAGACTGGCCGTCCTCCAGTCCAGATTTGAATCCGTTAGATTACAAGATATGGCAACACTTGGAGGAAAAGGCGTGCTCAAAGCCTCATCCCAATTTGGAGTCACTCAAGACATCCTTGATTAAGGCAGCTGCCGATATTGACATGGACCTCGTTCGTGCTGCGATAGACGACTGGCCGCGCAGATTGAAGGCCTGTATTCAAAATCACGGAGGTCATTTTGAATAAACTTTAGTGTCATAAGAATCTATGTTTTGTTAAGTTCATTTCGGTATATGAATGGTTACATAATGAATAAACTTGTTTGAATTATTTTACATTAAACATGTGACAGAATTTATGACCTGACTAGGTATATATAAAAATGAATTGCTGTTCGTTATTCTCCCTAAAACTCGAGAACGGCTCGACCGATTTGGCTAATTTTGGTATTGAATTATTTGTGGAAGTCCAGAGAAGGTTTAAAAGGTAAATAAATATGAAAATGCTCGGAATTAAATAAAAATAACAATTTTGTTTTTCCTTTTACGTGTCCCCCGTCGGACGGATTCTTTTTGTTTGTGTTATACAAAACTTTAGGTCTTTTATTTATCGATTGAGGCACTACGAAGTCTGCCGGGTTAGCTAGTTTCTAATAAAAATGTTATCTGTTGTTTTTATAGTGAATGTGATTCCAAACTAATAAGAGATTGCAAGTGATAGTGTCGCCACTCGGCGCCGCGGCGGTGCGGCGGTGCGGTCGACTGGGTCTGATAGCTGTGATGCGGCGGCGGGCGAGCTCGCGGTCCTCTTGGCGTTAAGTGAGCACCGGATTCCGCACCCACTACTCACACACACACACACCTCACACCTGGACAGTGACCTCAGCTCCTCTGAGTAGACCCGCGTTAATTATGTTCGTTTGATTATTTATGAGAGCGAAATTATATCGTGAATTTTATTAAAATCGTTTTCTCAACTGTCCACAAGTTCTTGTAATACAGTTAATATATTACAAAACTCTCAGTTAACTTGTAAAGTGCTTGTTTTCACGTAAACAAACTCTATGTTCTCGTGGTTGCGCTCTCGCTGCGACACACTAATTGTCAAAGGGCTATTCCGAAGCGCAATATGTTTATAAATTGAATGTTGGTGCGGTGCAGGGCGCGGGGCGCGGGGCGGGGCGCGGGGTGTGGGCACGTGTAATGTTATCCCTTACAACTATGAATATAAAACAGGACGGCTTGTACACACATATACACACATTTATGTACATATATTTACAGTAAAGTCGTCGTGGCCTAAAGAAAGAGAAGTCCGGTGCATTCGTATGTAGCAGTGTTCGGTGTTCGAATCCCACAGGCGGGTAACAATTTTTCCAATGAAATACGTACTTAATAAATATTCACGATTGACTTCAAGGGCGAAGGAATAACATCTATACTAGACTAATATTATTAAGCTGAAGAGTTTGTTTGTTTATTTGGTTGAATTTGCTAATCTCAGAACTGCTGTTCCGATTTGAAAAATTCATTCAGTTTTAGATAGCCAATTTATTTTGAAAGGGTTTAGGCTACATAACATCACGCTAAGACCAATACAAGCGGAGCCACCAATAAAGAATGTTTCAAAATCGGAGCTTTTTCCCTTTTGAGAGCTTCAGGTGTGTGCGCTGCCGCAACGGAAAGCTAACTTTAGTGTGTTGCGAGTCCGTACGGGTGGGTTCCACCGCCCTGCTTGTTTCTAATGTGAAGCAGTAATGTGTTTCGGTGTGAAGGGGGGGGCAGCCGTTGTTAAATGTGAGACCTTGACTCATGTCTCAAGGTGGGCGGCAGCATTTACGTTGTGGATGTCTACGGGCTCCGGTAACCACTTAACATCACGCGAACCGTGAGCTCGTCCACCCATCAAAGCAATAAAAAAATTTATTATGAGTTTCAAACTACATTACTACAATATATAAATTGTAACGGCATTGTGTTTGCAAGTGGGCAAGCCGTGTGTGCCGGGTGTCGACGCGGCAGCCGCGACGTCCGCCACGACGCCGACACAGTGTCTGCCGGCGTGCTCAGGAGTACTCACGACCGCGCACTCCTTTCTGTGCGGTGCACACTAACCCTCACCCGCGGCTTGGCTAAGGATAGCTAGTTCCTGTTACTCTGTTTTATTTTATATATTTCAAAATAATTTACTTTGTTTCCAGTACCCATAGTACAGCATACCACAGGACTAGTACTCTATCAACAAATCACTGGGAATAGATCACTAAATACATCAAACACAAAACGTTAGTTATTCATCCAAATTTATTTAATCAGCATACAATAAGGTATGCTCCTTCAGAAAGACTTACACTTACGCCAATGAATAATACAATCATTTCTTAAACGTTTTTTTCTGGAATTGAGTTAAATGGTCGCCGCGAGCTCTCGATTATGGTTTTTACTGAGCAACAAGCAAGCAAACAAGCAGGGATGCCATATCCGGTGAACAGGGTGGTTGCTCGGTGGTGATTGTCGAGCTCTTGGTAAGAAATTCGTTCACAACAATGGGCTGCCACAATAGATGCCGTGATGTTGTCGGGTGGGTAGCTAGACTCTGCTCCCCCCCCGGGCCCTCGTTGTTTCAATAACACGATTATTGACATCAGTTTTGTGTAAAGATGTTTAGCGACTCGCAGCGCCTACAGACAAACAAACAAACAAACAGTTCGGACTGAGCTCTCGTTCAATATTTACAAAAGATAACAAATAACGTTGTTTGTCTATTGTGTACTGTTGTATACAGTAGACTATAGACAAACAGCCAGACGGGACGCGCTTCACGTCGAGTGGGCCGGCCGCTCGTCCGTCTGATCTTATTAATAAATGAGTGTGAAGTAAAGTAGTCCGCTGGAAGAGGGCCCGCTCAAGAATTGAACTTCACACTTTAGAGACAGATATGGCTACACAGTATCGGCGAGCTAGGAGAACAATAAGCAGTTTTTGAACTATGAAGTTGCCGATTCACGACACCTGCTGGACATTTCAAACGTAATGTGTGTATTTATTTTTAAGCTGCATTTTCTTTTGATGTGAATGTTTTGTTTTCACTACATTTGTATAATTTCCATGAATACGGACACAACCCTATAAATACGAGTAATTATGGACGACGGGTTCCGTGACCGTCCGTCCCCGCTGCTGCCCCGGCACCGCACAGCAGACCGCCTCTAGGCTACAGGCGCTAGAGCTGGGAGCATTGCGTCATCCGCCGCGCTCACCAGACTTTGTGCTACTTCTTGACAGGACAGAAATTCAGTACCCGAGAGGCAGTACAACATTTCTTCAAGAAGGACTCTAAATATTACCCCTGGCTGGCGGTGTGTGACTGGTGCATGTGTTGATTGACAAGAATAACTAATATTTATAAAAAATTACTAACTTTGTGCATACTAAACGGCAAAATCGTAGGTAAAGGACCTAATATTATAGTTAGCACACCTTTCATTTCTACCAAGATAAGGTAGTAAGTAAAGTCAGTAAAATCTCACACAATCATTTATTTCTTGTTTGTCAACCTATTTTCTTTATAATATAGGTAATATCTTTGTTACGGTTGTTTTATGAACATTAATACTTTTTTCTTCAGAATGTAAGATATAACAACAATAGAGAAAACGAATTTGACATTAAACCTATCTGCCCGTGTAGCTCTGTCCTAACGATGTTATATAGCGGTGTATGGACATATGTATGTGTATGTGGGTATTTTATTGTGGAAATAATTAACTAATATTAGGTAACTGAGTTTAATATGTCCTGTTAGTTAGTTTGCGAGCGCGAGGGTTGTCGGAGGGTGCTTGCTACGTGTCGTGTGTAGTTATAATAGTCGCGGCGATCGCACGGATGTGACGCGCTGTCCCACTACAAGCGAGGCGATGCGACTATTTTTCTCACGATTATAATTATATTCTAGATTTAGTTCATCTGTTGTTATTTAAACTAAATCATTTTAGATTAGCCCAGTGATCGGCGACCCGCGGCTCTGACTCCCCGGCGACGGCTCTTCCTCAAAATGTTTAGTTCAGTCGCGGCCAACTTATTGTCTTATCTTGGAAGAGACGAGTAAACATTTTTAAAACATAAAACTATATGAGGAAAACAGCCCTTTGACTACATTGAAATTGTGTATTATCTATTCTATATTTGGCTCCTTTGGTTGACAAGGTCGCCGACCACTGATAGTAACACACTAGACCCATAACACAGCAGGACTCTTTTCACTGGTGGAGGACCTCTTGTGAGTCCGCACGGGTAGGTACCACCACCCCGCCTATTTCTGCCGTGAAGCAGTAATGCGTTTCGGCTTGAAGGGTGGGGCAGCCATTGTAACTATACTGAGACTTTAGAACTTATATCTATAACTTATATCCAGTAACCACTTAACACCAGGTGGGCTGTGATCTGTGGTTCTCATGCTTCATTCCCGCGACGAGGGGGCGTGCAGGGACTCGGTGGCGAATGTTTTTTTAATTTTTTTTTATTGCTAGATGGGTGGACGAGCTCACAGCCCACCTAGTGTTAAGTGGTTACTGGAGCCCATAGACATCTACAACGTAAATGCGCCACCCACCCTTGAGATATAAGTTCTCAGTATAGTTACACAATGTACACTTTTCGTCCCTTATGAAGTCGACTATACGAGTAGTAGGAATATGTAAAATAATAAAAGTATTTTATCTTGAATGATATTTTATTAATTACAACAACCTTCGCTAAATATATCGTGTGTTATTTAGTGATTACATTTACTTTTAATTAAACATAACATAACACCGTCCGGGAACCTCCTCGCGACAACACATATGTTGTAACAGCTTACTGCGACGACTGCATGGTATTGTATGGACGACGGAGACGTGACGGAGACGTGACGGAGACGAGCGGCGACCCAGCCTCGCCAGCCGTCACCGCACGCCGCATCACGTTGTGCTGATGTACTGACTAGATATTGTATAATGTATGACTGTGTGTCGGTGTAGAGGACATATTGCTAATCCGTACATCAAGTGCTCTCGAATGTGGGTCCATGGTCCGACGCTGATGAGCGTTACGGGATAAGGATAAGACAGTACACATTGTAACATCATGGAAATTAATCATATAGCGTGTGAGTTGCAATGCTGTACTGGCAGCCTCATTGGCATGGCAAAGTCTATTTTGTCTGTTAGAATACGCAATAAAATACATTATCGATAATGATTGTTAAAGCATTAGATGATTTCCACCAGTTTCAGATACTTCTGTACGTAGCTTCTTGTGCGTGCGAGCGTCTGTCTGTGCGTGTGCTGGTGTGTGTGTTGGTGTGCCTTTACCCCTGCTCCCCGCGCTCCACGTCCTCGGAAGACCGGCTTCTGAAGGAAAAACGTGACCCGTCAATCGCCAAGATCCAAGTGCAAAAGCAGAGTTTAATTGCGGTCATATAGGAGTCCATACCTCTTATCGTAGAGCCTCCGGTTCTGATTGACGCAGCGGTAGAGTGGGCCCACCCCGGTGTACTCGCAGACCAGGGCGCGGACCTCCCTTCCAGCATCCGAGCGCTTCCCGTAACGACTGCCCATGAAAAACCTGACACATACTCATTGCATCTACATCTATTCTACACAGCGTCAGTCCTATTGAGTCACCTTTCGAGAATAACATCCTGCCCGATTCGCTACCATCTTGACTGCCGGTTTGCACTGGTGGTAGGAGCTCTTGTGAGTCCGTACGGGTAGGTGCCACCACCCTGCCTATTTCTGCCGTGAAGCAGTAATGCGTTTCGGTTTGAAGGGTGGGGCAGCCGTTGTAACTATACTTGAGACCTTAGAACTTATATCTCAAGGTGGGTGGCGCATTTACGTCGTAGATGTCTATGAGCTCCAGTAGCCACTCAAACACCAGGTGGGCTGTGAGCTCGTCTACTCATTTAAGCAATACCTAAAAAAAGAAGGCAGGATCACCCTCTAACCTAATGTAAAGGCTTCGACCTTATGTCTGAGGGCGGGCACCAGGCCATGGATGAACCGTTCAATGTCCTTCATATTCGTTATTTTACAACTACTCATAATTACCGCTGCGGTATTGCCTCAAAAGTGACTACGAGATTAAACAATACTAAAACAAAAGTTCAACAAATTATTAATAGGTACTGCTAAAATATTCGGCACGCACTGCAGTGCACAACAATGCTTCAAATACAAGAAGGTATCTAGTGTCCATGTCGGTTGTGACGTACCTGTCGTTCCGGGGGGTGATGAGACGCGCGGGGGAGCGTCCGTACCGGGAGCCCATCACGAAGGGAACCGGCGACACTGTGGGACACACACATACAGTCACTGCGCGCACGAGGCCTTCTTACAGCGGCGTCAGCTAACACTCCGGGAGCGACGTCTATGGGTGGGTGCGGACCATCCGAGTGTGAGTGTTACGGTCACCCGCGGACAATGGGAGCGCCCGAGTCTTAACCACGCTACTGCCAACATGGGACTTTGTTCGGATAGATTTGAACAGTGCGCGGAGCTTAATGTCGACAAAGTCACAAACACAATCCCCCGTTGGCACGGACACGGACGCGCACTTACTGTCAGTCCGCTCCTCTCCTCCGGTGAGGACGAGCACGCCCAGCAGCGTCACGCACGCACACATTAACACGCCTCGCATCGTAGTACACGCACGCACACTGCCGCAGCTGTAACAACACGTCCCGTGTTCACATGTGTGGGTGGAGCCGAGCCAGGCGGAGAAGCAGCAGGGGAGCGGCCCTTGCACTTCGCTTGCTCCCTTCAGACCACCGGAAACCTTTTAATTTGAATCTTGAGCCATTGACAAGCAGCAGGAAAGTCACGTACGGCTGCCGGTGTGCGGCCCAGTAATTACAGAGTGTGGACCGCGTCATGACATCTCCATCGCATTCCGTTCCCCGGTCTTACCGCGAGCGGAGTAGTTCCAGCGACGTCCTACTTTTTTTTCTCACTTATGCTGATAGCCTTAAGAGGCCATTTATGCTTCACTTTGACGTGTAGGTGTGCTCACGGGGCTCAAACCGGACTGTTGTTAACACTGGCCCTAGCAACAGCCGTGCTTCGCAGAATCTACCACCGGATCGGAAACGCGACCCACTGAGAAGATCCGGCGAGAAACTAAGTGGGCTGTGTCTATGGGTTAATTTACTCGTCGAGCCTTTCATCACTAACTACATTTGTTTATTCTATTCATTTCGCAAGCTCCGAACCTGAATACTTTACTGCTTCATGAGCCCCGGGTAGAAGAAAAGCACTTACAAGGAAGTCTAAAGCTCGCAAAAACAAGGAGCACAACAGGCCGTGCTGCACACATACATACATATGTACATATACACTACAGTTGTCGCTCGAGATCAGCTCCGCACCAGTGAACTATGTGTATATACATTTTATAGCCGGTGCTTTAAGTTGGATATCTGTCGACTTCTCCCGCTCCCACTCCCGCTACCGCCCCCGTCCCCGCCTAAAGACTGCGGGTCGGCAAGGCCTCGGGCGCGGATTGTTTCCACCGACACAACACAATAACGATTTATTTATAAGCGATCCTTTTTTCAGCTGCGTGCTGGAACCCGGGTGCACTGAGTGACTGCCCACACTCATGGTAAGGGAGCCCGCGTGTAATTTAGACAAACTTATGAGATTATGTCGTCCTCAATCCCATCAGCCTAGCCCGTAAAAGCACTTTAGGTAAAGTACTAAACCTGCTTTGGCTCTGGGTTTTGGCTCCACCAGTCTGTAGGCAATGTCATTGTAAGTATCAAAGTCGACGCGATTTATTATAAGGGAGGTCTTAATTAGACCCAGGACGGTACTCGCGCTGACTTGAGCCTCCGAAATCTCATGCGTGTTAGCGGTGCACTAGATCACTTAGTGGTACCTATATAAACAGGGAAAGTTTCAAAATGCAAGTCTATTGAGGATAAGTACATTACGTGGAGCGGAGGTGGGAGCTCGGAGGAGCGGAGGAGGCGATATCCGGCGAGTCTCCTCCGGAACCCGCGCTTTATTTGTTCACGAAACAAAACTACCCCTGGAAAATAATGAGAAAATAATTTTTCGTGTCCACGTCGGTGTCGACAACAGGCTGGTTAGTCAGCTCCTACAAGTAGACTCGTCGACTGAGTGCGTAGCTCCCACACATCAGCTCGTCCAGCTCAAGCACACACACACACACGCGCGCTTGATGGGAAGCGCTGTACCCACCGCGGAGACTTCACTGTTCTGGCCCAAGGTACCTAGGGACATTAATGTTGCAGCGTCGAACTAAGTAAAATATAGAATAAACTTATTATCTAATAGTATCTGTTGTTTTGTGTTCGCGGTGGGGAGGGGAGACATAAAAATGAACAAGTTATTGATGACCGAACTGTAACCCTTGATTGTAATTAATATTTATTGAGCAGTGGTCCCAACTGAGCGGTACGACGTTACGAGTATTTAAGTGTTCTCCTTGATTGGATTCATTTTATTAATGCACTCAACATCAGGTGGGCCGTGAACTCGTCTACGCAAAAAACAAAGGACTTCTGACAGGCCAGCGTTGTGTTTCATTCACATTTACACACCTTACAGTTCTATTGCGATCAAAGACGTTTTAGGAGCCCACCGCTAGGCTCTTGGACAAGCAGCTCTTTGAAACAAGAACATATTGTCCTGTGAACACGCTCAGACTCAAATTATTAAAATTCTTTTATATTTAACTAGCTGACCCGGCAAACGTTGCCTTAATTATTTAATCTTATGATTTCCAGGGAATTAAATTAAATCTAGTGTAGAAAAAAAAAACTCATTCAACCACATAATACCTCATTATAACCAAAAAAAAATTTATCCAAAAAATATAATTTTTTTATTTTAAGTCATGCCAAATAAAAAAATTCTTGCCAAAAAAATTAAAGTATATAATTAACAAATAAAAAATAAGGGTTGATCGTAGAGGGGTGAAAATTTAGGGTTGTATGTATTTTTGTATGCTGTATTATAAAAAAAATAAAAACAAAAATTTTTGTCTAAAAAATAAATAAATTTAGGGGTGGACCACCCTTAACATTTAGGAGGATGAAAAATAGATGTTGTCTGATTCTCTACCCTGGCCGATATGCACGCTAAGATTCATGAAAATCGGTCGAGCCGTTTCGGAGGAGTTCAATCACGCACACCGTGACACGAGAATTTTATATACTAGATTACAATAATTGTTCTCTTTTGTATTGAATTTTTTTGTAGCTGCTTGCCAGAGAGTACAAACTTTTTAATCCTGATTTATTCTAATAAATATGAACATATTATGTTGAGCAATAACGTGACGAGATCAGCTCGAGAGGAACTCGTGCTCCTTTCTAATATGGATCTTCTTATTATTTATCTTATGTCTCAGGACTGTGGCTGGGGGGCTGGATGACTGGGCCCGGTGGTGCTCGAATTTGAAACCACTATGAGAATTAACTTATAAACTCTGTTGTTGTTATGTGAAATGAGTTTGAATTTGGATCGAATAATAATACGACATTATTGTGATTTTCAAGGCGAGCTTGACTATGAACTTACTACATACTTAAAGCTCTCCACAGTTCGTGTTTATTAAAATACATTTGTGATGTACCGCTTACAATTTGAAAACAATACGATTTTTTTGTACGAAATTTAATTGTTTACAAATCTGCAGCCCGTGAGAAACCCAGGAGTATAGATTCCCTTCTCCGGTCATTTTTTGTCAGTTTCGGATCCCACTTTGGAGTGGAGTTTAAGCTGCTGAGCGAGTTGTGTGGTGTGACATACCTGTCGAAGTGCGGGCTGTGAGCGACGGCGGCGGTGTGAGCGGCGCTCGGCCGCCTCCTGCCTTATATGCATCGGGGGCAGCGCTTAGAGCTCGCTCAGACACCGCGCGACCGCGCAACCCGCTCCGACGCGTCGACTAGTGACGCGGTCATACACTTTTTTTATTGCCCTTGTAGGCAGACGATCATACGGCCCACCCGATGATGAGTGGATACCGTTGCCCATGGACTTCAACAATGCCAGGGTCAGAGCCAAGCCCTGGGAACGGGACACGCAGTCCACTCGGTAGAGCCTCTGCGATCACCCGCAGTGGGTTTTCAGTTAGATTTTTGGTATGGATACCATTGGTGCTCTCTCGGCGGTAAGACATGTCCTTCTTCAAACGATGGTTGAGGAGACTCCTCAGCGGAAGGTAGCGGCTTGGCTGTGCCCCTGACGTTGCTGATGTCCGTGAGCGTACGTCCTTCAATCTAAAGCTCGGATATTGTTAATTCATTTTAGAAACCAGATAAAGGTTTTAAAGCTACAGACTATCTAGAATTATAGAAGGTAGTTTAGTCAATTTGACATCTTTTTTACCAAGTTCAATAATAATTATAAATGGCAGCGACTGAACACATTACCAGGGTAATGAACATGTTGCTACAAATGTTTTTTTTAATAATTTTACATAGGTTCCGTTATGACCTATGCAAGGGTAGTGTTAGCCCACGAGGCCTCTATGCACATAAACTCTCCATGTCATCCAATCCCATTTCTGCGGGACAGCTGTGCACCGTGGTAGTTGAAGAATGTTGACCTGCACGGCGATCTATATATAGTTAGAAGCGATACATAAATACCTTAAGGTAGTGTCAGAAAGATACTTCGACAAAACGGCGCGACACGATGATAATAGAAAGGGTTTTTTTTTAACTTTGTTAACGTTAGTATTCATTAAACACATTGTTAAACCTGCGCAACTGAACACGGTATAAATACGACGGACGGCTCCTAACTCCTAACGGCTAACTGTGTACATCTTGTACAATATTTCACTGAATAACAGTAAATAAATGTAAGGCTCTATAGGCTTCCACCATTATAATGGAGGCGGTTGTTTTCTCTCTTTGCCTGTTGTATATTAAATATCAATCACATTTATATCATTTTATTTTGTTGCCTAGATGTTTATTAGGTACCGAAAGAGTAAACTTCAGACACGTGAAACCCATGCACAGGCTCTGTTATAATATGCCCTTTTACATTAGCATTCGAGCCTAAAGTCCCTATGATGTGTGTCAACACCGATAATCATTAGTTATTCCCTAAACTGATAACTGGGTTAAGCCTCTTTTCAAAGGACAAGGTTAAAGGAGGAACTTATTCCTGGGCATTTAGTTTAGCCCTTATTTTTAGAAAACGTTAGTTTTTCTGCCTTTAATATTATACATATATAATATTTTATGTTCGCAAATATAAGATCGCAGTCGCACGCCGTGTGTCCGCGGCCGCCCCTGTGTATATTTAGTTATAATCCTTCAAGCGCCTCGTGGAAGTTCCGCGAAAAGGACAGTTCGCTATTAAAGAATCACCTTATTACTGTCCCTTTCACAGTACGCGGGTGTGATACCCCGGGGAGGCTGTTTGTCTTTTCTCGAGTGATCCTCATAGTCGATATTTACCTACCAATCCTCACAGTTCTCAGACTCCCGAGGCTCCTCTGGCTAACGGAGTGTCGTGGGTAAATACCCTACATAATTAAAAGTCACAGTCAGAATATCGGTCTGCGCCTGTGCTCCGTGGTCAACTCAACATCAGAGTGGGAGTGCGCTCGCCAACCTCTCGGGCGGACGCAGTCTTGTCATGATGTCCATGGACCTCTAAAGGCATCCCGTGACCGATGTTTTCGTCTGTCCGATTCATGTATAGTACAGAATTAGAAACATTTTAACACTGAGCAACTGTGTAAAACAAAATTTAATGAAATATTGTGTGTAGCCTTATTCATGTTTGTTTGTAGTGAAGTTGAGATTCCCTTTTCCATTAGCGGCTGTCACAACGTGTACGTGTCCGGATAACGCTGATTACAAGCTCTACAACTCAATACGAATATTCATTACATTAATTAGCAGATGTCTGCTCGCTCGACCGTGAGGGTGCTGCGCCCCCGCCCCGCCCCCGCCCCCGCCCCCGCCCCTCTCCTGTGCTCTACCAGCCGGAGCGGACGGTAGAGGCGACTCCGTCACTCATCAAACCTGCTGAACTATATATATAACGACAACTCGTCCCACGTATCCAATGATAAATGACTTTCATGCAAAAAAACCTAAATCAATGCTAATTCCTAATTTGAATTTGATAAATTAAAAGTAGTTAATACGCAAAGTTATAGAATTAATTTTAAAATGTTGCCAATGGGTGTTTGAATAAGCATGAAAAATATATTCTGCCACTGTTACAAAAAAAAATTAAGTTTCAGTCGATAGTTTACAGATATATGTATAACAGAAGTTATATAGATACACAATGCAAACACAGCCGAGTACATCACTCTCTTTTTCTACCATACTCGTAAATCAGTTATCCCTCTCACTAGCTCACAAGTTAACGTGGGATGAAGTCACCTGCCTGCGCACCTCTCAATCGCGCTTGTTAAATGTATTGTTATAAAATACTTAAACAATCACCAGAAACATTATTTATTACAAGACAGCAACAACAATCATCTGAAGTACAAGTAAGCAGGGTGAGGGCAGCGCGTTCCGCAGCACTTGGGACATCTCCTCAGCGAGTGCTGAGCCTCCCAGCCCCGGCCGCTTACCTCAGCTGAAGGCAGGACCCGACGCCTGCCACTCTCACAGGAACCCTCCGTGCCCTGTAGCCATTCCCGTCTCCTGACGCCAGGCGCTACACCACAACCCCGTCTTCCATTATCTTCGTTGTAACTCGGTCGGTGACAACGATTTTCTATCTCAAACGCTCTCTGATATTGACCGCAGTTTTTACATTTTGGCTTATTAATCTTAGAATCATTCGTACCTTCATTATTTTGAGATATTCCCACAGAAGAAGCATCCTTGTGCACGGATTCCCCGTAACCGTTCCCGGCGATATGAGGAACCTCCGTGATCTGATCTATAAGGTGTTTGGAATATTGGGAGATTTGGGAATCTCGCCCGGTGAGGGATTGCTCATCCATCGTCTTAGAATTTTGTTTATCTTCATTTTCAGTTGAAGGTTGTGCTTCATTCTCAATTCGCTGAGTATTCTTTGGCACTACACTAGCCTGACTTTCCTCCTCAGGAGCCCCAGCGCTGACTACAGCGTCTTTGAGGTGTAAAGACTTCAAATGTTTACTTCTTTCTCTTATTCTACTGAGATGAGCTTGATCTTCTTGCGTAAGTGTATTGGGAAGTTGTACAGATGTGCTAGCTGTTGCGGCTGGTCTCAGCGCTCGAGAAGTTTGCGTAGAGGAGTCCTGTCTGGCCGAACTAGATACGTCTGTCCACTCGTCATCTGCGGACAGTTCAGCTGCTGGACCCGAACTCCGGGAGGGTTTGTTCGATTTCAGTTTATCGATCAGCCTGTTTGTAAAATCCTCTATGTCTTTGTCTCGATCAGGTTTCATCGGCAGTTTCTTTAGCCATTTCATAACTTCTAATTTTGTAATTTGTTCAGTTTCTGTATCTGTGAGCTGAGGTTTGTTGCCTTCAATATCGTGTAGATTTTTGGCCAAAATGTTAATAATTTTGTTTGTCCGTAACTGACGTTCAGGTGTTTGCTGTTCGAGGGGTAGTTCCGAGATCCACCCCTTTAACTTCTCTTTGATAACTGTTTGTTCTGCTTCATTTTTCAGCGCGCCTGCTTCAGGTAACGCGACCGACTTTAATGCATTGTACAAATCCTCATTCAACCTGTCGCTACCAATCGGCGAAGCTGGAAACTTACTCAGATAATCGTTACAAAACTTGGTGACTTTCTCAGTGAGGTCTTTCTTGTATTTTTTCCTGAGTTGTTCGTTTCCGCTCGCACAACGAACATTGACGAACGCGTCCACTAGATCGTCCTGCAGCAATTCGAAGAGCGCGCGCTCATCGTGACTCATCTCGTTAGTGGACGGTAAACTTGTACTTAATATGTGCTTAAGGTTAAGTCTGTAAGTTTGACCAGACATGGAATTTAAAATTTGGTTTCGGGTTTCATTTATTTTCCCGAGGACATTTTGTTTGAAATTATTTAAACTACTTTTTACCTGTAGCTCCTCCAAAACATCCTCCAACTCTTCCGTGAGAAGTTCTCTATACAAAACGTCATCATTAAATATCTCCGGCTGCATGTTGAGATCACCTACTTTATTAATGAGTCTGTTCGCGATTTCCTGTTTAGTTTCTGTTGGAACTTCATGAGCGGGTATATCGCGGCATGCCTTCACTATGCTGTCGTAGAGCATGTCCGCGGTTTTCTTTATCCCCCCTCTGTTAATAAAACCTGATCCTACTGAATCGTGTTGTTCACCGATGCTTGCTTTTAGCGGAGAAGTCATTTTTATACTGTTACTGTTAGTTTCATACGGTTTTTCTTCTGAAATACTCTTATTATTTTTAGTTGTCCGATATCCTTGTAGAAGTTTATGTTCCTGTTCTTTCAAGATCCCAGAGCTGAGTATTAAACTATAGTCATACCTGCTAGTGAGGTTCTGAAACAGTTTGAGACCCTGTAGATGATTCAGTAATTCTTGTGATATTTTGGAAAAGAATTCTTCATTCGCCATTTGATCAATAGTTATTGGTAATAGTTTCAAATGTTTCCTTATTATTTCGAGGAAGTGCAAGCTTGCGTCAAAGTCTTGACGCTCTGTTTCAGTTTCTTCAAACAGTCGTGCCATGGCTCGTGCTAGCTCCGTCGCTACGTGCTCCTGTAGCGGCGCGTCTTGTTGGCGGAGGGAACGGAAGGGCTGCCGGTTGAGCCAGTCCATGATAGCACCGCTCAGATTCTCCTCAATGAACTGTCCGGTGTCTTGCCGCAGTACGTGACTCTTATCCGTGAACCCTTTACTCTCTAGCATCGCTCTGAGACTCTGCCTCATCTTCTTCACGACGTCGGCGTCAGCGTCCGGGAGAACGTCCTGCAGCCATCGACCCACCTCACTATCGATGTTGCTTCCGTCGCTTTGAATCACTTTTTCTGCTAAAGCCCTCACCATATTGTCGCGTGAGCTCTTGTTGTGTGTTTTCAAAATATTCGGAGATATTTCATCCATCCAAACAGAGATTTCATCTTCCAAAACATCTTTAAAGTGCGGGATCTCAGCTCGTGTTCGCTTAGAGAGGGTTCTAGCGCCGCTCGGTTGTTTGAACAGCGGTACAGCTATGTGGCGGAGTCGAGAAATGAGTTGGTCAGTCCCGGCCATTATATTAGGTAGCTCTCGAGCATCGACCAGTTTATTCAGCCACCTGAACACCTGATAACGTAGATGCTCTAAATCATCTTCATCTGAACTTTTCGCTCTTTTATTGAGTGCCAAATATTTGTTTCGATCCACAATATCTCCGACCAGATCGTGAATGAGAGTAGTCTTGTAATTTTGTCCTCCCGTCACATCCAGGTTCAAAGGAAGGTCATTGACCCACGAGTCTATGACGTCGTGCAATTCCTTCGTGTATTTTTGTTCGTTTGTTAATTGTTCATTCCTTTTCTCTTTTCTGTTTTTGAACATCGCAACCCCATCTAAATGTATATCAGACACATTCAACCCAAAGAATGAATCGCGTTGTTCATAAGACGCACGTGTGTCTTCTCGCGGAGATGATGCTTGAAAGTTTAATCTCTGGGTTTTCTGAAATGTTTCATTATTCCCACCATTTTGCCATGACCTTTCGACAAGTCCATTCGAATGTTCTCGCACTGTGCTCGCACTGTGTGCAGTAATATTCCGATCAGGACTCGAGCCCACACCGCTGCGGCTGTCTTTACGTTCCCTTTGACTGGGTTTGTTTCCGTAGCGGCGCGCGCCACTCGCTGCAGCTCCCGACGTGAGGTCGGCGTCGTTGTCATCGCTCTCCGGTATCTCCCTGGCTCTCTCCAGCAGGCCGACCGTGATGAGTTCAGCTTGCTCTGCAGGAACGCTACAGTTAATGAGAAAGCTGTGTAGCTCGCGCGCTGCCTCGCCGCGAGTGGCCCCGCGTACTATCTGATCTGCCATGATGTTAGTCAGGTTCATCTCGAGTGTACTTCCAGAGTAGTCGCTTATTACATTGGATCTTCCCAACACATGAGACACATCGTTGTTAATTCGTCTCCTTAAACTGGACGCTGGGAAACTGCTGTCGGTGTTACCTGCACTATATTTGTCAGAAACATGTTGCGGCTGTGCTGTTGTATCAGCCACATCTGAACTGTCTGTCGCCGTCTCCAAGTCTTTCTCTGGTTTCATATGTTTTCCAAGTATGGCGTCATTAGCACCGTCGCGTTTACATTGCTTTCTTATTTTATTCATAAATCGATGTGTTAGTTTTTCTTTGGTTCGTGCATTGAGCCGGATATCAATAGTGTCTAGAAGTGAATCTAAATAACTAGATATTTGTTCTCTTGTCGCTTCTAATTCATAATGATCATAGTTTTCTTTAGATAAGAGATCTTGTAAAGGTTTTGGGAAACACTTTATTAGTTTCGTGAAGCTATCTTCTTTAGGTTTACTTGCAGTGCTTGTCTCCTTAATTTTATTCTCATTAGACGATAATATGCTTTCTTTATTGATAAATTTATTAACTAAATTATCTGCAATATTGCCAATCATTTGTTTTTTGTCAAAATCTTTAGCTACCGGTAGCTTATTAAGAATGCTCTCTATTTTACCTTTTAAGCTAGATTTATCACTCTTCTGTGTAACGTCTTTCATTATTCTTAAAATATTATTAACAGCATCTTCTTTAGAAATATCGTCACTTTTACCGGCCAGAGGTAAATCTTTGAGCCAGTTATTTATGTCACCTCTGAGTGTTTCATGGTAAACTAAGCGTTGCATGTGCATTAATAGTTTATCAATTATTTCATTCGTGAACATTTTTTTCACTGTATCATCTCCTGGGAACCATATCGGCATCTCTTGAAGATATTGTACTATGACTGGTTTAATGCGGTCAACATCACCGGCCCTGACTGCTTGCGCCAAGTTTTTGGCCATTTGTTTCGCGACGTCCTTCCTCCGCTTTGCATTGGCTTCAGTGTCGTCGGCGGGAACAGGCAGGTGTTGGAGCCATTTCAGTACTTGTTCTGTGACCTGATATTCCAGGTCTTGGCCGAGGCTTGGTCTGCACTTGGAGGCACACGGATGCGGCTTCTTACAACGACAACATATTTTTCCATTTTTTACATTCGATATGTCATTTTTCTGGAAAACAAAAGAACAATTGAACAAATATATTATCCAAAATATTTATATAGGTTCAAGAGTATAGGTATATCTTTTTTTTGTTTTTTTCTTGAACTTTATTTATTATATTTGATGATGATCTCTTAATTTTGAAAAGTGGCAATATTCACCGTTTGCGTCACTTCTCTCAGTCCTCTTTTCGATCCTGTACAGAACATCGAAGCAGTCAATTTATGATCAATCAATATTGTAAGCAACTACATATTGTATCCGTCGTCCTTACCTCGTGCATCCATGTTGTCGGCGTAGTTGTTACTAATGTTGTTGGAGCCAGCGCTCTGGAATGGACACACAGTCATTAGTTATACCGTGCGGAGTCCGAGGGACCTCGTCCGTGTGGGAGAGTGGGAGAGGTGCCCGCACTCACCTCTCGGCCGCCGGCGCCATCCGCGTGCCGATGTCTGCGGTGGTGCTCGTATCGACTCTGCATCCTCGGACACAACTAGAAGTTATTGTATTTTTATATTATCTAAAAGGTTGCCATCTTGTTACAATAAATCAGTTAAGGTATCCTGTGTTCCGATCACAGATTGTCTGGTTGTATTCTTGTTGGGACAATTTAGTAATGTGTCTGCGTCTCTTGTTCCAGCGCGTTCGAAGCTGTCGCCGGTGTAGGCGCGGGCTCACCTCGTGCTGCGGGCGGTGAGTGTCCGTGAGCACGTCGCGCAGGCAGCGGGTCACCTCCCGCAGGTACCGCACCTCCGCCCCCCGCGCGGACCCCGACCATCGCCCTCTACACACACAACTACCAGTACTATAACCTGCCTCAAATAAACACTCTATGGCTTAAAGTTGTATTTATTTTATTAATTCTATAACTGTGATCTTATTGAGATCTTAGCAGTTGTGATCGCTGACTGACCATCATGATACATGGAGCATATATAATAGCGCCACACCCACTGCGCGGTCCGCCTCACGATTCCTCTTCTCACATATCTCGATTATACCGGGGCCCTACTCTACACCCTACTGCAGTAAATCAGAGCGTGACTTGTGCTGTTACGGTAATGTAAGGTTGGCACCATAACACCGGCCCGGGGAGTGTCCAGAGGACCCGACCTCACCTGGGGCGGTGCGTGCTGCGGTCCCCGGGCGAGTGACTGCGCGAACCCCGCGGGGGTCGCGCGGGGGTCTGCGTGTCGCTGCTCGGCCGCGCGTGTCTCCCTCTGTTCTGATCATTTTGTTTTAGAAAACGAATATGTTTCGAATCATAGCTCGCAGTCACTGAAACAATATCAATAAAACATTTTAAATAAACTTTTATTAACCGAAGAATTTTTTTACATAATGCAACTACATTATATTATAATATGATAAATATGAAACAAACAAATGAACCCTTGTTTGTTCCGCTTCAATGTTTTAGCTACTCAGCCAATCATTATGAAATGTTGTATCCACATTGTCAGGCAATAAAATTAAATAAAAAACACTAGTGAACTTGAGGGTTAAAGGTAATTATAAAAATAGTTATATGGGTCGGCAATCCATTGCTTTCTTTTTTTATTTAGTTGATATCTGTGGATGAATGTGTACAGACAGCTGGTGCGCGCGGTGTAGTCGACCAGCCTCTGCAGCAGCTCGGCGGAGGCGGACCGGCGCGGGGGTGCGGGGGACGCGGGGGGCGCGGGGTACCGGCGCAGCGTCCGCGCGAACTCATCGCTCTCGTGCTGGGCTCCCTCTGCAACCAACAAATGTATCACCGATTACATCTACAAGAATTTTTCAGGGCTCCGTTAATCACTGCATAGTATAAAACAAAGTCGCTTTCTCTGTCCCTATATCTGTCTGTCCCTATGTATGCTTAAATCTTTAAAACTACGCAGCGGATTTTGATGCGGTTTTTTTTAATAGATAGAGTGATTGAAGAAGAAGGTTTATATGTATAATAACATCCATTAAATAGTGGAGAAATCAATAATAAATTACAGTTTCCGAAGCGAAGCGAGGGCGGGTCGCTAGTAAGTAATAAAGTAAATAACGGAACTCTTATAAGATCACTTTCTTGTCCGTCTGTCTGTGCGACCGTTTGTCTCACGAGCAGAGGTTACAAATACCGAAAACTATGAAAATCTCAAGCTTGTTCGTTAACACAGAGAAACACTGGCAACTTCTTATTTTTATTTTTATGCTGTTTCGAGTAAGGCCATCTATCTTCAAATAGTTAAAACAGATATCAAAACAGTACCTACTATCGGGAACGTTCGAGAAATGTTATGTTAGTACTAGTAGCGCCATCTGTTCTCAAGCACTAAAAACGCGTACTAAAACGAGTAGTACTATCGGAAATAGACTGGAAAATTGTAGACATGTCGTGACAACTAGAAAGCGTAGCTAAGACGACATGATGGCAATTTGTAATCAGTTCTACTCGAAGCAAAACAATAAACGGATCAAACTGAATTGTGCTATTGGAACCTACCTTGAGTGTCGTGATCATTAAATTGAGTATTAATTACTATTTTATTTATTTTGAGCCAAAGCGCATAACAATATTATGTACATAATATATGGTAATGTTTTTTTCCCTTAAGTTTTCCAAAATAATGTTAATGTAATGTTTCTAAAAACACTTCACTTCGCTTCAGTAGAAGGCGCCTACAAGTAGCAAACTTTTGAGCTTAATGTGTATAGATGATGAGGTTTTCTTTTTTTTGTATAACGCCATCTTGTTGTGTCTTTAAAGTAGTTAGTTGCTCTGAATTAAGAAAAATAGTATTATTATTCACCAATCGATGTCGGGAAGAGTCAATCTATAAAGTTGAAAATTGAAAACACGATTAAAACAACATTTTCTGAAAATAAATCGTAGCTAGATCGATTTATCGCCCCCGAAATCCCCTGTATACTAAATTTTATAAAAATCGTTGGAGCCGTTTCCTAGATTCAGATTATATATATGAATATATATATATATGTTGGAGTATTTCCACTTTCGGGTAGCGACATGGTAAGCGGGTGGTCTTCGTAAGTCAATAAAACCAGAAATGTTAACTCAGAGCGTATATTACGCAGGAGCGTTCTGTCTGATACGGTGACTCGCTCGCTTCTGAGCTAAGGATTTTTTTTTTTTTTTTTTTTTCCCCTACCTATGCTGATAGCCTTGAGAGGCTATTTCAGCTTCACCCTAACGTTTGTAGGTGAGCTCGCGGGGCTCAACCGGAGAGTTGCTAACACTGACCCTAGCAAGAGCAGTGCTTCGCAGAATCTACCACCGGATCGGAAACGCGACCCACTGAGAAGATCCGGCGAGAAACTCAGTGGGCTGTGTCTATGGGTTAGTTCGCTCGTCGAGCCCTTCGTCGTCGTCGCAAGCGACGGGTTCGACGAGGACGGTGACCGGTGCTTGTGGTGCCTAAGAGCACCGTTAATGGATCAGGAGGATCCGTAATGACGTGCTTTGGGCGACGTCGACGGTTTACCATTCGGTCTACTGGGTCGGGTATGTAATTTCCAGCGGCTACGATGAGAGGGTTCTCATGTCGTACCGCCTTCTCAAAATGGCGCAGCGATGCCGACTGTAGATACTTACTAAATGAGTCGAGCTCCAGGTCATCGTGGAGATCCACATTCCTAAGGAACCATGGCGCTCCGACGGCTATCCTGCAGAATTTTGATTGAATAACCTGAAGGGATTTCAAGTGGGTGCGGGCTGAGTGAGCGAACACTACGCTTGCATACGTCATGACGGGGCGTATACAAGTTTTGTAGAGAGTTACCTTATTGCGGAGGGACAGTTTGCTTCGACTACAAAGCATTGGATAGAGTCGTCCTAGAATAAACGCGGCGCGGTCGCGTACCGTTTTTATATGGGGACGGAATGTCATCCCTCTGTCGAGGGTGACGCCTAGATATTTGACCTTCGAGACCCACGGTATGGGCTGGCCAAAGAGAGTGATGGGACTAACGGCGGAGGTGTTGGCGCGCCTACTACGGAGTGGGATGCTCGAAGTGATGTTCGGAGGGCGACCCCTTTTGAAGAGCACCGCTGCGCTTTTCGTGGGGTTGATGTCAATTCGCCACTTCCGGAACCACTGTCCCATGGTGGCTACTGCGATCTGGAGTCGCCGATGAAGCAGCGACATCTTCCTACACGAGTAGTAGATAGCCGTGTCATCGGCGAAGACCGCTAGATGGGTCTCCGGAGACCGGGGTATATCATTGATATACAAACTAAATAATAACGGGGAGAGCGCGGAGCCTTGCGGGACTCCGGCAGTCAGTTGACGGGGACGAGAACGAGTTCCCTCTACTCGATATCGAAACGAACGGTTCGACAAGAAGTCTCGTATGATGAGCACAAGTCTGTCTGGCACTCCCATGTTGTACAGTTTGTAAATTAAACCTTTGTGCCAGACTTTGTCGAACGCCTTCGCGATATCGAAGAAGAGGGCGCCGGTCGGGATTTGTTTACGCCTATTTAGTCCTATCAGGATGTGCTCCGTGAGGCGGTGCACTTGTTGTACGCACGAGTGTTTAGAGCGGAATCCGAACTGTTCGTCTATGAGAATTTTGTTCGCGGTAACAAAATCCCAGAGGCGTTTCCTAAGGAGCCGTTCGTAAATTTTTCCTATCGTCGGGAGGAGACTAATCGGACGGTAACTATATGTTTCGTTTGTCGGTTTGCCCGGCTTATGTATACCGATAACGTCCGCTTCTTTCCACACCGCGGGAAAGATGCAGTGCGTCATAGCGGCATTTAAAATTGTAGCCAACATTGCTATCAGTTGGACTGGCAAGAGTTTTAGCGCGCGGTTGCGGATGCCGTCGGAGCCGGATGCCTTCCTAGGTTGGAGATTGTGGATCGCGTCTCTAACTTCGTCAGTGGTAATGGGTGGTAACGCGTCAGAGGACGGCAGGGAAGCTCTGCGCTCGACCTCCCTGTCGACTAACTCGGTGTGTTCGGGGTCCGCGTGTTGAGTGCTGGTGGTGCACTGCTCTTGCAGTGCATCGGCCAGCAGCTCAGCCTTGTCATCGTCATCGAATGCCGGTGGTTGGCCTGAAGGGCGTACGAGGGGAGGCATAGTAGCGGTAGTTTCGGATTTGAGAGTCCTAGCTAGTCGCCAGTATGCTTGGTGGGAGGGCGCGAGTTGTTCTAAATAACTATGCCAATTATCGTTACGCGCGTCGCTTAGGCGGGAGTGGACTTCGCGTTGTAGACGACGCATCCGAATCCGGTTTGAATGCGTGGGAAGCCGATCGTAGGCCCGGATTGCCGCGTTCCTAACTCTTAAGAGATTCCTAAGTTCGGAGGATAGTCTGATGCGGTGGAAGCTGTCCTCCACATCGACTTCTTTTGAAGATCTAATGATCGCGGAAGAGATGTGATCGGTAATGATGTTTATGGATTCGACGGTGTCCTCGGGGGATAGATTCGAATCCGGGCCGTAAGGGAGGATTGGCGGAGCGGCTTCGGCTAGGCACGTGCCCAACTTATTCCAATCCACCATGGTCCTCGTAACAGTGACTGGGTTGTGAGGGCGACCGAGCTGCATAACGACAGGTCGGTGGTCTGAGTCGAGCTCTGACAGTGCTTCGATGGAACGTAAGCGCAGAGTTACGTTCCTAAGCAATGCCAGGTCTATAGTGCTCGGACGGAGCGCGATGTTATACGGATAACATGTTGGAGTTGGGGGACCGACTACTTCAAAAGTGAGGTCGTCTATAAACGCGTCGAGACGCCTACCGTTAACGTTCGTACGATGGCAGTTCCACCTAGTGTGGTGGCAATTTAAATCGCCTGCCAGGATGACGGAGTCTCCCATGCCGAACAGTGACTCGATGTCACTGCTCAGGAGGGGCTTGTCCGGGGGGAGATAAACGGATGCGATGACGATCGGCTGGTGTCCCGTCAGCGAGATACGGCACACTGACGCCTCGATATGTAAGAGCGAGGGAGTATCGAGAGGGACAACGTGCAGGGCCCGCCTATAGTAAATGGCAGTCCCGCCTTTGGAGGCGGTGAGTCTGTCATTCCTAACCATGACGTAATTCAGGACTTTCGGGTCACGACGCGAGGGCTTCAGACAGGTCTCCTGCACTAACAAAATATCTACAAGATTGTCGCGGAGGAATTCGAAAATTTGATCGCGTTGCCGCGCGAGTCCGTTAGCATTGTAGAATGCTAACGTAAGGGAATACGGTTTTTCTCTACCTTTTTGCGCCATTGATTACCGGTAAAGAATTTTTATAACGTGCGAGACACGGACTCGTAGACGTCCATGTGATCGAAAGCGGCCGCGAGCCGCTGTTCGGGGGTTACCGACCTACGGATAGCATCTGCGAACGATCGCAGACGTTCAAAGTTTACCGCGGTGACGAAGTCGCGCACGAGCGCGAAGTCGTTGACGACTGAGGGTTGCGGGGGGCGGTACGCGGGCGCGGGGCGAGGTGCGAGCAGGGGCTGAGGCGCGTGACGTGTCGCAGGCGGGAGCTGGGGTACGTTTTGTGTTCCCTCCTTCGTATACGGCAGCGGTTTTTTCCACGCCGAGACGGTGGGAACCGCAGCCGGTACGAAGGCTGGTTTCGGCACTGAAGGCGCCGAAGTCTTTGGGTCGACGGTTCGGGGGGCTGGGTGGTTCGGGCGTTTACGCGGAGCCCTAGGACATCCGCGGTAGTTTGCCGGGTGCCCTTGCTTAAGGCATAGGACACAGCTTGGGGGTTCCGTCGCGGTTTCCCTAACACGCGAACATTCTGTGGTTGCGTGATCGCCGAGGCATTTCACGCAGCGGGGGCGCGCGTGGCAATTACGCGCTGAGTGGCCATAGAGCTGGCACCTGTGGCACTGCCCGGGAGTACCACGTTTATGGGGGGCTTCGATGGTGACCCCGGAGAGGCCGCATATCGTTTTGAGACATGAGATTCTTTTCTTTGTCTCCGGGGTTGATTCTAGCGCGACGAGAATCATATTGTATGGCTGTCTGCCGCGTCCGCTGTGCATCCGGTGCACACTAATTATTGGGAGGGACTGACCGATCAGATCCTCCTTTACGTAGTCTATGTCGAGTTCCTTGGGGACTCCACGTATCACTACGCGGAGTTCGCGGTCCTCCTGAAGAGCATAGGTGTGATAACCTATGTTCTCCTTTCGGAGGTAAGCAGAGAGGGCCCTATGGTCGCCCGGCGTTGCGACCTTAATCTGAATCCCATGCGCGACGTTACGCGCATGGGTATAATTAATTTTGTTGGCCTGAAGGGCCTGGGATACGCGATTCCACGCTGACTTCTCCTGGAGTATCAGCGGGGGCGGGACAACTGTTTTAGGCGCGGGCGCGGTTTTTGGGCGCGGCGGTGGGATTACGCGGCGGGCGGAGTCCGACTCCGGCGTTACGACTACCTGCGGTCGGGAGGCGGTCGCGGACTTGGTTTGCTTCGTCATGGAGCTCCGGGACTCCACGACGCGAGTACGCTTTTTACCGCGCGTTACAGTTTTTTTTTTTTTTTTTTTTTTTTTTTTTTTTTTTTTTATTGCCTTTGTAGGCAGACGGGCATACGGCCCACCTGATGGTGAGTGGTTACCGTCGCCCATGGACTTCAGCAATGCCAGGGGCAGAGCCAAGCCGCTGCCTACCGCTTAATACTCTCCACAAGCCTCGCTTGAAGAAGGACATGTCATAGCGCTCGGGAAACACCGTGGAGGGGAGCTCATTCCATAGCCGGATGGTACGTGGCAAAAAAGATCTCTGGAAACGCACTGTGGATGACCGCAGTGGCTCCAGGTAGTATGGATGAACTCTACTCCGGTGGCGGGCGGTGCGATGGTAAAAACGAGATGCTGGTATCATCTCGAACAATTCCTCAGAGCACTCCCCATGGAACATACGGTACAAAATACAGAGGGAACCGAAGTCCCTCCGCAGACCCAGAGGCTCCAAACGATCCGAGAGGATGGGATTATCGACAATCCGAACGGCCCTCCTCTGTATGGAGTCAAATGGAAGAAGCTGGTATTTGGGAGCCCCGGCCCAGAGATGGGAGCAGTACTCCATGCGAGGCCGGACTTGTGCTTTATAAAGCAAAAGTCTTTGTCCAGGCGTGAAGTACCGCTTCGCTCTGTTGAGGACTCCCAGCATTTTGGACGCCAACTTGGCTTTGCCTTCCAAATGACTCCGAAACTGGACATCGCTCGAAATGTCGACCCCAAGTATCCCGATACTCTCGGAAGGTTGCAGGGATACTCCTTGGAATTGCGGCGCCATGACAAAGGGGTCCTTCTTCGCAGTGAACGCGCAAACTTGTGTCTTTATCGGGTTGAATTGAACCAAGTTCAATTCACCCCATTCGGAGACTCGCCCCAGAGAGTTCTCCACTTCAGACACAAGTTTTGATCGTCTCTCTTGCACCATGCTCCGAGAGAGACTCTGATGGCCGATATATCGCGCATCCCCCGTGCTGTCATCCGCATAGCAATGTATGCCATCAATAGACAGCATGTCATTGATATACAGGATGAAAAGCGTGGGGGAGAGCACCGAACCTTGTGGAACGCCAGCGTTAATGGTCATGGTATCAGAGCAGTCACCGTCTACAACGACCGTGACGCTCCGCCCATCCAAAAAGCTAGCGATCCACTTGCAGAGACCCTCGGGGATTCCGTAAGATGGTAACTTCGATAGAAGTGCCCTATGCCAGACCCTGTCGAAGGCCTTCGCGATATCAAGGCTCACAGCAAGAGCCTCGCCCTTGCTCTCCAAGGCTTCAGCCCACCTGTGAGTAAGGTATACAAGAAGATCGCCAGCTGAGCGACCGTGACGGAAACCGTACTGTCGGTCACTGATCAGCTGGCGATCTTCAAGATACTTCAGGAGTTGTGTATTAATTATTCGCTCCATCACCTTGGAAAGCAAGGAAGTTATCGCGATAGGCCTGTAGCTCGATGGGTCCGACCGGTCACCCTTCTTGGGGATAGGGTGGACGTGGGCGGTCTTCCATGAAGACGGAACCCTGTTAGTGCAATAAGAGAGGCGATACAAACGCGTTAGCGCAGGTGTCAGCTCAGGGGCGCACGTTTTCAAAACCACTGCGGGGATGCCGTCTGGCCCACTCGACTTATGGACGTCCAGGAGTCGGAGCTCCCGCCTGACTGCACACTGTGTGAAGCAGATATCTGGCAGGGAGCTATCACACCGAGGGATGTTCGGTGGTGTGGCACCCCCGTCGTCCACAGTCGAGTTCGAGGCGAAGAGTTTGACCAGAAGGTCAGCCTTCTCTTTCGCGCTGTGGGCCAGATTGTCATCGGACTTGCGCAGTGGTGGGAGACTAGACCTGCAAAAGTTTCCTTCTGCAGCCTTGGCGAGCGACCAAAAAGCACGGCTCCCGGAGGGATAGCTCTTCAATCGCTCGCCAACTCTAGCGACGTGCTCCGACTTCGCCTTGGCAATAACCTTCTTGTAGGACCTAGAAGCGGCGTTATATTTCCGCCTTTCCTCTGAGATGTTAGGGTCCTGACGTCTCCTGGCACTATCCCATGCCACGTATGCGGACCGCTTGAGGTGTGCAGCATCCCTGCTGGCATTGTTATACCAGGGTCTGCTGCGACCCCCAACGGGCACTTCAGAGGACGGAATAAACAATTCCATCCCCTGGAGCACCACGTCTTTAAGACGGCCCGCACAGACGTCAGGATCAGCAGAGGAAAAGCAGAACCGCCCCCATGGGTAGGATGCGTAAAATTCACGCAATCCATCCCAATCTGCTGACATATACTTCCAAACTCTTCGATACCCGGTCGTCGTTCGACGACCAGGACGAGAGAGTGGTACGGCAGCACGGATAAGGCAGTGATCAGACGATCCAAGCGGAGCGTCGACCACCACACTGTATCCGGCTGGATCCGTGGTCAGCAGAAGGTCCAACAAAGAAGGTTCGTGCCCCTCGATATCTGGGACACGGGTGGGCTGTGTCACCAGCTGGGAGAAGCCGTAGGCCAAGGCGAAATCGTAGGCAGTCCGACCCGGGAGGTCAGTGGTTCTGGACCCCAACCACTCTTGGTGGTGAGCGTTAAAGTCTCCAAGAACCACCACCTCCGCAGATGGGTACTGCTCAAGCACGCGGTTAGTCCCCTCTTGCACATGCTCAAACAGAGCTGAACCTGCATCACTGCTGTGGGACCTGTACAGGCACGCGTAGATTCGGGTACAGCCCCCGTGATCTACGCGCAGCCACAAGAGGGACAGGTCCCGTTTTTCGAGGCCCCGAAGACGGCGACAACAGACATCAGCCCGGACGAATACGCACACCCCGGCTTTACGCAGGAAGTTGTGCTCCAATACGTAGCCGGGGTATTCAAGGTATGAGGTATCGTCCGGAGCAGATATCTGCGTCTCCGTTAAAAAAAGCAGGGCAGGCTGCGCCGTCTCAAGGTGGTGGTGTACGGCGTCAAGGTTGCTATGTAGGCCCCTGACATTGCTGAAATCCACATTAAATGTGGAATGGGGAACCGCCTGTAAAACCCTTTTCTTTTTTTTCGACTTCATTAATTATGTTGTTATATTTCTGGAGAGTAGGATTAGGAGAGGTAGGATGTTGGAGGTGAGATCGAGGCAACACCTGAGTGAAGCGCGGAACATAGTACGTGCTCGACCACGGGTTGCGTGAGAGACTGACGCAGGGCATGGAAGGGCCCCCAGTCCACTCTGCGTGCGATCGCCGGGATCCACTCCGGTCTCCGACTCCGGCACGACGACCGCACGACAGGATTTTGCACCGGTTGGCGGGACAGCTTCCCGGGGCGGAGTTTAGTAGAGACACCCGGGTTCAGGTCCCCTACTGACCGGCGGGCGGCAGCGGATACCGTTTCACTGGGTCTCCCTATACCCCCGTCAAACAATCACGCCCCGTGAGCTCGCACGCACGTCTGCTCCGCATGTTCCAGGCGTCACCAAGACTCACCCCCAGCAAGGAAGGGGAAAGGGAAGGAATAGAACTGGCTCTCCAACCCACACGCCGGAACACAGCTAGGCTATTTGGCGGCGGACTCTAGTTGGAGGGTGGTCGCCAGCCAGTCGGACTAGGTCCTACCACCGGTTATGTTTTCGGCTCCCGTTTAGCACCACCCAGGGGTCACTTGTAGGGAATCGCGGGTTAAACCTACGGAAGCGGGAAGCACCAACCCCCAAAACCCCAAAACCTACGGAAGCGGGAAGCACCAACCCCCAGTTTGGAACCCATCCGAGGTTCCGGGTTGAGGGCTAGTCGCGGACTCGAAGTCCATCTCCGATTCGGTATCGGAGCCTGAACTAGACGCTATTGAGGTCGCGACGGACGAAACTGACGTGATTGACGCGGGCGCGGGGGTAGCGGGGGCGGGGGCCTTAGACGCTACGGCGGCGGCGTGCGTACGTGCGCTTGAACACGGACCGGCGGCGGGGCACGCGAGGCATGCCTGCGAGGCATGTTTGGCGACGGCGGCGAGAGATGCGGGGGGAGAATATTTACTAAATGAGGCCCTATAGGCTTCGAATTCGGGCGCGATTGACGGATATTTTTCCCGAATGAAGTCGATGAAAAGTTTTTCCTCCATCTTTACGTGATTTTCGCCCGGGGGGGGGCGGCCCCAGGACTTAAACACGCGCTCGCCTTACGGCGAGGCCCCTGCGTCGGTAACACTAAATTGGCCGAAGCGATTCTAGGAATTTTAGAAATTTTAGTGAATAGAATACATAGAATAGAATTAGAGTTAATATAACCACTGCACAGTTCCCGGGCGGCAATGCCTTGCAATTAGGCGCAGGTACAAATTCCGAGAAACACTTGGGCCACAGATGTGCCACGAACAATGATCTATTATCACCGGTAGTCACTTCCGACAAAACAATGAGCACGTCCACGCGCGTCGGTTGCTCAAATCGGAATCTGAGCTAAGGATTGTACAGCAGCTCTTTTTATAGTCAGCCAGTGTGCCGGCAACTCGCGCCATCAAAGGGTGCCGCTGCGGTATGTGATCCAAGCCGCCCGCCGCGAACGTTGAAGTGTGCCGGCGACCCGCACCATCAAAGGGTGCCGCTGCGGTGTGTGTTCCAAGCCGATCGCCACAAACGTTGCAAGTGTACCGGTGACCGGAGCCGTTAAAGGGTGCCGGTGCGCTCTGTGATTCAAGCCGCCTGCCGTTGATCGTTGCAAATATGCCGGTGATCCGAGTCATCAAAGGGTGCCGACGCCCTCTGTGATCCAAGCCGCCTGCCGTCGACCGTTGCAGGTGTGCCGGCGGCGCTCGCTGAGAAAGGGTGCGGATGCGCTTTGTGATCTAAGTCGTGCGCCGACACGGCCATTCTGCAATTGACGCGTCTCTGCGGCATTAGTCCTGTAATGATAAATTACTTGAATCTTGGTAGTGGTACTTAAGTTGGGTATCGACACCATACATTGTAACAACTAAGCCTGCACGCTAGTGTTCAAAGTATGGCCTCAACACCATTGATAATTTTGCAACAACCAAGCCTCCACGCTGGTGTTCAAAGTTAGGCCTACACGCCATTACTCATATTGCAACAACCAAGCCTCCACGCTGGTGTTCAAACTTAGGCCTACACGCCATTACTCATATTGTAACAACCAAGCCTACACGCTGGTGTTCAAAGTCTGGCCTACACGGCATCAACAACCAAGCCCAAGTGCTGGTGTTCAGACTTAGGCCTACACGTCATTACTTATATTGCAACAACCAAGCCTACACGCTGGTGTTCAAACTCTGGCCTACACGCCATCAACAACCAAGCCTCCACGCTGGTGTTCAAACTTAGGCCTACACGCCATTACTCATATTGCAACATCCAGGCCTACACGCTGATGTTTAAAGTCTGGCCTATACGGCATCAACAACCAAGCCCAAGCGCTGGTGTTCAGACTTAGGCCTACACGCCATTACTAATATTGCAACAACCAAGCCTACGCGCTGGTGTTCAAAGTCTGGGTTACATGTCATCAATAATATTGGAACAACCAAGCCTCTTCGCTGGCGTTCAAAGTTAGGCACACAAAGAGAAGCCTCATTCCAAATCTTCTAATGGAAATTCATACGCCGACACGGCAATCTCATTCTGTTTTCCATAGTTTGGAGCTGCTTGTAATTTTCATGGGCTACTTTTGGGTCCACGTTCTGTGATTTTCTTGACCTCGTATCGGTCATTAGGAAGGACCTTCTTTATCTCGTAACCCCCGAACTTTTTGACTTACTTTGGTTCCCAACCGGAAGGGTTAAATCGTATTGACCCTAGTCAATTCCTTTCATTTTTGCTTTAGTGCTATCAAATTTAGCTTTAGTTTTCTCTGCCCGTTCGGTCATCCTTTCAGACACTATTTTACAGAAAATTTAGGATTAGCTCTCATTTTCTTCATCAATAATTGAAATTAGCTCCATTCCATAGGTGCTTTCCCAGTTGCTTTGGATAGGTACTGTACAGTTAATAGCAAGTTGTGTTCCCAGTGATCCTGCTGAATATTACTAATGACAGTGAGTCCATCTTTAACGATGCGGAAAATTCTTTTGGCCTGGCCGTTTGATCTATTCGTGTATGCTACGATGTGGTGCAGTTCAATGCCGTACTCTTTACAGTATTGTTTATATTAGGACACGAATGCACCATCACCATCAACGATTATCCTCTTGAGAGTTCCAAAAAGAAATACAAGTTGCAAGGCCGATTCTTGACTTTTCTTAGTAGCATGCTTTAATAAAACAATTTGGAAAAGGCATCAACCGTACAAAGACGTATTCTTTTTCAGGTCCACTCAATTTCCCAGTGAGTGAGTTGTCTGTGCTGTGCCTGACGTACTTTTCATAGTTTTACAAACCACGCAATTGTCTATGAAGCTGCGAACTTTTGAGCTCAATTTGTCAGACCAAAAGTGTTCTTTGAGTTTTTCGAGTGCTTTCTCCCAGCCAAAGTGTTTTAAAACTTTGTGGTAATTATTTATGATACTCCATTGGTAGCATTGTGGTACCGCTTTTAGAGTCTTAGTTCTTCCATTCTCCAGCTTAACTTTTTGGCACAAAACTTCGTCTCTGATTAAGTATTCAGTGTTTTTATTGCCATTGTTCTTGATATCATTGATTAGGCTACTTATAAAGGATCTCTGTACTGTTTCATTACTAACCAGTCTTTATCCAAAGTCAAGTTAAGGGTTTTCTGGGTAATATGGTTCTTACTAAAACAATTGACGTGTTTTAGTCTTTCTCTTTTACGATACTCGACATCAAAGTTAACATTTTGCAGAAAAGGCCACCACCGATGCACACCTGTCAGTAGTTCTTGCATATATCGAAAGGTTTTCAAAGCATTGCAGTCTGTAACAACAGTGAGCTTTCTGTCGTATAAAAAGTTACATAAAGGTTTTATGGATCTTACAACAGCCACAGTCTCCAATTCATATGAGTGATAGTTGGATCAGCATCACTTGCATCTGTATGAAGTTCAATTGGTACGCCCTCTTTGAACATGGTATGAAGCAGCGCGCAGGTACGGTAATCGATTATGTTTAATCTTGTTACTTCGTGAGAGGCAGTCCATATCCATTTCGTTCCTGATTTTTTCAATTCCCGTAGTGGTGCCATTCGGCCCAAAGTACTTAGTACAATCTTTGTAAAGTTTCTTCTACCAATCTTCCAAGCATAAGGAGGCTATCCAAGTAAATCAGAGTCGCTTCTTCTATCAGTACTTTTAGTGAATTTCTGGTATACGAACGGGGCATTATGTAGAAGTAGAGTATTTTTATTTCTACTAGTTCATTTTGTAGGGCCGCTGTTCCACAACATTATTTAAATGAAATATTCAGTTCCCCAGAGGTCACTTTGTTTGTCGAAAGCCTTTCTCTGATGATTTCACTGAACTGAAAACAATAATTTGTAAGTGATTAGTGGTCTAGCTCAACACAAAATTCAAGACAAATGAAAATATCAATAATGTGCACTCAGATTAATTAATTGTGCGTGAGAGTAAGTCGGGACTGGACAGATTCCTTTCAAACACTTCGATGTATTCTTTCTTTGTCCCGAAAGCCACAATACAGATTTGTATGGCAGAAAAATCTGCCTCGCTCTTCCAATTTGTTTTGTTCAGTCTTTATCATGAAGGCATTAATATGTGCCTTAGTCTCAGTACTCCGTCATAGATTCACTCTTTTACTGTGTTGTTCGTCAGCAATTCTTTTAAAACATCTTTCTGTAGTGTGTCGAGTCCCTTTACAGTAGGAACACTCCTTAATGGATGGTACAGGCGAATCTCTTGATGAGAAAGAAGCTCCTGATCCTGATGCTGAAAACGTTCCACGTCGAATTGCATTTTCCGGGCAATATCCAGCAAAATGACCTGTTTTTCCACAAACATGACAAGTCAAGTTGGATCTATCACGATTAAAGTTCAAACGAGGTTGCTTACTGAACTCAGTCGGTTTAGTTGGTATATTCTTTCGTTTGCGAAACGTTTTGGCTATAGCAATTAACTCCGGAACAGTATTTGACTTGCTATTGAGCAGTTCTGTCCGAATCCGTTCATCTCCAATGCTCCCAATGACAAATTCTACTGCATCCTGTTCCGTTGGATGAGGTTTTACTATCCTTTTGAACATACGCCACACGTTTGAAATAAAATCTTGAATGTTTTCTGCCTCGTCAATGGTGTAATTTCTATAACTCAGAATATCTGCAAAGTACCTGGATTCGGGTTCGAAAGTTTGCAACATGTCATCCCGCATTTCCGTCCAGGTTGTTGTCCTTAGGAGGCTACTATCTGCCCATGTCTTTGCACGACCTTTTAATACACTTGCTGCTTTTAATCGTACCTCATGATCTCGAAGTCCATATTCTGCTTGAGTACGTGTAATAAGATCTACCCAATCGTGTACATCGGTACTAGAATCGGGGTCATATGTAGGAAAATAAACGTCGGCAATGCGCACTCGCGTATTTTCTTCTGATTTCATGGTGCCGTTCATTTCAGTCAAGGTTACGCGATGATCGTAAGACAGTTGAGTCATCATATCGTTCATCGTGGTTTTAAATGCGTCTGCCATAGCTTGAATTACGTCATTAGGCCGTTGTTCGTCACGTGGTGTTCCCTCTTCTGATGTTGGAGTATTTCCACTTTCGGGTAGCGACATGGTAAGCGGGTGGTCTTCGTAAGTCAATAAAACCAGAAATGTTAACTCAGAGCGTATATTACGCAGGAGCGTTCTGTCTGATACGGTGACTCGCTCGCTTCTGAGCTAAGGATTGTACAGCAGCTCTTTTTATAGTCAGCCAGTGTGCCGGCAACTCGCGCCATCAAAGGGTGCCGCTGCGGTATGTGATCCAAGCCGCCCGCCGCGAACGTTGAAGTGTGCCGGCGACCCGCACCATCAAAGGGTGCCGCTGCGGTGTGTGTTCCAAGCCGATCGCCACAAACGTTGCAAGTGTACCGGTGACCGGAGCCGTTAAAGGGTGCCGGTGCGCTCTGTGATTCAAGCCGCCTGCCGTTGATCGTTGCAAATATGCCGGTGATCCGAGTCATCAAAGGGTGCCGACGCCCTCTGTGATCCAAGCCGCCTGCCGTCGACCGTTGCAGGTGTGCCGGCGGCGCTCGCTGAGAAAGGGTGCGGATGCGCTTTGTGATCTAAGTCGTGCGCCGACATATATATATATATATATATAAGAATTGCTCGTTTAAAGGTATAAGATTAACTAACCGAGTACGCATCGAGTTCGTTTCCGCGGGGTGGGCTCGCAGCCAGCACCCGGCCGCGGCGCGCTGTGGCTGGCGGCGCTGGGCGGGTGCCGCCTCCCCGCACACTGCGTGCTGGTACCGGCGCCGACGCTGGCGGGCCGGCTCGGGACCGGTGCAGGCTGCGTCTCAGCCGCTGCTATGTCGGGGCAACAACAAGCATTCCCTTACTTATACTTAGACCACTTGAACATTACGATTTCTATTGAAAACTTTTTTTTTTTCGATTGACATAAATTCAATTGTTAACGGAATAAGTATTCAATATTTCATGAGTAAAGAAGATTCATTTGACATAAACAGAGAACCGAAGAAAAACCTTTCCGATTTCGAAATGAGAATTTGTACAAATAAATGTAAACTAAATACAGTACAGCCAAACTGAACCAGCCGGCTGACGGCTATCAGGCAGCTGCTCGGGAAGGCTCCCTCCGTCTCAGATATCTGCCACAACCCATCGAGTCTGCTATATAATCGTATCCGCGTTTCTGAGGGAATTATCAGTCGTTTACAGTGCCATATGCTTTTTTTTTAACGGTGCATCTAGGAAACTAGGGTCTGGGGGTCAGGAAGGGACGTCGGACACAAAACGACTACCTACGAAGCTCCATCGATCACTCTCTCCCGACGTTCGATTCCTGCGGAACTCCGGTCAGGGTAGGTAGGGCGAACAGGACACGCGGCACCCCTGAGGACACCTGGCCGACGGAATCGTGGAGGCGACGTCGATGACACCAGCTGTCACTGTACGGCGGCCAGACAGGCTTCCCCAGCGGTGCCGCCGTCGTCCCGGAACACCACGCTGCGCCGGGACTAGTCTTCCGGGCAGGGAGTGGAGTACATCCCCGGCCGCTCACTCCTTAACCTAACCTCCAACCTAACCTACACCCTCGTGCGACGAACCTCGGAGCTGAGAGCTCGTTCAGCTCAGCAGTTTAGTTGATACAAAATTTACTCGGCTCTGATTAAATACATTACCTGAATAATTGATAGTGTTAAATTGTAGTAGTGCAAATGATTTATTTTAATGTTTTTAGAGGTTTTGTTGTTACCGAACCGCTCCAAAACTAACCGAACAACACAACACGGACCCGCACACACGCGATGTTTAGTCTCATGACGCTGGCTGTGTTCACGTCAACGTACCTTGTGGCTGAGCACACAGGACGGTCTGTAGTAGCGTCGTGTGAGTGTCGGTGAGCACAGTGAGCACGGGCACGCCACGCACTGCTTCCATCTCGCTCCATGCACACTCAACACAACACTCGGTGTGCGGATGGCGACGGCGACGTTAAGGGGTTCTCTGTACGTACATATACTATATTACTTGTATTACTATTGTAGTACGTATTTTTTTTATTATCTAGACGGGTAGACGAGTTCACGGTCCCCTGGTGTTAAGTGGTTATCGGAGCCCATAGACACCTACAACGTAAATGCCGCCATCCCCTTGAGACATGAGTTGTAAGGTCTCACTTTTAACAGTACAACAGCTGCCCTACCGAAACGCATTACTGCTTCACGGTAGAAATAGGTAGGGTGGTGGTACCTTCCCAGGTGGACTCAGAAGATGTCCTATCATCAGTAAACGACGCAGACGATCGTAGGCTGGAGGTGGTGCCACGTGCGCCATGAGTGACCGGCACTGCTTCCGAGCGAACACCCCAGTGTTCGATTAGTTACAACCACGAGTCATTATATACATATGTACATACATTAATAATAATAATAATAATGTTTTTATTTCAAGTATCCATGACTCATATAAATTGTTAATAAGACTTAGACCTATGTTAGTAGTTATATTTACATCACAATGAATTACTGTGGTAACATCCCATGGGAGATGGCACCACAGCGACCCATGTATACACAGTCCAGCCTGCTTGCGATCATGCTCAGGATACTGTTGGAGCTGGCCCTCACTCTGCTTACCAGAGATGCACACCTCTTACGCATGGTAGCGTAAAAACAATCTATGTGCGCGTCTGCAAACATTCCTGATGCGCTACAAATGCGGGGCAGCACCACCAGCACCCTAAACACGTTATTGTATTGAACACCGAGAGCATTGTACGATCTTTGAGTATATCCAGCCCACAAGCTGCACGTGTAAAAGTTAGTACAGTAGGCCCTAAAGAGGGTGACCTTGACTTTAAATGAACACCGTGCAAACCTGCGAGCTATCATGTTTGCTCTAACCGACAACGCTCTCCGCTCTCGTTCAATATCTTCATCATCTTTGAGATCAGGGGTCAACACATGGCCGAGATATTTAAATTTATAAACTCTTGTCAATGGCGTTCCGTTGAGTACTACGGGAGGTATTTTATCATGCGTCCCACCCCTGGTCTCAAAGACCATGATCTCCGACTTTTTACAGTTGTACACCAAACCGTGTGATTTGGCGTATCCCTCACACAAAGAAACAAGTTGCCTTAGGCCACAGATAGACGCGCTCAGCAGCACCATATCGTCTGCGGAGCTGATGTTGTTTACGCACACCCCGTCTATGAAACAACCAATCCTGGTCCTACTGAGCTCGCCGATCAGCTCGTTCATATACAGGTTGAAGAGCGTAGGCGAGCTCAACCCGCCTTGTCTCACCCCGCACTCCAACCTATACGGAAGAGACAAAGCCCCAGCCCATCGGACATTGTTGATCTGGTTCCCATACCAAAACTTTAGAATGTTATTTATTTCCGTGGGTAGTTTAATATTTTCCAACTTTTTCCACAAGAGGTTATAGGAAACCAAATCAAACGCCTTGGACAGATCAAGAAAGCAGGCATAAACAGGTGTTCCTCGCCGCGTGTAGTATTTGACAGCATGCTTAAGACTTAAGATTGCACTCTCTGTCGACAAACCTGAACGGAATCCGAATTGGTTATCATGAAGATTTACATATTTATTTAGTTTAAAGTTAAGCATGCTGTCCAATACTTTGGATATAACAGTAGCTAGTGAGATAGGCCTATAGTTACTGCTATCTGCAAGGTCTCCAGTCTTATTTTTAGCTATTGGTACAACTACTGTTCGTATCATTTCCCTTGGCAAATAACTATAACCCACACAAATGCTATACAGCATTGAGAGAACTCTAGAGATGTGTACGCCCGCATAACGCAGGTGCTCAATGCTGAGCCCGTCATGTCCCGGAGACTTACCACGTGACATTGACCTAATTGTCTTTTTAACATCCTTAGACGTAAATGCCACTCCAATTTCCCTGCCAATTAAACAAGTTGCTAAAGAACGTTTAGGAAGGGCAGAATTAAAATTGAAAAAATTAACGACAAATATTCTCGTGAACATGTCCATTGTAGGGTTTTAATTTCTCTCTTTTACAGAATACCTTTATCTATTACGCGTCGAAGTGTCGAGCTGAGTAGCCGTGAACACACTTACAGCGATCCTGAGCAATCTGAGCAGCGAGTAGCACAGGTCGGGCCTGTAGCAGCTCCTCCACTGGTCCACACCCACTCCGCCCTCGCTCCTGCACACAGACGCGTCTCTACAGCTCGCGCGTCTACAGCTCGTGTGTCTACAGCTCGCGTTTCTATATCTCGCGCGCACCACCACAACACAGTACTCGGTACCAGTAAAGATTGTAATTTATCAGATTTGAATTAAAGCACTATTCTGTGTGGCAACACACAGATCTACTGCCAACTGAAACAGAATCAACCAAACTAACTCTGGAATGGTGAGTGAGAGATGGATCCGGAAGAAAGTTTTTGTTAATTCTCAAAAGGTGTCCGGCTCTGAGGAGCACCTAAGTAACCAACGTAAAGAGAAGGCTTAGGCTCTTGATCCAAACACTATAACTGAAGGGGGTGGTGTTCGGAAACGAAGAGTAGAGTAAGATAAATTACATACAGGATGAAAGTGAAAGCTCTTTAGGGCGATCGTTAGCCAGCTCTGGCTCACAACACATATTCATACTAATACTTACATGCTCCGTGTAATTTACCAGTAATTTAAAACAATATCTAAAATAAACACATTTAAATTTCATTGAAAAATAATACAATCCCAAAGATTGACATGTGTCAATTGTCATAGATGATCTTAAGTTCTTGAGTGTGCGCTGGTGTGCGCTCCGTCGCGGAAACAAGAAGAACGCAATGCGCTGTGCGCAAACTCTATGTCTAGTGTAGTCTATTCTAGGTTAGGCTTAGGTTAGGCTTAGGTTAGGCTTAGGTTAGGTTTAGGTTAGGTTTAGATTAGGCTTAGGTTAGGTTTAGGTTAGGTTTAGGTTAGGTTTAGGTTAGGTTTAGGTTAGGCTTAGGCTAGGCTTAGGTTAGGCTTAGGTTAGGTTTAGGTTAGGTTTAGGTTAGGCTTAGGTTAGGCTTAGGTTAGGTTTAGGTTAGGCTTAGGTTAGGTTAGGTTAGGTTAGGTTAGGTTTTTTTTTTTTTTTTTTTTTTTTTTTTTTTTTTTTTTTTTTTTTTTTTTTTTTTTTTTTTTTTTTTTTTTTTTTTTTTTCCGTACCTCTAGCAAACAACAAAGCCAGAGATTCATGTTTACATTTTTTGTTTTGTTTTAATTTTAATTATACTTTATACTCCTGCCCATAAGGGGCTTAAAAACTAGGTCACGCATTCATTCCGAGCCTCTTTATCATACCAGTTCTCGCATTTATTCCTCTCGTACTTTCATTCATTCCATTCATACTTTGCATTCCTAGCTGCGGTTACTAAAAGGAGGGGAGGGGAGTAGGGCTGTTGGGACTCTTTATTTCTATAATTATTTACATTTCCTTATTCTACCTTCAACCTAGTACATGTACACTTAATCCTATTTACTTAAGCTAGGTTATTTACAACAGTAATAATATGTTAAAATATTATATGTTATAAAAAATTCTTATGTTCTATTTCTTTTATTAACCTCCTTTATAATTTTTATAGCATATTTTAGGAACAAGTTCCTCGCACAGGTTTTTTTCATTAAATTGGGGAGTTTTCGCGCATGGAGTCTTTGGCCCAGTTCGACCTCCAAGTCGAATCGTGCTGAGCCAAAGACTGGACACTCCAGAAGCACGTGGGCCACTGACTCGTCGACGTAAGGGTCACAGATGCATGCTGGGCTCTCCTTGCACTTGAACCTGGCCAAGTACTCGGAGAACCCACCATGCCCTGTGAAGGCCTGTGCTACCTCCTTGGTCATTTCGATATTTCTGATTATCCTGTATGCCTCGGACGCGATTGGGAAGTACAGCTTGGTGACTGAGGCCGTTTGTTCGGCGCTGTACCTCCGATCCCATTCGGCGAGCGTGTCCATGCGGATTACACGCTTCGCGAATGAGACCGGACACCGGTCATAGTTGGGTTTCTTCTTCAACCTCAGGGCGGCCGCTTTAGCCAGGGCATCGGCCCTCTCATTCCCCTCAAGTCCCGCGTGAGCCTTAATCCAAAACAAGGAGACGCTCTTGCCCTGCGTTTTGCAGTGACTAAGAGCGCCCCTCATCCGGACCGCAAGGACGTGAAGGGAATCCGGGTCAGCCACTGTCTGAAGGGCCGCCATGGAGTCGCTGAAGATGGCGAAAACGTTCTCTTTTCGCCGGCTGATCTCATTTGCAGCTTCACAAAGGGCCAAGAGCTCTGCCTGGTAGACGGTACAGTGGGGCGAGAGAGCAAGTTTGAGAGTTTTGGCTTCGGCCTCGCCAGTCCAGATGGATAGCGCGGCCCCGACCTTGCCCTCAATCTTGCTCCCGTCCGTAAATATACGCACCTCATATCCTCGATGTTCGAGGTATTGCTCCTCGTCTACCAGGCTTCGTAGCTCCATCCCAACTTGTTCCGCTGGATGAGGCCTCTCCAGTGCCGATGCCACCCGCTCGATATCCCTGTCTCCCAGCACCGGCAGATGCGCCCCCCTCTTGGCCACGTATAGCGAGGCCATCTCGCGTACGCGTAGGTCAAGGGGGAGCACCCCTGCCAGCACCAGTGCTGAGTTCAGGGATACCGTTCGGTAGGCTCGACAGAGCTTCTGTGCGAAGCTACGCTGGACCGCGTTGAGGCGCTTCCGCACTCCCAGTTTGTTTGCGGCCGGCGCCCACGCGCTCGAGGCATACAGGATCACGGGTTCAACCACTGCGATGTATATGGTCTTGATAACTTCGGGGTGCAGACCCCAGCCAACTTTGGCTGCCCTGGTTAGCCTTTTGTATAGGTTTGCGGCTTTAGCGCAAACATTGGCAACATGGGTGTTAAATGTAAGTTTATGGTCGATGGTGAGCCCTAACAACAGTACCTCCTTAGACATGCCAATGTCTACCCCGCCCATGCTCAGGCGCGGGGTGTCATGCTTCAGCTTCCGCGTGATTACCATCGCACAGGTTTTGTGCGGAGCGAATTTCAGCTTGTTCATGACACCCCACGCCCGAACATACTCGAGGGCGGCATTGGCACGTCTCTGAACGTCCATCGCTGTATCCCCGTCGAAGAGGAGGACAACGTCGTCAGCAAACGCCTGGACGTAGTCCCCTCTGGTACTGAGTCCCTTAAGCAGAGGATCGAGCAAGAGGTTCCACAGGATAGGGCCTCCTATGGAGCCCTGGACGCATCCTTTTCCCGTGGCTCTCAGATGTTCGGCGCCCATGTAGCGGACTCCAACCGTCCTGTCGCTCATATAACTATTCATTACTCCCCGTATACCAACCGGGCACGACTCCTCGACGAGCCTCACCTTTATGGCCGGCCACCAGGCGCTGTCGAAGGCCCCCTCTATATCCAGCGAGACCATTAGGATCAGTTTCTTGTCAAGAAGCTTTTCTCTAATGCGTTCCAACAGGGTATATAGGGCGTCTTCGGTGCTCCTCTGTGGCATAAAGCCATATTGGTGAGCGCTCATGCTCGGCAAAATATGGTACTTTAGACGTGCCACTATCATCTTCTCATATACCTTCCCCAGCACAGGCAAAAGGCCAATCGGTCTGTGCGCTTTGGGGGTGGCGTAGTTGTTCTTGCCAGGTTTTCTGAGTATGATGACCGTGGCCGCCTTCCACACCTTCGGGAAGTAACGGAGCTCGAGGCATTTGTTTACGAGCGCCAGGAACAGCTCGGGATCACTGTTGACCGCTTCCTTACAAATGTCGGCGGTCAATCCATCGGCGCCTGGAGCCTTCTTGGGGTTGAAGGACCTCACCGATCTGTCGAGCTCGTGCATGGTGAACGGGGGGTCTCGAGCGCCGCCACTGTCGCTATCTAGTTCAGCGGCTCGCCTCCTCGTCTCGCCATGCCCGGGATCGTCCAAATCGGTAAGGTCCTCCGGATAAAACGTTTCAGCCAAGTACGTGGCTGAACTATCCGCGTCCAGCACTATCCCTTCCCGCTCCATGGGTATGTCTTCCTCCCGTCTCGAAACCCTGCCTATCACCCGATAAATCCCCTCCCACATGCCTTCGCGGTCCTGCCTCTCGCAGAACCCCTTCCAGCTTGCGATCTGGGCCTCTTTTATCGCAGCCCGGTATTTTGCCCGTTCCTCCAGGTACTCTTGCACCACCCTCGGCCTCCGGACCAGTGCGGCACATCGGATCCTCCTCTTTCTGGTGACAACACGCCGTTTCAACCCGGCGAGCTCCTCCGACCACCATGGCACAGAAAATTTCTCCAAATTTTTCTTTTGTGGTATTGTGTGTGTACAGGCGTTTGTAATAGTGTTAGTGTATGTTACTGTGATTTGTTCAATTTCCTGTATAGTGTTAATATTATTTATTGCGTCCCTGTTCAGTGTAGTGCTCAGCAGTAATTCGCCCAGTTTCACACGAAACTGGGCCCAATTTGCCTTTTTCGTGTTGTATATGCGTGTGGTTCTGTGTACTGTATGTCCTTTGGACTTGTGTAAATTAATTTTGAACTCTATACCATTATGGTCGGAACTCGTCAGGTCTTCCAGCACTCGCCAATCGTCCACCAGGCCGAGTACATCCGGTGAGCATGCCGTGATATCGACATAGCTCGTCAGGTGTCGCTCCCCTCGGATTACGTCGAATGTGGGAATTTCGCCTTGGTTGAGGACATGGAGACCGAGCTCGTCGAGGGCCCCCAGCAACGCTTCGCCCCTGCTGTTGGTCGATGGTCCTCCCCACCAGACACTCCTGGCATTGACATCGCCACCGATGATGATGTTGGTGGCTTTTCCTACCTTCCTTAGGTGGTCGAGAAAGGGTTCTATAGGCTTGTCCGGCTCGAAGTAGAGCGATGCCAGCGTGATTTCCCAGGTACCAGTACGAATCCCCACCACCACGATGTTATTGGTGGTGAGTTCTGGGTACTGTATAACGCTAATATTAGCGTCAAAGACGGCTATTGCCGCTTTTACAGTGCCCTCCTCGATCCTGGTATTCTGGAAGACCCTTACGCCCCGGACACCACTCATACTTTTATTGCCACCCACATACGGCTCTTGCAGAAGAGCAGCGATTGCTTGCCGTTTAGTAGCCTCCAACATCAGCTCGGTAGTTGCCAATTTCTGTCTTTGTAGATTTGCCTGGAGTATCCTGTGGGGAGTCCTTTCCGTTGGCATGACCTTAGCAATACGCTACCGAGGCTCTCGCTATCTCGTCCATGCGTTTTCTAATCGGGCAATCACCGCTGAAGGCGCTGTGTACGCAGTGTGCCATCTTGGCCAACACGCAGTTCCTACACTGCGGTTCTTCCGCCGCCAGCCAGTGCGGACACTCTGCCCTGAGATGTGGGCCACCACAGTGGCAGCAGATATCAACTGCTTCCTTACAGAAGCGCCTGCCGTGCCCGTATCCCAGGCAGCGAGTGCATTGCACTAGCGGCGACTGGTCCTCCACTGGCACCGCCTGCATGTCGACCCAGAGGCGAGACTTCTCCAGCGCTCTCCTCCAAACTACCGGAGACGCTGTCAAGACGATGTGATTTGTGTGCGGGTTTCGGGCACGACGCCTAAACTTTACCCCAACCCTAGCCTCTCCGTCGCTGAGGCCGCGAAAAACATCCCCATTTTGGTTCTTCAGGGCCTCCAAAATGTCCTCGTCCGTGTGGACGCTTAGGACTCCCCTCAGAACCAGCATGGGGTCCTTGTTTTTTACTTCCTCAACGACGAGGTGCTTTCCTGCTTTATTTATTTTCTCTTTAATTTTTTCCCGTTGCTCCACCGTTCTACACCCCATAATTATCTTTCTGTCTCTCCCCTTCCTAACCCTCTCTATTTCTATTCCCCCCCCCTTTGCGTCGATTGCCCTGCGCACCTTGTCCATGACCTCGTCCCCGGTGTCCGAGGCCTCCTTCGAGGTAATGACGACGGAGTGCAGTGCTGCCCTCCCTGGGAGGCGCCCACTTGGGGGTCCTGCCGCTACACTCGCGTACGTCATTTTTGAGACGCTCTCCGTCTGCGTTTCCACCGCGCTCCTCAGCAGCTCCAGACTGCGTGCGTTCTCTTTTAAGAGGACGGAGTGCTCCTCCAGCTTCCCCAAGAGCTTATCGCTCATGTCCCTATCGACGCAGCCGGCGTTGGTCGGGGCAGGAGAAAGCTCTAGCCTTGCTGTTTGTGTATTTAGACCACCTAGTCCTCTTAGCTCTGCGTCCAAGGCCTTTATAATTGTGTATAGCTCATCAATCGCATTCGTTACATCCTCCCTGATTTCATTCCTCAGGTTCCGCGATTGACCGATTTTTGTTTTTGCCCTGGTAACGCTGGCTCTCGCTTGTTTTAATCGCGAGGCTTTTATCGTTGTGGAAGGGGAGGGCGGTCCCGGCTCACTTATAGCCACCGGGTGGCTGGACACGGGGGGCGTACGCGCCAGTGCCGTCCTAGGTTTGAGCGGCACTCGCGCGGGTGCACTGGAAGTACCCGGAGTCAGTTGAGTGTCGCCTTTTGGCGATACAGTCCCTGTCCTAGTGGCTATCGTGGTCGTTTGCGCCCCAGATTGTTCAGGGGGGGAGCCAGTTACCGGACTGGGTCTCCCCTCCTCCCACTCCTTACTCTGCCTCAGGACTACCCGGTCAGTACCACTGTTTGATCTATCACCTGCGCTGCTGCGCTTTGTTGGTGGCGTTCTATGGCCGAACATTCTGAGGTACACGTCAGTTAATTAAAATAAAATTTGAATAATAATAAAAGTAATTTAAGTAAAACAATAAGTTGTCATAAATCGTTAAAATTCAAAAAATAATAATAAAGGAGGTCAAAGTAGTCTCTGATTATAATTAACTTACTGTAAATAGTTCAAAAGTTTTATATAAGTTATATAAGTTGTTGTAAATTTTTGACAGTAAGCAATGATCAGAAACCTTGTACAAATTAAAATTAAAGGTAAATTAAATTGACAATATACGTCAGTTCAGTTCTGATGTACGCTTTTTAAGGAATACAATAATGTATTCCCAGTTTGAATAAACACTAATATTAATATATTCTAAATTTATCCTAAATATTAATTAAGTCCGCTATATTTTACCGTGACGGCAAGTCACCAAACCGCGTGTCATTAACGTTCGTTATATTTCCACTTGTCGCACACACAATAATTCCACAAGCTAGCAATATTATATTCAATGTTAATTTAGTTCAAATACAAGTGCAATAAAAAGTGCAGGAAGCAAAAGAGAGAACAAGATGGTGCGGCGCGTGAGTGACTCAGTCGCTCGCTTGTATTAAGTCAACAAACGATCACGCCACTGTGTCGTGCAATTCTGATGATCGCTAGGTTGTTCAATTTTAATGGATAAATTTCTTTACGCACTAGGAGTATTAAGTTCTATCTACAGCCGGCCATTCCCTATCTCGCCCCCGACACGTACCACAAATGGATCTGGTCAATAAATATATGCATATACCGCAGCTTTGTTAAACACACAATACACTTCTCCACTAAGTAAATATTATTAATGTTTATTAAACTTCCAACAAGCGGTCGACAAGCGGCAGCAAGAAGTGGTCACTTGTCGGCACGCGGTCCTCCACACAATGTCTGCTCGTGACGACCGGCGGCTGTGCTACGTCGTCTGCTACGCGGTTACGACGTGCTCTACGCCGGTGTTATTGTGCTCGCTTGGCGTAGCACTGGTCGCGTCTTCGCCTTATCGACGAAAACAAAGATCACGCCACTTCTTGAGACGGGAGATAATCGTGTCGCTCGCTCGCACTCGTGGTAGCCGCCTGTTTTACTCACCGCCTATCTAGCGGCTTAAGTCCTTCGCTAAATTCGCTAGGATCCTCACTCACCACCTAATTATAATGTTTGCACTGTTTCAGATGTGTTTTTTACAGGGTTTTTGTACAATTTTAACACTATTTTCGTCACTTTATTCGCATCAGCTACGGAGCGCAACAGACAGCGTGTGGTCTCGACAGCGGAACGGAGCGGAATCTGGTTAGGTTAGGTTAGGTTAGGTTAGGTTAGGTTAGGTTAGGTTAGGTTAGGTTAGGTTAGGTTAGGTTAGGTTAGGTTAGGTTAGGTTAGGTTAGGTTTTTTTTTTTTTTTTTTTTTTTTTTTTTTTTTTTTTTTTTTTTTTTTTTTTTTTTTTTTTTTTTTTTTTTTTTTTTTTTTTTTTTTTTATGCCTTTCCCCGATCGTGAGATCACCGGGTCTTTTTTAGTCTAAGCTACTCATTCATTCTAGTTCTCTCTTTTATGCTTCTCGCACTTTCATGCTTCATACTGTTTCTTTCTTGCATTCATCATCTGTCATACTTAGCCGGGTGGGACTCACGCTACTTTAACTTACTATTGTTTTTATTTTTCGGGGTAAATAACATTTTGCTCATTTATTCATAAATCAATTACAAAAATATTGTTTGAAACTTATGTCTATTTTGAAGCTTATACTATTTGGATCTTATCTTTATATAATTTTAACAATTTCAATATTATTATCTTATTCCTATGTTTTACATTTTAGCTTCTTATTCTATTGCTTATTATATTACGTGCTTATTCTACTTTTTCCTATGTTATTTGTTACATTTCTCTTCTAGTTCTATTCTAACAATACTTTTTAATTTTAATTTTATTTTCCAGGGAGCTGGACAGGAGAAGAGGAAGGTAAGTTTTAATTTATGTCAAGCCCATTTCCTTTGTTTTCTTATTTTTACTGCGTATATATATACTATTGATTTTGCTTAATATATTGTATGCTTATATCTAATATATCTTAATATTATTGTAAACATACTTTATTTTCTATTTATTTCTTTTTATTACTATTCCAATGATAGCTATGCAGTATTTCAAAAACTGATTTCTATTTGTATCTATTATTATTTCATGCAACGTGTCAAGTCCAATTTTCACGTCCAACTTTTGCTCGATGTCATGTCTAGCCTGTGCAAAGATGGGACATTCCACCAGCACATGAGGAACGGTTTCTTTCACTGCTGGGTCGCAAATGCATGACGGGCTCTCTTTACACTTAAATCGACATAAGTATTCCGAGAACCCGCCATGCCCCGTCATGATTTGTGTGAGTATGTTACTGGGCTGTATCTTTCTCACTATTCTGTACGCAACCAATGCATCTGGGAAAAACAATTTAGTGACGGATGCCGTCTCGCCAGTTGTATAGCGCCGGTTCCATTCCTCAAGCGTGGTCATTCGTAGGCTTCGCTTGACGAATGAGATCGGGCAGCGATCGTAGTCTGGTCTTTTCCTGGAGTTTTCAGCGGCTTCCTTTGCAAGTCCGTCGGCCCTCTCATTGCCCTTCAGCCCTGCGTGAGCTTTTATCCAATGAAAGGTGACAGCCTTGCCTTGGAGTAACGAGGCTTTAATGTTTTGTCTTGCTTCGACTGCCAGTGGATGGGGGCTATCATAATTTGCAACGGTTTGGAGGGCCGACATGGAATCGCTATAGACTCCAAAAGATTTGCTTCCACTCTTCCTGACTTCCGACGTCGCCACACACAGCGCCAGCAGCTCTGCCTGGTAGGCTGTGCAGTTGTTTGATAGGGCAAGTTTGCGGGTCTTAGTCTCGGTGTCCCCTTTCCAAATCGACAGCGCGGCTCCTACTTTGCCTCCGATTTTACTACCATCTGTAAAAATACACTCGTTGTAGTCGCTGTTACCGTCGACTTGTTCTTGGTCCTCCAAGCAGACTATTCGTAGATCCGCACGTTCCACGGGGTGTGGCATCTCTGCAAAAGGCGTCATTTGTTCTATCTCCGCGTCAGCCAGTCCCGGCAGCAGTTGTCCCTTCTTGGCTTCGTATAATGAGGCCGCCTCACGAACTCGGAGGTCTAGGGGGAGCATACCCGCCAGGATCAAAGCTGAATTGAGTGACACGGTGCGATACGCTTTGCACACCTTTTGTGCAATTCCCCTCTGCACAGCGGCTAGTTGTTTAATTACGCCCAATTTGGCGACTGCCGGCGCCCATACACTGGCTGCGTACAGGACTATGGGCTCTATGGTGGCAGTATATATTAGTTTGATGACCTCGGGGTGTAGACCCCAACTCGCTTTGGCTGCTCTGGCTAGCTGTTTGTACACCTCAATCGCCCTTCTGCAAACATTCGAGACGTGTGCGTTAAACGTCAACTTGCTGTCGACGGTCACCCCTAGAATTTTAATGTCTTCTGACATGGGAATGACTGTCCCGCCCATGTTCAGCCGTGGGGTATCATATTTCAGTCTCCTTGTTAAGGTCATAGCTTTGGTTTTTTGTGGTGCGAACTTCAGTTTGTTACTGATACCCCATTTCTGAACATGTTCGAGAGCCGCATTGGCCCGGTTTTCAATTTGTAACGCCGTGTCTCCGTCGAAAACAAGGACAACGTCGTCTGCGAATGCCTGACAGTACACTCCTTGGGTGTCCAGACTTTTCAGGAGTGGATCCAGCAAGAGGTTCCACAGCACGGGGCCACCGATTGAGCCCTGCACACAGCCTTTGCTGGTATTCACGCTGTGCTCTTCCCCTGCGTATCTCACTCGGACTTTTCTTTCCGTGAGATAGCTGTCCAGTACTTTCCGCAGGTTCAGTGGACAGTTTTCCTGGGCTAATCGGACTCTGATGGCAGGCCACCAGGCGCAATCAAAGGCTCCCTCTATATCTAATGACACCAACGTTACTATTTTCTTTTCCTTAAGATTGTTAGAAATATGTTGCATCATGGTATAGAGGGAGTCCTCGGTGCTCCTTTGTGGCATGAACCCGAACTGCCTTGTGCTTGTCCTTGGGATAAGATGGTATTTCACGCGTGACATCAGCATTTTTTCGTATATTTTGCCCAGTATTGAGAGCAAACCGATTGGTCTATACGACTTGTGGTTTGTGTATGAGTCTTTACCCGGCTTCCGCAACACCACCACGGTAGCTTCCTTCCAGGCCTTTGGGAAGTAGCTTTGTTCCAGACATTTGTTGAGGAGCGTGAGAAATACATGAGGGCTACTGTTTATGGCATGATGACATATATCCGCTGTAAAGCCATCTGCTCCGGGTGCTTTTTTGGGGTTGAAGGAGTTACTTGCCCATTTCAGTTCTGACATGGTGAATTGCGGTTCGAAAATATTATTATTTTGCTTGCCACAATTCACTTTTTCGGCTTCTTCCCTGATTTGGCGATGGTAGTCGTTATCGCCGTCGGTAGAATCCTTTGGATAGAATGTCTCCGACAACAATTTGACTGACTGCTTAGCATCTAGAATGTTCCCGTCTTTTTCCAGTGGCAAGTCTTCTTCCCGTTTAGTCACTCTTCCAATAACCCTATAGATTCCCTCCCACACTCCTTCCTTATCTTGTCTATGACAATAGTTCTTCCAACTTTCTATCTGGGCACTGGCTGCTTTTAACTCATATTCTTGTTTTAGTTTCAGGTACTCTTCGACGACCCGTGACCTTCGGATTGGCGCAGCGCATCGGATTCTGCGCTTTCTGGTGGCGACTTCACGTTTCATTGCGGCTAGCTCCTCAGACCACCACGGCAAGGTAAGTTTTTCTTGTGTTTTTTTCTTGGGTATGGTTTGGTTACATACTGTTTTAATTATGTTTGTGTATTTGTTTTCTGCTATTTCAATTTCTGCTATTGTATTTATTTGTTTTATATTTTCAATGGTCAATTGTTTTTCTTGTAACAACTGTCGCGTTTTCTCATGAAAATTTGACCAGTTGGCTTTCTTTGTGTTGTATATTCTTGTGGTTCTTTGTATTTTTATTCCTATTGCTCGTTTTGTATGAATATTAAATAGGATGGCGTTGTGGTCTGAGGTCGTCAGTCCTTCATCAACTCTCCAGTCGCTCACCAGATCCATCAAGTCTGTCGAGCAGGCTGTAACGTCGACATAACTTTTGTAGCGCTTTCCTCCCCTAATCGTGTCGAAGGTCGGAATTTCCCCTGTATTTAATATGTTCAGTTCCAGTTCCTCCAGTGTTCCCAACATACTTGTACCCCTGTTATCTATGCTAGGGCTTCCCCACCAGGTGCTCTTTGCGTTCGAGTCTCCTCCGTAGATTATTTTGCTTCTTCCTATTTCGTCTTTGATTTTCCCTAGATGTTCAAGATAGGGCTCTATGGGCTGGTCTGGCTCGAAATAAAAGGAGACTAGCGTGATGCTCCACGCGCTGGTGTTGATCCCCACCACGCAGATGTTGTTGGTGGTGAGTTTCGGGTACTGCACTACGTTGATGTTATGGTCAAATACAACTATCGCTGCTTTTACAGTCCCACCACTCACATCAGCGTTTTGGAACACACGCATTCCCCTTTGAGTTTTCATTTCTTTCGCCCCACCCACATATGGTTCCTGTAGGAGCGCCACGGCAATTTTGAGCCTTGCCGCCTCCACAAGGACCTCGTTTGTCGCTAGTTTATTTCTTTGGAGGTTTGCTTGTACTACCCGATAAGGGACTTGATCCTCCTGGCTGCCCTTAGCAATACGCTACAGTCGATCGGGCCAAGTCATCCCATCTTTTCCTCACCTGACAGTTCGAGTCAAAAGCGTTATGCTCTGCGTTATCTATATCTGCCTTTGTACAATTCCTACATTTGGGTGGTACCTTGGCCAACCAGTCAGAACATTCAGTTTTCAAATGCGGACCCCCGCAATGGCTACACAGGTCTATAGATTCGACGCAAAATCTTTTACTGTGTCCATAGCCTAGGCAGCGCGTGCATTGCACCAGAGGAGATTGGTCTTCTACTTTAATCCTTCGCAGATCTATGTGCACGCTTCCTTTTCCGGTTGCTCTTTGCCAGACGGTGGGTGAGACGCTGACCACCACGTGGTTTGTGTGTGGGTTTCTCGCCCTCCGTCTGTACCGGATCACCACTCTGTCCTCTCCCTCGCAGAGGTCGCGGAAAATATCTCGATTTTGGTTCCTCAGAGCTTTAAGGATGTCCTCATCCGAATGTATGGTGAGAACACTCCTAAGCATCATTAAGGGATCCCGGTTTTCCACTTCCTCGACGTGGAGCTGAGTCTCCGCCTTCTCCAACCTATTTTTTAATTTGTCCCTTTCCGCCTTGGTACCTAGGCCTATGATAACTTTTCTATCTTTTGCCTTCCTAACGTTTTTTACCTCTATCCATCCCTCTTTTGCATCTACTGCCTTTCTTACTCTGTCGAGCACCTTTTCCCCAGTCTCACATTCGTCCTTTGAGGTGATCACGACGGAGTGCAGCGTTTGCCTCATAACTTCAGGCTTCTCATTTGTAGCAGCCGGCTGTATCGCGGCTACGCTGGCGTAGCTTGCTGCCGTCACTGTTGCTTTCTCCATTGCTTCCTTCAGGTCTCCCATCATTTTTTTACTCTCTTGCAAGAGCTTGGCGTGTTCCTCCATTTTGGCTACATAAGTATTCGCGTCCATTGGGCTTACCGTAAAGGTCCTATCAGTCGCTCTTTGCCCCACATCACCCGTCTTCTCTTCTTTCGATTTCCCTTTTTTCCGGTCCATTTCGGCATCCTTCACCAATTGGTAAAGTTTGTCAAGTGCCGCTGTAACCTCGATTTTTATTTCTCTTTTAATATTCCCGGAGTTGCTTAAGTGCAGCTTGGCCTTTAAAAGGCAGGCTTTTGCTTCCGCAGATCTGTCCTGGCATTGGCCTGGACTTGTTGTTTTGCCGGCTTGCGAAGTTGTTGGTTTGGCGGCTACGACAGTCTGCGCGGCTAACTTAGTGGATGATGGGATGGTTTTACCTTTGGAGGTTTCCCATTCATCTATTCTCACGCCTATGCTGCGTCTCTCGCCGCCTTCTGGGGATTTAGGGTTTCGGGGTGATTTATCACTCGTCATCGCTTTCTGGACGGGGGATCGTATTCCGAACATGTTGTCAGAGGTGTTGAAGTATTTCTAGCGAACGACTGTCTAGTCCGATAGTGATTCAGCCCAGTTAGTTAGTATGATGCAATGTAATGTGTTATGCGAGTATATCGGGGAAAGTTGTCCTATGGCTTAAATAAATGTATAGGTGTAAATGTGTAAAATGTATATATTGTAAAAATAATTGTCAATGTCTTACTTAGCTTAATAATAATTAAGTCGTCGCAACACACTTATTCCGCCCAAAAAAGGCTTGTTTATTTGCCCAATAGGGTCAGTCGAATATAAACCGTGCTGTCTGTATTACCCAGATAGATATGTCTTATTGAAATGTATATGTAACTTTCTATTTCTTTCAATATTTTATTTTACTTTACAGGAGCTGTACTCTGCATATGAAAGTTTATGTCTCTGTTTTTTGTTGCAGATTTCGTCAGACTACACGAGTACTGGACTCGTCGGACGTCGGTAAGAAATTATTTATTTATTTACTTGTGTGTGTGTGTGTGCGCGTGTGTGTGTATGTGTGTGTGTGTGTGTGTGTGTGTATTATATATAATGATTTAATTTAAGTTATTCCGCTTTCGATATTGACCAACTAACTAAAATAAGCAGTCAAACTGTTAAAAATTTTAAAACATAACAGACACAATTAAATTATTCGCAGTTCTGAATTATAATATGAAATATATAAAATAAAATAGTGATACAAAATAAAAATTAGAGAAAAAACAAGACGAAACAAAACAATAACGTCAGCTCAGTTACACACTGTCCACAATTTCTAAGTAATACAGTGATGTATTTCACTTTCGCACTAAAACTAATATTATTATGCACTAAATATGTACATCTAAGTCAGTGACAGCAAGTAACCAAACCAAGCATTCAATTTCGTTCTATTTCGTTCTATTCGCTATTCAATACGCTGGCTGTGTTATGTTCGATGTTACTTTACTTCAAATTTAAATGTTGTAAAACATAAAGAAACAAAAGACGGGACCAGATGGTGCGGCGCGTGACTCATCCGCTCACCTGCATGTAAACAACATCGATATCACGTCACCGCCGCGCCGTTCTATTGGTCGACAAGTTCGCTCGGTTTCTTACGGCTTAAGATAAATGTTTTATATTGTTCCGCTTTCGATGCGGGTCAAAAATACAAGTGATTCACGAATCAATCAAATTCATAACCTATTCTAAGACACACACAACACGCACAGCAGAAGTATGTACAGTTCTAAATTTTTAAAGTTCCTACTTAATAATACAAACACAAATAAAATAAGCCAAAAATTAAAAAAATTAAAAGTGGTCCGAAACTAGTCGAGTTTGGGTTCGTTTTGTAAGGGCTTCTCTCAGGGTCACGAATATTTATTTAACAATAAAAACCAACCGACGTCCGATTTAATATTCTTAAAAGTAATAAATTTTTTCCTTAAAGTGATTATAAAAGTACAATTTCGGTCCAATAATTTCAAATAAGGCGTCAAAGTTATGCTAAATGTTTAACTCTACAATAATATTTAAATTAATATGTTCTAGATTTTTAATAATTATTTTTTAAATGCAATTGAAAATTTGAAAAATTTTGAAAAATTATTTTCTCCGGAATTTTCTGATAGAAATTTCTGATTTTTTCAACAATGTTGCAGGTGTATGTAAGCTTTAATATGACTATGAAAAAACTATATGTTATCGATCGTTATAAAAAGATAGAAAATTTCGAATATTGCCAAACTTTCAAAATTCAATAACTTAAAAACGCCTTAACTTTTTTCAGGTCTTGAAACGGTTCTGGGCTTCTCTTGTCTGCCTCCTCCAGTCACTATTTTCAAAATTTTCAAAATGGCCGCCGATCACTGACCACGTGCCACGTGGTTTTTGTTTTTTTCGGTGATTTCTCGGCCGTCTCTGGCCGAAAAATTCCAAATTTGGTATTGGATTGTAGGGTTCAACAAGCCCGTCAGGACAGCAGTAGAAAAACTGTATGTCACAGCGATAAAACCCGCGGCGCACGCGGTCAAAGTTTCGGAATTCTGCAATTTCCGAGTTTTTCCACGGAAAATCGTCCAAATTTCACTGCGATCCAAAATAAACTTTCACCAACAGGTTCGCCGCACTTTTCCACAAATTTTGGTGTATCGCACTGTTATTTTGGTACACTTTTCACCACTTTTCGGAATTTTTAATGATTTTTCGAGCGTAAATCACTGCGGAGCAACTTGGGACGCGCGTGTTCGCTGCGGAGGGCCACGGCAGACTGGTTAGGTTAGGTTAGGTTAGGTTAGGTTAGGTTAGGTTAGGTTAGGTTAGGTTAGGTTAGGTTAGGTTAGGTTAGGTTAGGTTTTTTTTTTTTTTTTTTTTTTCTGTATCTTGTGTTTTTTAATCTTGGTTGTTTTGATTCTCGTTAGGGATTTATATGTGTTATATGTAATAATAGTTACTTTGTTTCTCCTTTTGGGGAGTATGTTTTCTGGCAGATCGCTATTTGATACGTTTCTGTCCATATTACATATCCCCGTGTTATATTCTTTATGCTTATACATATATCTGTATTTAGTTATATATACTTACTTTACATTTATATATCATACTTTTTATACATTTCCTATACATACGAATATATTGTATCATTATACCCTTGTATTTTTATTTGTTTCTTATCAGTCTATTTTTGTGTTTATTAATATGTATTTGGTAGTGTATTTATTCTAATTGTTTTCATTTATTTTCTTGATGTTGTTGATTATTGTTTGGCAAAACGAAGTGAAAGAGTTGATTGCAGCTTTCTTTTTTAACATTTCAGGTAAATTATATGGTGACACCTGTACTTCGTGGCACGTTTCTTCGTGGCTGTGCCTTTTCGCAGCGAACACTTGGCAGTTTTTAAGGAGGTGTTCTACAGTTTGGCTGGAAGTGCCGTCGCAGGGGCAGGTGTCATCTGGTGCTATTTTGAAGCGATGTAAGTATGTCTTGTGATATCCATGGCCTGTGAGTATTTGTGTAAGCTGAAAGTTTGTTTGTGTGCATTTGTTGAGTTCTTTGATGTCGTTCAGTTTTGGTAGTAGTGTTTTTGTGTGTGAGCCCTGCGGGGAGCTTTCGTATCTGGCTTGCCAGATGGCGTGGTGTTCTGTGTGAATCTTGTGTTTCACGTAGGATATTGAGAACTGCGAGTAGTCGGGGGCCTTGTGCATGCGTGCGCCGCTGTTGGCAGCCGCATCGGCTTCCTCGTTTCCTATGACACCCGAGTGTCCCTTTACCCAGTCTATGAAAATTTTGTGTGTAGTGTGGTTAGCGTGTATGAGTTTGTGTATGTTCACTATGATGGGGTGTGTGTTGCTTCTGTTATTTATCGCGTATATTGATGAGAGAGAATCGGTGAAGATGTATGTGTGGGGATGATTTTCGCTTACAATCCACTGACAGGCTTTCCAGATGGCGTACAGCTCTGCCTGGAAGACTGTGCAGCTACTGTGTAATTTGTACTTTTTTGTTACGGATGTTTCAGTGTCGCCGGGTCTGTAAAGCACGAATGCGGCTCCAACTGATCCATCGTCCTGCTTACTTCCGTCAGTGAATACGCGAGTGACCAGAGTACTGTCCGTCATTTCGGAGTTAATTCGGTGTTCAGAGGAGGGTATGGGTTTGATTGTCGGCCTTCTAGCGGGATGTAGGAGGTCCTTGACGGGGACAGGTTTCTCATAAGAAATGTCATTGGGGAGGAATTCAGTTTTCCCAGTGAGCCTGACTTTTTCGATTTGGTGTACTTCTCGGATTTTTAGGTCTAGAGGGATGAATTGTGCGAGAGCCAGAGCAGCGGAGGTTGAAATAGTGCGGAATCCTCTGATGGCTTTTAGGGCAAAACCACGCTGCATGCTCATCAAAGATTTTTTGATGTAGCGCTTGTTTACTATGTGTCCCCACACCCCGGCAGCGTAGGTGACGATTGGCTCGATGACTCGGAGATAGATGGTGCGCACGTTCTCGGGATGAGCACCCCAGGTTGGTCGGGAGTACAAGCACAGTTTGTTGAATATTCGCGAGGCTTTTCCCAGGACGTACTGTACATGGCGGCCAAAGAGTAGCTTTTCGTCCAAAATTATTCCGAGGAGCTTGATCTCCTTACAGGTTTTTAAGATTTGACCGTCCATCTCCACCCTAAGAGTTCTGGCCTTGGGGGTGAAGGCGATCAGTTGTGTTTTGGAGGCCCCGAATTCGAGCTTGACGCTTTTTCCCCAATTCACTATCTGTTGGAGAACCGTGTCGGTGAGCTCCTCTAGGCGATTGACATTTTCGGCGGTGACCACGAGTACCACATCGTCTGCGTAGGCCTGCATGTGGCATCCAGATGGTAGATGGATCTCCAATAGTTCATCAAGTATGATGTTCCACAATGCAGGCCCGCACACCGAGCCCTGAACGCAACCTTTTGACGTGGCTCTGGAGACGCGAACTCCTCCGTGGTCCAGAACGACGCGCCTGTCTCGGAGGTAGCTCTTGATGAGGCCGTAGATATTTTTGGGGCATCGTATATCTCTAAGGCGGTGTAATAGGACCGGCCACCAGGCGTTATCAAAAGCCGCCCTGATGTCGAGCGAGACGGCGACAACCTGTGACCTCTCTTGTTTGGCTTTTCGTATAGTGTCTATCAGGGTGTTAATGGCGTCGACCGTGCCGGTTTGCTCCTTGAAGCCGAACTGTCGTTGACTGCTCCTTCCTGTGACAGATGCCCAATGCATAATCCGTATGGTGATCAGTTTTTCGAGGAGCTTTCCAAGGACGGGGATGAGTCCAATGGGTCGGAATGAGGTGAGAGATGTGTGGTCGCTTTTACCGGGCTTCGGGATGATTTTTACATACGCAGTTTTCCACTGATCGGGGAAGTGTTGAAGGGTGAGGCAGCGGTTCATAATGTTGGTGATTAAGCGGGGGTAAGCGGATGCGAATTGTTGGCATATGTCAGCTGTTATGTGATCGAGCCCTGGGGCCTTTTTGGGGTTCATGTATTGCAGACACTCCATGACCTCCTCCTCGGTGAATGGTAGGTCATTTTCAGTGTCTACGGGAGCGTCGTAGCATGCGCGAAGTTGGTGATGTCGTGCTATGGTGTCTGGAGTGTCAGCAGGGTAAAAGTGCTCTAAGAGAGCCTCCGCCGTCTCTTTTGCACAGGTGGTGAATGTATTTCCAGTCTTAAGAGTAGCTGGTGGCCGTTTAGGGGTGGATTCCTTTAAAAGTCTGTTGGTGAGTGACCATACATTTTCCTTCGTTTGTAATTCACAGAAGCTGCGGAAGCTTCTCGTCGACTCTGCACGTAGGGCATCGGCGTACAGGGCTTTTTTCGTCTGCTGTTGCTCTATGAGGTCATCCAATGGTAGGTTCTGTCTCTTGGCCGCACGTAATCTGCGATGTACGTTGATTACCTCGTTTTTAAGGTCCTGAAGACGATCGTTCCACCAAGGCGGCTTGTGTCTATTCCCAGAGCCTGCTTTTACTCGCATCGATGCCCTACAGGCCCGGTGTAGGATGTCCGTGACTTCCCGAAGGAGCGACTCAAGTCCCTCTGGGCTTAAGCTTTCAACGCTCCTATCAAGGATGTCTGTGTTGGCCATAAGAGTGTGGAGGGTGTTTCTAAATATTGTCCAATTGGCTTGTTCCGACTTGTATAGGAATGTGGAAGTGTTTTCTGCGTGTTTATTTGTGTTTTCGTTGGTGTTAAGTGAGAATTCAATGGCGTTGTGTTGGGAGGTGGGGCATGTGTTAAGATTTACGTGCCATTCAGAGATGCTGTTGAAGAGGTCGCTGGATGCAAGAGTAAGGTCGATGATGGATGATCTATTGCGGCCATGAGTGATGGTTTCGAAGGTTGGAGTGTCTCCTGAGTTACAAATGTATAAATCGTTGCTGTGCGCTAGTTCGACTAGTGATGAGCCTCTGGGGTTCACCCTCACGCTCCCCCACGATGGGTGCCATCCATTGAAGTCACCTCCCACAATTACTCTCGCCCCTCCTATGTCTTTAAGGAAAACTTCCAGACGCTCCATGGTGCCGTTGGCATCGACATCGGGTTCGATGTACGTTGAGGCTATGTACGTCTTCTTGTTTCCTGCCGTTAGCTGTATGACCGACAGGTTTGCCGAAGAGTATTGGGATAGGCCGAGGACTGAGCCGACACCTGTCTTAGCTAGTATGCAGGCCTTGACACGCGCGCCGTCAGAGAATTGGTAAATGTTAATTCCGGGGATGTTTTTGACCTCGTTATTTGCGCCTACGTAAGGTTCGGATATTAGGGCAAAATGATATCGTTCGCTGGTGAAGGAGACTAGAAATTCGTGCCAACTGTTTTTTGACTTATCCACATTGCACTGTAGGAATTTCACGGAGTTAATCGGTGCCATAATCGATTCTGTCGGTGATTCTTAGTTTCATAGAGAGCAATTGTGGGCAGTTGTGTGACGTGGCGCTGTGTGTGGTGGTGATGGATGATTTGTGTCGGATGTTGTGTTTAACGCAGTTTATGCACTTGAGTACGGCCTTATTAGGGCAGTCAGCTGTCGTGTGGGTGGACTCACTGCAGTGTGCACAGTATTGTTCGGTGGACGAACACTTGTTTTTAGTGTGGCCGAAGCTAAGGCACTTGTGACACTGCAGGAACGGTGTGAACTCCTCTACGTGAATACGTTGATGGTCCACACTGATTCTGCCCAGGCTTATACACTTACGCCAGACAGTTGGCTGTGCAATTAGGATGGCGTTATATAAGTTGGGGTTTCTGTTGGAGCGCTGGAAACGGAACCGCAAGTCCTCCTTTTGGTTGATTGCGTTAGTGAGTTCCGGGTTCTGTCTGCTGATTATGCTCACTAGATCTTCAGCGGGAACGTCTTTGGAGACTCCTTTGAGATTGAGCATAGGCAGCAGCCTGCGAGCGGGTTCGGCGTGAATTGTCTGGGAGTTAGTGATACGAGTGAGGGTATCGTTCCTTTGTTCTATGTTATCGAACTCGATTCTTAGTTTGTTATTTGATACAGCTTGTACTCTGCTAGGGGCAAAGCCGGAATTTTTGAAGCTGATGTTGCGCCTCCAGGCCTCGATAATATCCTGCTTCGTCTTTACTTCGGTTTTTGCTGAGACAATAATTGCAGGTTTTGTAGCTGGATATGTTTTGGGTGTTGGTTTGGTCGTAAGGGCTGGTTTCCGGGGGTTGGGTGCTGCGGCTTGGGCATACGATGGGCGAACTTGTGATTGAAGGGTCAGCGGCGGTAGTTGTCTATGCCGCTTGAACTCCTCTCTGACGCAAGCGATAATCTCCTCCTTCAAACCTTCGTTGGTGGCAGGTGGAAAGGGGGTTGGTGGTGTCAGTGTCGATGCGAGTGTTGTTTCCAACACTCTCGTCGCCCTACGAATTTCCTCCGCCGCGGAGCAGATAAGGCGCTTGTTGGCTGCGGTAACACTTTTTCCCTCAGTCACAGCTGTTGTGATGCAGGATATGAGCTTACGGACGGTTTCGAGGTATGTGTCCCTACTGTTTATGTCCTCTGCAGACGCGGGTAATGTTATTTCAGGGATTACGGGTGCCATTCATATGGTTGTGTTGCAAAATAATCTCAAAGACACTGGATTCAAGGTAAGGGAGGAGGTAGGGGAGGGTGGGCGGTCAAAATTTTTGTCTGTTTTTCGCAGGTGTCGCGTCGAAAGGGTGTGGAAAACGTTGGCGAAGAAGAATGAAGAAGTTTTGAAAAGAAACGGCGATTGAAATTGGAAAAATGGGTGTGCAAAGACAGAAAAAATTGATAGAAACTGTAAATACGGGAAAAATGCAATAAATGAAAAAGTACTCGATATATTTCGCTCAAACTGGTTTTAGAACGTAGGTTTAATCGGTTCTTATTGTGTGTGAAAAAATTAGAAAGGTAAGTATTATAGTTTAAGAGTTATTAAAAAAATTAAATTTCAAAATGTAATGTTTGTATGGTGGAAACTAAGGTTGGTTATAAAATGGAAACTACTAGACGGATTAAGCTCAAACTTGTATTAAAATAAAGATAAAAATTAGTTTTAAATTGTATCAAAATTTTGTTTCAAACGGCAAAAGTATCTATGAGTTATTAAGAAAATTATGTGTACTTATTACGAAATACTGTTCTGGCTAAGTAGACTCGGTAAAAAATTTTTGTCTGTTTTTCGCAGGTGTCGCGTCGAAAGGGTGTGGAAAACGTTGGCGAAGAAGAATGAAGAAGTTTTGAAAAGAAACGGCGATTGAAATTGGAAAAATGGGTGTGCAAAGACAGAAAAAATTGATAGAAACTGTAAATACGGGAAAAATGCAATAAATGAAAAAGTACTCGATATATTTCGCTCAAACTGGTTTTAGAACGTAGGTTTAATCGGTTCTTATTGTGTGTGAAAAAATTAGAAAGGTAAGTATTATAGTTTAAGAGTTATTAAAAAAATTAAATTTCAAAATGTAATGTTTGTATGGTGGAAACTAAGGTTGGTTATAAAATGGAAACTACTAGACGGATTAAGCTCAAACTTGTATTAAAATAAAGATAAAAATTAGTTTTAAATTGTATCAAAATTTTGTTTCAAACGGCAAAAGTATCTATGAGTTATTAAGAAAATTATGTGTGGTTAGGTTAGGTTAGGTTAGGTTAGGTTAGGTTAGGTTAGGTTAGGTTAGGTTAGGTTAGGTTAGGTTAGGTTAGGTTAGGTTAGGTTAGGTTAGGTTAGGTTAGGTTAGGTTAGGTTAGGTTAGGTTAGGTTAGGTTAGGTTAGGTTAGGTTAGGTTAGGTTAGGTTAGGTTAGGTTAGGTTAGGTTAGGTTAGGTTAGGTTAGGTTAGGTTAGGTTAGGTTAGGTTAGGTTAGGTTAGGTTAGGTTAGGTTAGGTTAGGTTAGGTTAGGTTAGGTTAGGTTAGGTTAGGTTAGGTTAGGTTAGGTTAGGTTAGGTTAGGTTAGGTTAGGTTAGGTTAGGTTAGGTTAGGTTAGGTTAGGTTAGGTTAGGTTAGGTTAGGTTAGGTTAGGTTAGGTTAGGTTAGGTTAGGTTAGGTTAGGTTAGGTTAGGTTAGGTTAGGTTAGGTTAGGTTAGGTTAGGTTAGGTTAGGTTAGGTTAGGTTAGGTTAGGTTAGGTTAGGTTAGGTTAGGTTAGGTTAGGTTAGGTTAGGTTAGGTTAGGTTAGGTTAGGTTAGGTTAGGTTAGGTTAGGTTAGGTTAGGTTAGGTTAGGTTAGGTTAGGTTAGGTTAGGTTAGGTTAGGTTAGGTTAGGTTAGGTTAGGTTAGGTTAGGTTAGGTTAGGTTAGGTTAGGTTAGGTTAGGTTAGGTTAGGTTAGGTTAGGTTAGGTTAGGTTAGGTTAGGTTAGGTTAGGTTAGGTTAGGTTAGGTTAGGTTAGGTTAGGTTAGGTTAGGTTAGGTTAGGTTAGGTTAGGTTAGGTTAGGTTAGGTTAGGTTAGGTTAGGTTAGGTTAGGTTAGGTTAGGTTAGGTTAGGTTAGGTTAGGTTAGGTTAGGTTAGGTTAGGTTAGGTTAGGTTAGGTTAGGTTAGGTTAGGTTAGGTTAGGTTAGGTTAGGTTAGGTTAGGTTAGGTTAGGTTAGGTTAGGTTAGGTTAGGTTAGGTTAGGTTAGGTTAGGTTAGGTTAGGTTAGGTTAGGTTAGGTTAGGTTAGGTTAGGTTAGGTTAGGTTAGGTTAGGTTAGGTTAGGTTAGGTTAGGTTAGGTTAGGTTAGGTTAGGTTAGGTTAGGTTAGGTTAGGTTAGGTTAGGTTAGGTTAGGTTAGGTTAGGTTAGGTTAGGTTAGGTTAGGTTAGGTTAGGTTAGGTTAGGTTAGGTTAGGTTAGGTTAGGTTAGGTTAGGTTAGGTTAGGTTAGGTTAGGTTAGGTTAGGTTAGGTTAGGTTAGGTTAGGTTAGGTTAGGTTAGGTTAGGTTAGGTTAGGTTAGGTTAGGTTAGGTTAGGTTAGGTTAGGTTAGGTTAGGTTAGGTTAGGTTAGGTTAGGTTAGGTTAGGTTAGGTTAGGTTAGGTTAGGTTAGGTTAGGTTAGGTTAGGTTAGGTTAGGTTAGGTTAGGTTAGGTTAGGTTAGGTTAGGTTAGGTTAGGTTAGGTTAGGTTAGGTTAGGTTAGGTTAGGTTAGGTTAGGTTAGGTTAGGTTAGGTTAGGTTAGGTTAGGTTAGGTTAGGTTAGGTTAGGTTAGGTTAGGTTAGGTTAGGTTAGGTTAGGTTAGGTTAGGTTAGGTTAGGTTAGGTTAGGTTAGGTTAGGTTAGGTTAGGTTAGGTTAGGTTAGGTTAGGTTAGGTTAGGTTAGGTTAGGTTAGGTTAGGTTAGGTTAGGTTAGGTTAGGTTAGGTTAGGTTAGGTTAGGTTAGGTTAGGTTAGGTTAGGTTAGGTTAGGTTAGGTTAGGTTAGGTTAGGTTAGGTTAGGTTAGGTTAGGTTAGGTTAGGTTAGGTTAGGTTAGGTTAGGTTAGGTTAGGTTAGGTTAGGTTAGGTTAGGTTAGGTTAGGTTAGGTTAGGTTAGGTTAGGTTAGGTTAGGTTAGGTTAGGTTAGGTTAGGTTAGGTTAGGTTAGGTTAGGTTAGGTTAGGTTAGGTTAGGTTAGGTTAGGTTAGGTTAGGTTAGGTTAGGTTAGGTTAGGTTAGGTTAGGTTAGGTTAGGTTAGGTTAGGTTAGGTTAGGTTAGGTTAGGTTAGGTTAGGTTAGGTTAGGTTAGGTTAGGTTAGGTTAGGTTAGGTTAGGTTAGGTTAGGTTAGGTTAGGTTAGGTTAGGTTAGGTTAGGTTAGGTTAGGTTAGGTTAGGTTAGGTTAGGTTAGGTTAGGTTAGGTTAGGTTAGGTTAGGTTAGGTTAGGTTAGGTTAGGTTAGGTTAGGTTAGGTTAGGTTAGGTTAGGTTAGGTTAGGTTAGGTTAGGTTAGGTTAGGTTAGGTTAGGTTAGGTTAGGTTAGGTTAGGTTAGGTTAGGTTAGGTTAGGTTAGGTTAGGTTAGGTTAGGTTAGGTTAGGTTAGGTTAGGTTAGGTTAGGTTAGGTTAGGTTAGGTTAGGTTAGGTTAGGTTAGGTTAGGTTAGGTTAGGTTAGGTTAGGTTAGGTTAGGTTAGGTTAGGTTAGGTTAGGTTAGGTTAGGTTAGGTTAGGTTAGGTTAGGTTAGGTTAGGTTAGGTTAGGTTAGGTTAGGTTAGGTTAGGTTAGGTTAGGTTAGGTTAGGTTAGGTTAGGTTAGGTTAGGTTAGGTTAGGTTAGGTTAGGTTAGGTTAGGTTAGGTTAGGTTAGGTTAGGTTAGGTTAGGTTAGGTTAGGTTAGGTTAGGTTAGGTTAGGTTAGGTTAGGTTAGGTTAGGTTAGGTTAGGTTAGGTTAGGTTAGGTTAGGTTAGGTTAGGTTAGGTTAGGTTAGGTTAGGTTAGGTTAGGTTAGGTTAGGTTAGGTTAGGTTAGGTTAGGTTAGGTTAGGTTAGGTTAGGTTAGGTTAGGTTAGGTTAGGTTAGGTTAGGTTAGGTTAGGTTAGGTTAGGTTAGGTTAGGTTAGGTTAGGTTAGGTTAGGTTAGGTTAGGTTAGGTTAGGTTAGGTTAGGTTAGGTTAGGTTAGGTTAGGTTAGGTTAGGTTAGGTTAGGTTAGGTTAGGTTAGGTTAGGTTAGGTTAGGTTAGGTTAGGTTAGGTTAGGTTAGGTTAGGTTAGGTTAGGTTAGGTTAGGTTAGGTTAGGTTAGGTTAGGTTAGGTTAGGTTAGGTTAGGTTAGGTTAGGTTAGGTTAGGTTAGGTTAGGTTAGGTTAGGTTAGGTTAGGTTAGGTTAGGTTAGGTTAGGTTAGGTTAGGTTAGGTTAGGTTAGGTTAGGTTAGGTTAGGTTAGGTTAGGTTAGGTTAGGTTAGGTTAGGTTAGGTTAGGTTAGGTTAGGTTAGGTTAGGTTAGGTTAGGTTAGGTTAGGTTAGGTTAGGTTAGGTTAGGTTAGGTTAGGTTAGGTTAGGTTAGGTTAGGTTAGGTTAGGTTAGGTTAGGTTAGGTTAGGTTAGGTTAGGTTAGGTTAGGTTAGGTTAGGTTAGGTTAGGTTAGGTTAGGTTAGGTTAGGTTAGGTTAGGTTAGGTTAGGTTAGGTTAGGTTAGGTTAGGTTAGGTTAGGTTAGGTTAGGTTAGGTTAGGTTAGGTTAGGTTAGGTTAGGTTAGGTTAGGTTAGGTTAGGTTAGGTTAGGTTAGGTTAGGTTAGGTTAGGTTAGGTTAGGTTAGGTTAGGTTAGGTTAGGTTAGGTTAGGTTAGGTTAGGTTAGGTTAGGTTAGGTTAGGTTAGGTTAGGTTAGGTTAGGTTAGGTTAGGTTAGGTTAGGTTAGGTTAGGTTAGGTTAGGTTAGGTTAGGTTAGGTTAGGTTAGGTTAGGTTAGGTTAGGTTAGGTTAGGTTAGGTTAGGTTAGGTTAGGTTAGGTTAGGTTAGGTTAGGTTAGGTTAGGTTAGGTTAGGTTAGGTTAGGTTAGGTTAGGTTAGGTTAGGTTAGGTTAGGTTAGGTTAGGTTAGGTTAGGTTAGGTTAGGTTAGGTTAGGTTAGGTTAGGTTAGGTTAGGTTAGGTTAGGTTAGGTTAGGTTAGGTTAGGTTAGGTTAGGTTAGGTTAGGTTAGGTTAGGTTAGGTTAGGTTAGGTTAGGTTAGGTTAGGTTAGGTTAGGTTAGGTTAGGTTAGGTTAGGTTAGGTTAGGTTAGGTTAGGTTAGGTTAGGTTAGGTTAGGTTAGGTTAGGTTAGGTTAGGTTAGGTTAGGTTAGGTTAGGTTAGGTTAGGTTAGGTTAGGTTAGGTTAGGTTAGGTTAGGTTAGGTTAGGTTAGGTTAGGTTAGGTTAGGTTAGGTTAGGTTAGGTTAGGTTAGGTTAGGTTAGGTTAGGTTAGGTTAGGTTAGGTTAGGTTAGGTTAGGTTAGGTTAGGTTAGGTTAGGTTAGGTTAGGTTAGGTTAGGTTAGGTTAGGTTAGGTTAGGTTAGGTTAGGTTAGGTTAGGTTAGGTTAGGTTAGGTTAGGTTAGGTTAGGTTAGGTTAGGTTAGGTTAGGTTAGGTTAGGTTAGGTTAGGTTAGGTTAGGTTAGGTTAGGTTAGGTTAGGTTAGGTTAGGTTAGGTTAGGTTAGGTTAGGTTAGGTTAGGTTAGGTTAGGTTAGGTTAGGTTAGGTTAGGTTAGGTTAGGTTAGGTTAGGTTAGGTTAGGTTAGGTTAGGTTAGGTTAGGTTAGGTTAGGTTAGGTTAGGTTAGGTTAGGTTAGGTTAGGTTAGGTTAGGTTAGGTTAGGTTAGGTTAGGTTAGGTTAGGTTAGGTTAGGTTAGGTTAGGTTAGGTTAGGTTAGGTTAGGTTAGGTTAGGTTAGGTTAGGTTAGGTTAGGTTAGGTTAGGTTAGGTTAGGTTAGGTTAGGTTAGGTTAGGTTAGGTTAGGTTAGGTTAGGTTAGGTTAGGTTAGGTTAGGTTAGGTTAGGTTAGGTTAGGTTAGGTTAGGTTAGGTTAGGTTAGGTTAGGTTAGGTTAGGTTAGGTTAGGTTAGGTTAGGTTAGGTTAGGTTAGGTTAGGTTAGGTTAGGTTAGGTTAGGTTAGGTTAGGTTAGGTTAGGTTAGGTTAGGTTAGGTTAGGTTAGGTTAGGTTAGGTTAGGTTAGGTTAGGTTAGGTTAGGTTAGGTTAGGTTAGGTTAGGTTAGGTTAGGTTAGGTTAGGTTAGGTTAGGTTAGGTTAGGTTAGGTTAGGTTAGGTTAGGTTAGGTTAGGTTAGGTTAGGTTAGGTTAGGTTAGGTTAGGTTAGGTTAGGTTAGGTTAGGTTAGGTTAGGTTAGGTTAGGTTAGGTTAGGTTAGGTTAGGTTAGGTTAGGTTAGGTTAGGTTAGGTTAGGTTAGGTTAGGTTAGGTTAGGTTAGGTTAGGTTAGGTTAGGTTAGGTTAGGTTAGGTTAGGTTAGGTTAGGTTAGGTTAGGTTAGGTTAGGTTAGGTTAGGTTAGGTTAGGTTAGGTTAGGTTAGGTTAGGTTAGGTTAGGTTAGGTTAGGTTAGGTTAGGTTAGGTTAGGTTAGGTTAGGTTAGGTTAGGTTAGGTTAGGTTAGGTTAGGTTAGGTTAGGTTAGGTTAGGTTAGGTTAGGTTAGGTTAGGTTAGGTTAGGTTAGGTTAGGTTAGGTTAGGTTAGGTTAGGTTAGGTTAGGTTAGGTTAGGTTAGGTTAGGTTAGGTTAGGTTAGGTTAGGTTAGGTTAGGTTAGGTTAGGTTAGGTTAGGTTAGGTTAGGTTAGGTTAGGTTAGGTTAGGTTAGGTTAGGTTAGGTTAGGTTAGGTTAGGTTAGGTTAGGTTAGGTTAGGTTAGGTTAGGTTAGGTTAGGTTAGGTTAGGTTAGGTTAGGTTAGGTTAGGTTAGGTTAGGTTAGGTTAGGTTAGGTTAGGTTAGGTTAGGTTAGGTTAGGTTAGGTTAGGTTAGGTTAGGTTAGGTTAGGTTAGGTTAGGTTAGGTTAGGTTAGGTTAGGTTAGGTTAGGTTAGGTTAGGTTAGGTTAGGTTAGGTTAGGTTAGGTTAGGTTAGGTTAGGTTAGGTTAGGTTAGGTTAGGTTAGGTTAGGTTAGGTTAGGTTAGGTTAGGTTAGGTTAGGTTAGGTTAGGTTAGGTTAGGTTAGGTTAGGTTAGGTTAGGTTAGGTTAGGTTAGGTTAGGTTAGGTTAGGTTAGGTTAGGTTAGGTTAGGTTAGGTTAGGTTAGGTTAGGTTAGGTTAGGTTAGGTTAGGTTAGGTTAGGTTAGGTTAGGTTAGGTTAGGTTAGGTTAGGTTAGGTTAGGTTAGGTTAGGTTAGGTTAGGTTAGGTTAGGTTAGGTTAGGTTAGGTTAGGTTAGGTTAGGTTAGGTTAGGTTAGGTTAGGTTAGGTTAGGTTAGGTTAGGTTAGGTTAGGTTAGGTTAGGTTAGGTTAGGTTAGGTTAGGTTAGGTTAGGTTAGGTTAGGTTAGGTTAGGTTAGGTTAGGTTAGGTTAGGTTAGGTTAGGTTAGGTTAGGTTAGGTTAGGTTAGGTTAGGTTAGGTTAGGTTAGGTTAGGTTAGGTTAGGTTAGGTTAGGTTAGGTTAGGTTAGGTTAGGTTAGGTTAGGTTAGGTTAGGTTAGGTTAGGTTAGGTTAGGTTAGGTTAGGTTAGGTTAGGTTAGGTTAGGTTAGGTTAGGTTAGGTTAGGTTAGGTTAGGTTAGGTTAGGTTAGGTTAGGTTAGGTTAGGTTAGGTTAGGTTAGGTTAGGTTAGGTTAGGTTAGGTTAGGTTAGGTTAGGTTAGGTTAGGTTAGGTTAGGTTAGGTTAGGTTAGGTTAGGTTAGGTTAGGTTAGGTTAGGTTAGGTTAGGTTAGGTTAGGTTAGGTTAGGTTAGGTTAGGTTAGGTTAGGTTAGGTTAGGTTAGGTTAGGTTAGGTTAGGTTAGGTTAGGTTAGGTTAGGTTAGGTTAGGTTAGGTTAGGTTAGGTTAGGTTAGGTTAGGTTAGGTTAGGTTAGGTTAGGTTAGGTTAGGTTAGGTTAGGTTAGGTTAGGTTAGGTTAGGTTAGGTTAGGTTAGGTTAGGTTAGGTTAGGTTAGGTTAGGTTAGGTTAGGTTAGGTTAGGTTAGGTTAGGTTAGGTTAGGTTAGGTTAGGTTAGGTTAGGTTAGGTTAGGTTAGGTTAGGTTAGGTTAGGTTAGGTTAGGTTAGGTTAGGTTAGGTTAGGTTAGGTTAGGTTAGGTTAGGTTAGGTTAGGTTAGGTTAGGTTAGGTTAGGTTAGGTTAGGTTAGGTTAGGTTAGGTTAGGTTAGGTTAGGTTAGGTTAGGTTAGGTTAGGTTAGGTTAGGTTAGGTTAGGTTAGGTTAGGTTAGGTTAGGTTAGGTTAGGTTAGGTTAGGTTAGGTTAGGTTAGGTTAGGTTAGGTTAGGTTAGGTTAGGTTAGGTTAGGTTAGGTTAGGTTAGGTTAGGTTAGGTTAGGTTAGGTTAGGTTAGGTTAGGTTAGGTTAGGTTAGGTTAGGTTAGGTTAGGTTAGGTTAGGTTAGGTTAGGTTAGGTTAGGTTAGGTTAGGTTAGGTTAGGTTAGGTTAGGTTAGGTTAGGTTAGGTTAGGTTAGGTTAGGTTAGGTTAGGTTAGGTTAGGTTAGGTTAGGTTAGGTTAGGTTAGGTTAGGTTAGGTTAGGTTAGGTTAGGTTAGGTTAGGTTAGGTTAGGTTAGGTTAGGTTAGGTTAGGTTAGGTTAGGTTAGGTTAGGTTAGGTTAGGTTAGGTTAGGTTAGGTTAGGTTAGGTTAGGTTAGGTTAGGTTAGGTTAGGTTAGGTTAGGTTAGGTTAGGTTAGGTTAGGTTAGGTTAGGTTAGGTTAGGTTAGGTTAGGTTAGGTTAGGTTAGGTTAGGTTAGGTTAGGTTAGGTTAGGTTAGGTTAGGTTAGGTTAGGTTAGGTTAGGTTAGGTTAGGTTAGGTTAGGTTAGGTTAGGTTAGGTTAGGTTAGGTTAGGTTAGGTTAGGTTAGGTTAGGTTAGGTTAGGTTAGGTTAGGTTAGGTTAGGTTAGGTTAGGTTAGGTTAGGTTAGGTTAGGTTAGGTTAGGTTAGGTTAGGTTAGGTTAGGTTAGGTTAGGTTAGGTTAGGTTAGGTTAGGTTAGGTTAGGTTAGGTTAGGTTAGGTTAGGTTAGGTTAGGTTAGGTTAGGTTAGGTTAGGTTAGGTTAGGTTAGGTTAGGTTAGGTTAGGTTAGGTTAGGTTAGGTTAGGTTAGGTTAGGTTAGGTTAGGTTAGGTTAGGTTAGGTTAGGTTAGGTTAGGTTAGGTTAGGTTAGGTTAGGTTAGGTTAGGTTAGGTTAGGTTAGGTTAGGTTAGGTTAGGTTAGGTTAGGTTAGGTTAGGTTAGGTTAGGTTAGGTTAGGTTAGGTTAGGTTAGGTTAGGTTAGGTTAGGTTAGGTTAGGTTAGGTTAGGTTAGGTTAGGTTAGGTTAGGTTAGGTTAGGTTAGGTTAGGTTAGGTTAGGTTAGGTTAGGTTAGGTTAGGTTAGGTTAGGTTAGGTTAGGTTAGGTTAGGTTAGGTTAGGTTAGGTTAGGTTAGGTTAGGTTAGGTTAGGTTAGGTTAGGTTAGGTTAGGTTAGGTTAGGTTAGGTTAGGTTAGGTTAGGTTAGGTTAGGTTAGGTTAGGTTAGGTTAGGTTAGGTTAGGTTAGGTTAGGTTAGGTTAGGTTAGGTTAGGTTAGGTTAGGTTAGGTTAGGTTAGGTTAGGTTAGGTTAGGTTAGGTTAGGTTAGGTTAGGTTAGGTTAGGTTAGGTTAGGTTAGGTTAGGTTAGGTTAGGTTAGGTTAGGTTAGGTTAGGTTAGGTTAGGTTAGGTTAGGTTAGGTTAGGTTAGGTTAGGTTAGGTTAGGTTAGGTTAGGTTAGGTTAGGTTAGGTTAGGTTAGGTTAGGTTAGGTTAGGTTAGGTTAGGTTAGGTTAGGTTAGGTTAGGTTAGGTTAGGTTAGGTTAGGTTAGGTTAGGTTAGGTTAGGTTAGGTTAGGTTAGGTTAGGTTAGGTTAGGTTAGGTTAGGTTAGGTTAGGTTAGGTTAGGTTAGGTTAGGTTAGGTTAGGTTAGGTTAGGTTAGGTTAGGTTAGGTTAGGTTAGGTTAGGTTAGGTTAGGTTAGGTTAGGTTAGGTTAGGTTAGGTTAGGTTAGGTTAGGTTAGGTTAGGTTAGGTTAGGTTAGGTTAGGTTAGGTTAGGTTAGGTTAGGTTAGGTTAGGTTAGGTTAGGTTAGGTTAGGTTAGGTTAGGTTAGGTTAGGTTAGGTTAGGTTAGGTTAGGTTAGGTTAGGTTAGGTTAGGTTAGGTTAGGTTAGGTTAGGTTAGGTTAGGTTAGGTTAGGTTAGGTTAGGTTAGGTTAGGTTAGGTTAGGTTAGGTTAGGTTAGGTTAGGTTAGGTTAGGTTAGGTTAGGTTAGGTTAGGTTAGGTTAGGTTAGGTTAGGTTAGGTTAGGTTAGGTTAGGTTAGGTTAGGTTAGGTTAGGTTAGGTTAGGTTAGGTTAGGTTAGGTTAGGTTAGGTTAGGTTAGGTTAGGTTAGGTTAGGTTAGGTTAGGTTAGGTTAGGTTAGGTTAGGTTAGGTTAGGTTAGGTTAGGTTAGGTTAGGTTAGGTTAGGTTAGGTTAGGTTAGGTTAGGTTAGGTTAGGTTAGGTTAGGTTAGGTTAGGTTAGGTTAGGTTAGGTTAGGTTAGGTTAGGTTAGGTTAGGTTAGGTTAGGTTAGGTTAGGTTAGGTTAGGTTAGGTTAGGTTAGGTTAGGTTAGGTTAGGTTAGGTTAGGTTAGGTTAGGTTAGGTTAGGTTAGGTTAGGTTAGGTTAGGTTAGGTTAGGTTAGGTTAGGTTAGGTTAGGTTAGGTTAGGTTAGGTTAGGTTAGGTTAGGTTAGGTTAGGTTAGGTTAGGTTAGGTTAGGTTAGGTTAGGTTAGGTTAGGTTAGGTTAGGTTAGGTTAGGTTAGGTTAGGTTAGGTTAGGTTAGGTTAGGTTAGGTTAGGTTAGGTTAGGTTAGGTTAGGTTAGGTTAGGTTAGGTTAGGTTAGGTTAGGTTAGGTTAGGTTAGGTTAGGTTAGGTTAGGTTAGGTTAGGTTAGGTTAGGTTAGGTTAGGTTAGGTTAGGTTAGGTTAGGTTAGGTTAGGTTAGGTTAGGTTAGGTTAGGTTAGGTTAGGTTAGGTTAGGTTAGGTTAGGTTAGGTTAGGTTAGGTTAGGTTAGGTTAGGTTAGGTTAGGTTAGGTTAGGTTAGGTTAGGTTAGGTTAGGTTAGGTTAGGTTAGGTTAGGTTAGGTTAGGTTAGGTTAGGTTAGGTTAGGTTAGGTTAGGTTAGGTTAGGTTAGGTTAGGTTAGGTTAGGTTAGGTTAGGTTAGGTTAGGTTAGGTTAGGTTAGGTTAGGTTAGGTTAGGTTAGGTTAGGTTAGGTTAGGTTAGGTTAGGTTAGGTTAGGTTAGGTTAGGTTAGGTTAGGTTAGGTTAGGTTAGGTTAGGTTAGGTTAGGTTAGGTTAGGTTAGGTTAGGTTAGGTTAGGTTAGGTTAGGTTAGGTTAGGTTAGGTTAGGTTAGGTTAGGTTAGGTTAGGTTAGGTTAGGTTAGGTTAGGTTAGGTTAGGTTAGGTTAGGTTAGGTTAGGTTAGGTTAGGTTAGGTTAGGTTAGGTTAGGTTAGGTTAGGTTAGGTTAGGTTAGGTTAGGTTAGGTTAGGTTAGGTTAGGTTAGGTTAGGTTAGGTTAGGTTAGGTTAGGTTAGGTTAGGTTAGGTTAGGTTAGGTTAGGTTAGGTTAGGTTAGGTTAGGTTAGGTTAGGTTAGGTTAGGTTAGGTTAGGTTAGGTTAGGTTAGGTTAGGTTAGGTTAGGTTAGGTTAGGTTAGGTTAGGTTAGGTTAGGTTAGGTTAGGTTAGGTTAGGTTAGGTTAGGTTAGGTTAGGTTAGGTTAGGTTAGGTTAGGTTAGGTTAGGTTAGGTTAGGTTAGGTTAGGTTAGGTTAGGTTAGGTTAGGTTAGGTTAGGTTAGGTTAGGTTAGGTTAGGTTAGGTTAGGTTAGGTTAGGTTAGGTTAGGTTAGGTTAGGTTAGGTTAGGTTAGGTTAGGTTAGGTTAGGTTAGGTTAGGTTAGGTTAGGTTAGGTTAGGTTAGGTTAGGTTAGGTTAGGTTAGGTTAGGTTAGGTTAGGTTAGGTTAGGTTAGGTTAGGTTAGGTTAGGTTAGGTTAGGTTAGG